>NC_133619.1:6520748-6846998 GCF_048593235.1 Sminthopsis crassicaudata
CAATCTGTGATTTTTATAGGAGAAAATGCATTAGAGAAGTCACCTGAAGAATCTACAGGGCAAAACCTTCCCAGAAAAGGGGCCCAAACCTATAGTGAGAGGGAGAGAAGACCAGCCCCAAGACGACCCAGCTGCTACCTGTGGCTTCCTCATCACCCGCATCCAGAACCAGCTGGGAACTAATGTTTCAAGGATTGCAGGTGAATCCACAAAAAAAAGGGGGAGGCTCTATGGCCTGACACGTGGGGAGAACGGCACAGAGGCTGTGATGGCATGATATACCCAGAGGGCAATCACGGAGCCACAGAAGCATTTCCTGAGTGTTGAATAAATGATAGAAGAGACCCATTCTCTGCCCAGTGTCTTAAATAAATACAATTCACAAGTGTATGACTTTAATGAAAAGAAAGCACTTCCACCTACTTGAGCATTCCAAGAACTGGGGGAGAGGCAGGATGTTTCTTGGGAGGGGGGAGCAGTGTAATGACTAATGGGTAGAGAAGGTGCAGCAAGGCAATGTAATAGATATTCCATTGGCCCAGAGTCTGAAGGTTTAGACACTTACTAATTGTGTGATCCTGGGCAAGTCACTTAACCCCTGCCTACATAAAAGTGGAAAAGAAATAGCAAATAAGTAAGTGCCAAGAAAACCCCACAGTTGGTCCACAGTATCACGAAGAGGTGGTTACAAAGGATCTATAATTGATAAAGACCTGCCCTCAAAGTCCTGGAAATCAAGTCAACAAGCCTTTATTGAACACCTTCTATGTTCCGATCACTATGCTAAACACTGGGGATACAAAGATAACTTGTCATCTACATTGGACAAGTGAGTCAGGAAGACTTTTTATTTTTTACTACTTCCTTTGTGTGCAATCTGCGATGTCACTTCTCTGGGGCTCTCCCAGGGCAAAAATCCATCCACTGAGGCAGAGAAGCAATCCGCTTTCACCGTACAGACTCTGAGAGTTACCTGTGGTCCTAACATAAAGAGATCTGTCCAGGATCTCCTGGCCAGTGCATGTCAGTGGTGAGTCTTGAACCATATTTTCCTGACTGACTTTCCACAAGCTCTCTACTTGGCCTGACATCCTGTTTCCTCAGGAAGACTTGATTGGTTTTTCATCAACGGCAAGTCCTTTCATCATTGGCTTTCAGAGTGATATCTCAAGTATGAGATAACTACATTTCCAAAGTTTATTGAGCTAGAAACAGCCTGTCATGGAAATCAGGGCTCTGTGTATGCACTCTAAATGTGGGGCAGAGATCTGTGTTGGAGGCCACTGAGACCACTGATTTCCACGTTGTACAGTATAGTTCTCTGCCTTTCCCGCATATTTCCCTGCATCCGTATTCCCCACTGAGAACTCATCCATCAGCCATGAATACAGGCTTCTGGAGAGGAAGCCTAATTTTCTTTCTCACACTTCTCTACATACTCCAGACAAACCCCTTTAGGCTGTACTTCCTCTCTATACACTCAAGGATGTGCTAGAAAATTCGTTTCATCAGTCTGACTACTTAGGCAATGGGACCTTAGGGATTGTGTACTAGATCCAGAGGGAGAAAATGGTGTTTGAAATTCTACTTCTCTGCTAAGAGACCATTGTGAGCTTGGGCAAATCCTGGCACTTTTTAGCTGCCATCTCTTCATGTAAGAAATGAGGAAGTTGTGATCCAGATTTTCCAACTCTGAATCAGTGATCTATTGGGATAACTTTCACATTCAAAGATGCCGTCTCTCTTCAGGTGTCTAAGCAAATTCTCTAAATTATAAAATGAGAGATTTGAAATTGAGGTCTTTAAGACTTTATTTCATCTCTGAATTTATAAATCTATATTCTAGATAGTTAGTCTTTCCAGAACATATGGTGACTATCCAGATCGGGGAGCGCGTACTCAACGATCCTCCATTGAATGAATCCATGTAATAATTGATTCGTTGATGTCTGCTTTTCTGAGACCAACCTCGACTATTTTTGCCATTGCTGTCTATTAGAACATAAGCTCCATGGGATGAGACTTTATGATTCCAGAAGGCAGTGTGGTAGAGCCCAAAGAGTTCCATATCTGGAATTAGAAGACCTGAGCCTACCTTCTGTCTACACTTCCTGTCAGACTTTAGAAATTCAATTTGTCTTCATGTGCCTTAGTTTTCTCAGTCACAAAATGATTAAGTCCAATGGCTCCAAATGGTCCCTTTTAGTACATTCTCTCTGTGGTTATGATTTTGCATGAAAATCAAAGATGGCCCTGGTTACCCTCTGGATCACCATGAGAGGACCTGGCCAATAATTCTTGAAATGGAGTCATATGAAACTGGCATCACAGCCAATCCCGGCCCTCCTTGCCCTCATCTAATTTATAAGATCCATGGATGTAGGGCCTTTTCTGCTAATCTGCCTCAGTGCACTGCACACTACAGGTGGCTTTTCATGGTCTTTGAATTGGCCAAGTTATCATAATAATTGTCTTTAGAGAAGCCCTCTGACATCAAATGGGCCAATCCTATTGCCACAGGTGGCTGCTGTTCTTGCCCTGAGTTCATTTTGCTGCAGACACCATTTGCCAAGCACAGGTTGGGTCACCGAAATGCCAACTGCTGTGGACTGGGCTTGGAGAAGGCAGCCAAGCAAGCTCCCTAAGGAAAACAAAGCAAGCTCCCTAAGGAAAACATGCTTTCATAAAGAAAACATTTTAGGGCCTACCCTTTAAGTAAAATAAATCAATGGAAACATTCAGCAATTGGTGTAGCCTCCAGGGCTTTGCTTTCAGTGTTGTTATTATTATTTTTGCTCTAAGCATGGAAGAACCAAGCCTGAACATGTTTGACATCTCTAAGGAGAGGGAAGAAAGATTAAGTTCTAAGAAATATTGTTGTTCCCCCTCTTTGCTCCCCAAATTTAAAATGGAGCAGTAAAAAAGGAGATTATCTCACTCACTGTCTTCTCCTGTACTTCCCAGAAACAGCTGGAGAGTGACATTGCCTTAATAGGCCACTTGGGATTTTGCAACAAGTGCCTTTAGTGGTAAATAAATAAATTCCCTGAAGACAAGCCACTGATTGTTCTGGTGTTCTGTTTCCCCATTGTTTCTCCAGTAGGGAGCCAGTCTCACCACCCCTCCTCGTTTTTTATTCGTTTTTTATTTGAAGAACCTGAGGCATTAAGGTGAGAAGTGACTTTTTTTAATGTCACACACATTAAAGTGGCAAAGGCAGGATTCGAATCCAAGATCTCAAGCTTCAAATCCAAATCCACTCCCTTCCAATGTTTTTCAGGAATTACTTAGCCATGAGGTGACAGAAGGACATTGATCTTGGAGGACAGCTAGCCCAACTTCTCATTATACAAGAATCCTACCTGCCACAGAAGAGGCACTAGGGGGCACCGTAGGGCAAGAGCGCTGGAGTCACCAACACTCATCTCCCTGAGTTCAAATCCAGTCTCAGACACAGGCAAGGCAGGGACCTGCTTTTTCTATTAATTTAGATTCACAGAGCTTAGCATGTAGTAGGTGCTTAATTATTACTTAGTTGACTGATAAACAGATGAGCAAAGGCCCATGAAGGATAATCGGCAGACTAAGGGTCATCTAGGTAGTGAGATTGGCAGCCCGGCCCCTTGACATCACAGTCCTTAATCTTTGCAATGTTATCTCAGATCAGAGACAGACAGTTCTGCTCTGATCTCTATTTGGAAAATATGAATTTGTTCCAAAATGATCGCTCTATTAAAGAGTAGCCTGAGCAGAGAATTTTGTATTTGTCTACTCTTCATTTGATTTTCATGAAAATGGAGGGACTTGCATAGACTAGTTTGGAGAATGGGAGGATAAGCCCCTCAACATACAGAGGAGCCTGCAAGAAAACTTGATGTCTCATTCCATCAGGGGCTTCCTTCATCCCGGATGTGGTGAGAGCTGTTGGGGGAAGGATGTAACCCTCAGAGGAGTGAGAGATGGGGGCCTAAAATAGGAGATACAGGAAGGAAGACGGATGCTCTACAGTGGGGAATAAAGGGGTCAGGTAATCTAGGAATGCTGTGGCATATTAGCTCCACAAAATGAGCACAGCTCTGTCAGGGTGTCCCAAGGGCATTGGTGGCAACCCAACAAAGATCCAAAGGTTGCAGTCCAAATTTGAGTAGTGCCATTAACTTCATCCTCCACCCCACCCCAAACCCTATGATTTTGAGTGTAGGACTTTATAAATGCAGGTATTCTTTCTTCCCTCCCTCCCTCCCTCCCCCCTCCTTCCTTCCTTCCTTCCTTCCTTCCTTCCTTCCTTCCTTCCTTCCTTCCTTCCTTCCTTCCTTCCTTCCTTCCTTCCTTCCTTCCTTCCTTCCTTCCTCCCTCCCTCCCTCCCTCCCTTCCTTCCTTCCTTCCTTCCTTCCTTCCTTCCTTCCTTCCTTCCTTCCTTCCTTCCTTCCTTCCTTCCTTCCTTCCTTCCTTCCTTCCTTCCTTCCTTCCTTCCTTCCTTCCTTCCTTCCTTCCTTCTCTCTCTTTTTCTCTTTTTCTCTTCCTCTCTTTCTGTCTTTTTCCCTCCCTCCCTCCCTCCTTCCTTCCTTCCTTCCTTCCTTCCTTCCTTCCTTCCTTCCTTCCTTCCTTCCTTCCTTCCTTCCTTCCTTCCTTCCTTCCTTCCTTCCTTCCTTCCTTCCTTCCTTCTTCCCTTCATTCCTCCCTCTCTCTACCTATTTATCTATTTATATATGCATACAAGTATCTACCTATATATCTCTCCACCTATGTATCATTGTACTATGTATATATACACATACATTTATTTCTATATCCAGTTTCATTGAGCATATTATTTGAATGCCTGTCCTGTACAGAAGAGAGAGACAATGAGCCATGATGCTGAAAGGAACCTAAGACAAATCAGACTGCTTACGAAAAGCAGGCTCATAACTCTGCAAGGAGACTCTGATAATTGATGGATTTGTTAAGATTGTAGTATTCCATTACTTGTGCTCATAGCAAATTATTGGGAGAATACTGGTGGTAAAAATAGATGAGCCCTTGTTTCCCAAAGAAAAGAGGTCATTAAAATAAGTTTTCAATTTCTCAAAGACAAACTGACCCATTTTCTCTCCCTAATTCAATCATGGGTCTCATTATTTGTGTATTTGCAGCCCAGAAACTGACATTCCCATAGCACATTAAAGTTTCCGAGACCATTTGCCTCTCAGGGGCATCACTTGGGGCTTGTTGTTGTTCATTGCTGTCCAATTCTTCTTGACCTCATTTGGTGTTTTCAATTGGGATTTTCTTGACAGAGATACCGAAGGGTTTTGGCATTTCCTTTACCAGCTCATATTACCGATGAGGGAATCTAAGACAAACAGGGTTAAGTGACATGACTTGGCCAGAGTCACCTAGCTAATAAATATCTGAGGCCAGATTTGAACTCAAGAAGATGATGAGTCTTCAAGCATGGTACTCTGTCCATTGTGCCACCTGGCAGCCTCTACTGAGCAACAGTTGGATATAATGAAATATATCTGTTTTATAAAAAATGTTAAATATAAAAAAAATCATCCTTCCAAGGGAAGGTCTTCCTGAAGTGATAGAAAATCAAGGAGTGAACCAAAACAATAGCACCCAACACCAAGTAAAACCCAAGGTAAGTAACTCTGTAAATACAAGACTCGGGTCAACTTCGATGGTCATCGAGGTCAGAATCATGTTGTTTCTGTCCAAAGACAGCTCCCCTTTCTGTAAGCTTCTGCTGTACTGCTTTAAGGGAATGTAATATGGAGTGTGTTTGTGTAGGCATTTGCTGGGAAATGTTATTCACTCCAAAACAAAACATATCCATAAGTTAACAGCAGAAACAAAGCTATGAGTCGACAAGGAACAGAAAAATAAACAAACAACAATAACGAAGCATGTTGTCTTGTCAGATATCAGCCCTCAGACTCCCTGATCAAATAATAATAATAATTTCATATTTACTTTAATTAATTCTGTCTTTGCACAAGGGTCCTCATCATCATTGAGTTTGAAACCAAGAGAGGAGTGAAACAAAACAAACAAACCCCCTCCTCGAGCCTTCTGGGACTTAGCGGAAGAGAACACTCCAATCTTTCTCCCAGCACATCCCCAAATATCTCTTCGCTGGCCCGCAGGGAAAAAGACTCTGCTTTCAGTCTCTGTTTCAGAGACTGTGCCATTCTCTTCTCACAGTCGCTTACAGATCAGTGGGCCAAGGTGCGTTCTGAGATCTGGGCTGTGCCTACTCCTGTTCCAAGTTCAACAAGCTCCAAAAGGTAACTTAAAACTGCTTCCAACTGAAAAGGATGAAGAGGTTTTAGTCTCAGGACAAAAGAACTAAACTGGATGCTGGCAGGAACGCCCACCCTCGAGCCTTACTTTGCTCCCTTCCCAATTATTCTTTTCCTCATGTTTACTCTCTCAAAACCTCTCCAGAGGTTACCTAGCTTTTAATTACCCCAGCCCCCAAATCCTGATGAGCTCCCTGAAACAGTTGTCTGAAAGAATGCTGCAGTTACCACCCCACCCTGGCAGGGCTCCAGCACCAATTCTGGGGAACGAGAAGGGGGCAAGGGGGCCAGGAGGCTTAGCAAAACACTGACCAGGCCCCTGCTCTGTTTACATTGGGAGCTGTTCTGAGAAACCTGGCCCACTGGCGTCATCTCATTTAACACAGGGGAGACAATAGGGAAGTCATGGGTGGTACGGGAATCTCTCCCTGCAATCTGGCTTCCAATCACTGTCTTACAGACTTTAAATTCCTGATGAATGACATGGAACAATTAGGAACCTGCTTGTAAAAGCCCACCATTAAGGGGGGGAGGGAGACAGGCGTGGGGTGGAGATCTCCAAACCAGGATCACGACAAGGGGGACCACCGCCATCAGAAACAGGATACTCCGGCGGCTGGCTGAGTCTGGGGTCGTCCTGGAAGCCAGCTGCCTTCCCTCCATATCACACCCCCCTCCCCTCCAGGAGACCTGGCGCTGGGCCACCCCACCCTCAAGGATGCTCTTGCAGACAATGCTTCAAAGTCCCCTTTCCCTGATAATCCAGTGGGGCTTTGCAGCTCAGTGCTGGCTAGCATTTTAATTACCAACTCCTGCAGGAGTCATCCACTAAAGGAGAGAAGGAGGAGAGAAATTGTCTCCCTGGAGATCCTGCTCCATTTTTTTTTCCAGGATTGGGTTAGCTTGTCACCTCAAAGCTTGCTTGCTCAGGTGGGTTTGAGAATATGCATGTTTTATACCCAGGAGAATTTAGAAACAACAGCCCCGACATTTTTCAGCTTGAAACAACTTGGTTTTAAAAGGTGTTAGAGCAGGAAGTGCAAGAGCATTGCTGACCTCACACACTGCTACAGAGAGATAGACATTTACACATATTCAGTCTCTCTGTCTCTCTCTGTATCTTTGTGTCTCTGTCTTTGTCTCTCTGTCTCTGTCTCTCTGCCTCTCTTTCTCTATATTTGTCTCTTTCTCTCTGCCTCTCTCTGTCTCTGTTTCTCTCTATCTCTCTCTGTCTCTCTCATTGTACCTCCCTCTATCTTTCTCTCTGTCTCTCTCATTGTACCTCCCTCTATCTTTCTCTCTGTCTCTCTCATTGTACCTCCCTCTATCTTTCTCTCTGTCTTGCCTCTCTTTCTTACTATATCTCCTTCTGTCTCTCTCTCTCTCTGTCTCTGTCTCTTCCTTCCTCTCTTTTTTCCTCCCTCTGTCTGTCTATCTCTTTGTTTCTCTTCTTCTCTCTCCCTCCCTCTCTTTTTTCTTCCTACTTCCTCTGTCTATATGTCTCTAGCTCTGTCTCTCTCTGTTTGTCTCTTTGTTTCTGTCTCTGTCTCTCTCTGTATCTTTGTGTCTCTGTCTTTGTCTCTCTGTCTCTGTCTCTCTGCCTCTGTCTCTTTCTCTATATTTGTCTCTTTCTCTCTATCTCTCTCTGTCTCTCTCACTGTACTTCCCTCTATCTTTCTCTCTGTCTTGCCTCTCTTTCTTACTATATCTCCTTCTGTCTCTCTCTCTGTGTCTCTGTCTCTCTCTCCCTCTCTTTCTTCCTCCCTCTGTCTGTCTATGTCTTTGTCTCTCTTCTTCTCTCTTCCTCCCTCTCTTTTTTCTTCCTACTTCCTCTGTCTATATGTCTCTAGCTCTGTCTCTCTCTGTCTCTTTGTTTCTGTTTCTGTCTCTGTGTCTCACTGACTCTGTCTCTCTGTGCCTCACTCTTTCTGTCTCTCTGTCTTTGTGTCTCTCATTTTTCTTTGTCTCTGACTCATTTTTCTCAGTCTCTGTCTCTCTCTTGCTGTCTATTTCTCTGTCTCTATCTCTGTCTTTTTTCTTCTGTCTCTATCTCTTTCTTACACACACACACACACACACACACACACACACACATTCCAGAGTTAATCATAACTAATGCTCCTTTAGTGGAAAAATGATGACATCTCTAGCCAATCACTCTCTCTGTCTCTGATTTTCTCATTTGGCTTCTATCCCACGCCTTCATTCACTCACAAACCACAAAACTCTCCCATCTCAAGCTTGTCTTTGGGCTTGTCTCCTGGACATGCTTACATTATCAAGGACCAGTGGTCACTTTAGAGTCCAGAGGCTTATCTTATCTGCCAGGCAGGGATATGGTATCCTTTCCTTATTGTCAATCCTATGAAAAAGGTGATACTTAAACATCTGAGTTAACATTCAATAAATGCAGATTTTCTGATGATAAATATAGTGCTTTAAAAAAAATTACCTCTTGTCAACACAACTAAGAAGTTTACTTATTAAGCTTCTACCATGTTTTAAAAATGCTACTGATTCCACAGAATTAAAAGATATGATCCCTCTCGTAGACCATGAGGTTAACCCTATCACCTCTATGAACAGTCTAGAAGGAACTCAGACCGGTTAAGCTCAAGTCACAGAAAAATGGCCAGTCCGGCAGATTCGAAGTAGACAAAAAGAAGAGCTGGTGAGAAAAAGGAAGAGTTGGTACGAAACTTCTCCCCAAAAGTGTGTGGAGTCCAAGGCAATGGAGTCCAAGGGAAAAGAGACTTGATCGTATGAATATGGCAAAGGAATATTCAAGGTACTTGAACTTTGAAGTTTTTTTTGTTGTTTTTGTTTTTTTGTCATAATCATGGAATATCCAAAAAATGACCCATAAACTTGGCTTGGTTTCCTTGCTATGAATCTACTTATAATCCTGCCTTGATCCCAATATAAATGCTGCTATTAGGTGATCTTGGGATGCATCAAAAACACCAGTGGAACCCTGGGAAATACTACACCCACGATTCATCCCATTCAAGCTTGCAACGTCTTTCTTTGGTCAAGGGAATGTGCTAGTGGGAGTTGGGGAGCAATGGAAATCTAAGCCTAGGGCATTCTTCTAAGATGCTTCTTCCTCCGGAGTTTGCTGGAATATTCTTTGCTGGAATATTCTTTCCCCTGGTTGACTACACTATAAATCTCCTTAATGACCACTAATTCAATGCTTCATTTTCCACCACTCTGTAATCCTTTAGAATTCTCCATCTTGCACCATATATATATTTCCTCTCATCCCTTTCTCCTTGCTTTCATGTATTCTCTTCCCACATTCCCACACAATGTTAAGATCGTAAACTCCTTGGGAACAAGAACTATTTTCCTTTTAAATATTTGTAGCACCGGATTTTAGCAGAGTGGACCTTAGTAGCTAGGGAACTCTTAGTAAATGTTCATTGAGTGATTGACCTTTATACAGGGTCCATTGCATGTGACATAAATCTCTCAGTCAATTGAACACACTTCTGTCAGTGTCATTCCGTTACATTCAAAAGGTCTTTAAAGACATTTCCAATCTTGTGTGTAATATTTTTGAGATGGATTGTTCATCTTCTCACCTGCTTTAAAGGGGACAGAAATGACTTGATTGACTTATTTCTTCATTTCACCTCAATTTTCTTAAAAATAAGAACTTGATAACATATAAAGTCCTTCTGAATATGAGTATTCCATGATCCTATAATGGGAAGCTGAGATGATCCCTCGTGCTTTAGGATTCTCTTCTAACACACCTATAGATTCCCATAAATTGCTTTATCATGTTCCCCATATTTTTTCAAGGGTCGGAGTTGTATTCTTTTAGCACAGAGATCAAGAAGCCGAGCATGGTGGGTAAAAGAGGATCCTTCTTCTTTTGGGAGACAGATTTCCAATCCTGCTTCTGATCACTTATCCATGGATTCTCTTGGGCTAGTCCCTCCTCTATACTGACCTCTCATTATATCTAAAGTGAGGGAGTAAGACTAGAATGAATTACCTGAAAGTCCCTTCCAACTCCAAATGTATGACTTTATGGTTAATGACCTGTCACACAAAAAATGAGAAACCCATGAACCCATTTGAGCTGATTAGGCAGCCAATTCATATTTCCTCAAATCCCCACAGGATGGGGATGCTGGAAGGCTTTCTTGTACCCCAATCTCCCTTTACTAAGCTCAGAGTGTCAGCCCCTCATATCCCTCCCTCAGAGAAAGATAGGAACAGTGAAAACAGGGCAATTTCTCCTCAAGATCAAACTAATCGTGTAAAGGTTACACACTCCAGTATGCTAAGGAAGCACCTTTATGATTTTCGAAACTCTAATTTGGTTCCTGGTTATTTTCTCGACATATGATTTGGAGGCTCCTGATCCACTTAAGGTAGAAGAGGGAAAGCTTCCTGTTATCACCAGGAATGGAAGTGCAATGGCTCAGAACTCTCTAAAAATCAAATGCACACACACACATAAGACACACAAACACACACAGACACACACCCACACACACCTCCCATTGCCCGTAAAATATGTGATATTTCCATTTTAAATGTTTATGCTGTTTACCTAGTGTAGAATTCTTTCCAACAACTCCTCCACCCTCATTCAAATTCTGACCTTTAAAAAATTTGCTCCTACTTTCTCAGTAATAACATGTGACATTTATATGATATTTTGTTTTGAAAAGTAGTCATCTTATCCATAGGTAGAAGGAAAGACAGATAGAAAGAAAGATACATAGACAGATAGCTTGTTATCTAACCATCTACTAATTACCTCACAGGAATCTCACATAAAAAGGTACAGAAAATATCATTAGACCCATTTTCCACATAGGATGCTGAATTTCAATGGATAAAGTGATAACTTCCCCACCTGATAGATTTTAGTGAATTGATTAAAAATTGAATAAATCTCTGGAATCTTTTTTTGAATTCCTGCTAGAACTACACCTGCATATATGTATGCAGGTGCCGGCATCATGGTAAAGTTCAAGCAAACTCCAATCCAATCCAAACTAACCTAGTGGAGTTAACTAGTCTCTTATTTAGAACCTTCTGCAAGCCAGGAACAGGGCTTGATATTGGCAAGGAAATTAGGATAAGTCATTTGGGTATAAAACCGGTGAGAAGTGGAAGGCTTCCTAAGGAAAGAAGTATGAGGAAGATAATGATGGTCGTTGGTGTTGGTTTGTTCCAAAAGCCAACAAGGGATTTTACTTTGGTGATGTTTGAAAGGCTGAGGGTTAGAAATATAATTAGGGTCGTTATGATATTGATGATGAGGTTCAGTATTCAAACAGTCCCTCCCCTTAAGGAGCTTACATTCCACTGAAGCCATCCCATTTGTGGACTAATTGTTTCCCTTGTGCACACAAGGATCCACAAAATGTGTCTACCCTTCACAAATGGGAAGAAGAAAATGATCCCAAATTTATACTGAATACTAGAATTCAAATGAATTAAATAAGGCTCTTCACCATGTAATGCTAGTGACAAATTCCATGCGAGCAGACAGAAAGGTAAAGTGACATTTCATCCTGCTTAAATCATCAGTTAACTGAGAATTGTCCCCCTGTGAATTTCTTCCTGTCTCCCTGCAATTTCCCCACTTGGGATATATTTTGAAGCTTGACAGCACTTGGGCATCATTTTTCTAGGGAACAAAGACAAATAATAATCCCCTGTGAGTGAGGCTTGAAGGATTGACCTTTCCCTGGCAGGACTGAGTTGTGAAAGGATCACCAAGAGACAGATGAGTGACCCTCCTTCCAAACAACTGCCCAGAATCCAGTGCAGTGACACACACTGATCCCTGACTGACACTTGGGGAAGTGAGGCTTTCCGGCACGAGTAGATATGACATGTTAGGGATTAATCATAGCCAAAGTGGATTGTGGACATTCGGAAGGAGCTTTGAGATAAAAGATCGGTGCCTTCTGTACCCATCCCTCAAAGGTCAGCCTGGTGCTTCATTACAACAACTCTCTTAATTCCATCAGCAATTTCTTCTCCCATGATCTCATACTTAACATAATCACTCAGCCCAATATTGAATATATGGTTATGGAAATGGTGTGACCTTTTAGAAGCCAAGATCCTTTGAAAGCTCCCTAAGGTTCAAAAGGTGAGATCTTGAAATTATCCTAGGTTTCCAAAATATATTCTTCTTGAGGTGGAAAATGTGTGTGTGCCATAAACATGAGCTTCTCCACAGAAATGAATGCTGTGGCTCACCCAAGGGCACAGCAAAAGTGAGCAGGCTGCAAGGCATTGCCAATGAGAAATTGGAAGAAATTACATAAAATGTATATAAAAATATATGACCATAGGAAGAAGGGAGTTGATCCAATAGCAAGGATAGGAGACAACCTATGGACAACATTGTGCTATACATATTCATATAAACACATCACCAAACAAAACAAAATCTCAAGGGAATCCACCAGATCAATGGGTGATGTTCAGGAGCACAGAATGCCAAAGTAGGTATGTGTAGGCTGCTATCTACACCATTGCTGGGAGTACTCAGAGCAGTAAAGACTATATGTCCATTGCAGCTTCACAGAGTGTCTAGAAATTGAATGAAATCAGCTAAAATATATGGAGAAATATTCCTACTTATGCGTTTCTAATTCTTAGATCTCCAGCTAAATATAGTTATCCAACCAAACCAGTAAATATATCTCAGCAGACAGAACTTTAAATCCTCTAGTTAATTAATACATTAACAAGATCAAATGGTATTTTTAGCAACTATTTTAGACACAGCAACAAACAAGTGGCTAGAGGCGGTGCAGGAGATGGGCAAAACAACTCAGCTCTTGAGGAGTTTACGATCTGTTATGGAAGACAAAACATTTGCTGCCTAAAGGGCATCATGGTCATTGTCAGCATCTGAGAGGGTGGAACTGGAATTGGAACTGGAATTGGAAGGAACCTCAGTAGCCCGGTTATACAACCCATTCCCCCATGATCCCTTAGCCAACACAGCTGCTATTCTTTCCTTAGTGGCCTAGCTTAGAGATGTCCTCATTTTCTCTTGAGGCAGCCCGCTCTTCCTTTTGATCGCTCTACTAGAGAAGACATTTGTCTTGACAGTGAGTCTCCATCTTGCTCTCTCGGCAGCTTCTTCTCGATCCTAGCTTTGCCTTTTAGGGCCTAGCAGAATAATTTTCTTTCATAGGAAGGCAATGAAAATATTTAAAGACAACTTTCATGTCCCTTTGAGCTTGCTTCATTAGATTCAAAAATGGGCTCAAAAACCCACTCTTAGATATAAAAGTGGAAGCACTTTGTCAAACCCACTCTCTCCCTGCCTTTTAAAACAATAACAACCATAACACAACACAAAACAGAACTATTACAACGAAACTAAGACTTAGAATGATTGATGATTTACTCAATTTCACACACATTAATGGGGTCATAGATTCGGAGCTGGAAATGGATTTTGGAACCACTGAGACCCAACTCCCTTCAGAAAAGTAAGGCCCTCCCCAGGGACATACAACTAAGAAGACTTTGAGTTGAGATGGGAATCCATGTCTCCTGCCTCTCAAGCTAATAGCTCATCTTTTTAGCCACTGTAGAGCTGGGATTTGAACTCAGGTCAACTGAGTCTCCTAATTCATCACGTTTCAAGTAGTCCTCATTTTCTTTCTCAACATATGGCAGAAGGTAGAGTAGAAGGCAGAGAAGATCACTGAGAAAAATGGAAATATCTGAGTAGAAAATACATTGTTTCAGCCCCCAAAAGGGCATTCTCCCTTTGCAGCCAAGGACTAAAGAATGAGAGCAGAACAAGAACTCTGGGTTACAGATGACATTCGCTCCAATGTTTTTCTTCAACTCTGCTGAGACAACATTTTTTCCACCTTAAACTGTGTAACCCATCCTGGCAGTGTCATAATCATGCAATTAAACCCCCAAAGGAATGGAAGGGGAACAAAATCAATTCTGTCCATTTCACCAGACTCGAATGGGAAAGGCAATGGATAATGTTTAATTAAGTGAGGTACGAACACATTTAATTCCACTGGGGAAGAGATTCTTTAAGAGCTTCCTTTTAAAATATGCATGGTTTCTCACTAATAATAACGAGAAAAGAAGCCCAAGATTCCCCAGACACAGCCTCACCCTCCCTCAACCAGCCCTGGCATGCCAGCCTTCCCAGGATTAACCCACACACCAAGATCCTAACTTGAGGTTGTGGGGGGAGGAAGGGCTGGGGCAGGGCTTTCACTCTTCAGAGGCAGAAAATCTTATATATCATCCAAGCTGTCATTATTCTTTCTTGCCCCTTTTCCTCTTTCTGCCCAATCTTCCTCCCCTCCTCCCCCAGCAGGCCAAGAGAAAGGTAACGATTTGCTGAGTGGATCATGATTTGGGGTACAAAAGGAAGCCAGGCATGTGTGCTCCTTCTGAGTGATCAAAATAGTGAGTTAGGAAAGTCGCCCAAGGCACTTATGTAGAAATTCCAGAAAATATTCTTCCATTAAAGAAGATGTTTTACACACAAAACACACACACACATACACACACACACACACACACACACACGCACACACACACAATATGGAGTGCATTTTGAAATGAATTGAATAAGGCTCAAAATAGGCTGAACCATGTCCTATTTTGCCTTTTAATAATAAGCATAAAGAGGCAGTCCGAGAATATTGAATAAGAAAGTTGCGATGGAGCTGAAGGCACAGAAGGCTATCCCTTAGATGGCGGGATGAACCATGGATCCTGGATGGCCCTCCAAGTAGCTCCTTCCTCCATCCATTTGCTAAAAGCTGGAAATCCTTTGTTAGGACTTCTTTTATTTTGCTAGATCTTCATCACTTATAATAAAGTTAGAAAAATGTATCCTGGAAAAGTGGCCCCGTTTCGGGTTCCAAATGTCAGTAGGGGAGTAGAAATCTTATTTGGCTGGGATGGGAAGATGCTTCCTTAGGATTTTGAGTAGCGGGATTAGGTTTAGGTACAAGATGATCCTAACAGAGAAAAGTCTTTCTTGCCTTGGCAGATTGAGAGATGAAGAATCCTTGGATCTGGGTTCTAGTGGACAAGCTCAAGGTTATCTTCACCACAGATCCTGGGAGGAGGATAGCCACTGAGGGGAGGATGCTATAGATGAAAGGAAGAAGAAAGCCTAAGCCAAGGAAAGGCATGAGAGAAGATCCAGACAGGAGCTGAGTAGCCAGCAGATAGAATTGAAAGGGATATACATGCGACAATTCAACAAAATATTTCAGGATATTTTATTTTAAATATCAAACTCCTAGAAAAGGATATTGAGTGACTCTGATTTGTTTTAAATACTCTGGGTTTTTATACATTTAGTTCTTTAAGCTGACCTTTGAGGCTCTTCGTCCTCCTGGTTATCCCACTCAGAAAACTCTTGGCTTGAAGTGATTTTCTAATTATGTTTCCAGAAAGGAAGAGTCTAGATATACTCTGCTCAGGATGGAGTACAAATCACAAACCTGGCACAAGATCATGGTATAATAATGATGAAAGATCTCTCTGTCTCTCTCTCTCTCTCTCTCTCTGTCTCTCTGTCTCTCTCTCTCTCTCTCTCTCTCTCTCTCTCTCTCTCTCTCTCTCTCTCTGTCTCTCTCTCTCTCTCTCTGCATCTCTCTGTTTCCTTTTCCTATTTTTCTCTTTCTCTTCCTCTCAAAGACATTTCCTTAGAGGAAGTCAGGTCAGGTGGAATAAGTTGTCAAAAAAACAGATTTTGGGAGTCATAAAGGAAAAAAAAATAAAAAGGAAACATTAGAGAGCCTGATATGGATGCAAAGGGTACTCACCAGTCAACACAGAGAAGATGGAAGCAAGGGCAGCTAAAGGACGTTGGATACAAAAGCATTCTACTGTATTGTCAGAGTTCTTTCAAGACCACTAATTCTCAGAATGAGCTGAGGCTGATGGGAAATGTTAAAGAGGATATTTATTTTTTCAAATGTTATTAGAGTAACATGAGATCCCTGGCTGGGGTGGCCTGTATGGCCTGTAGGGGAAATCTATATGCATGCATATAATCACTACAAATGATAATGAATCATGGAGAAAAGGTACAGCGATTTATCTTATATTTAGTTTCTATTTTCTCTTCTGAGGAACCTTAGCTTAAAAATAAGAATAAAAGCATGCCTACAAGACAGCTGATAACCAAATGATTAATGAAGATGTAGTAAGAAAGCCTAATGAGAGATAGTAAACAGAGACAGAAGAGATTACGGAGATATAAAAAGAGAGCATCTAAGTACCTTGGATGACTTTAAGGGATTGGGACGGGGGTGGGGGGATAAATATAGATATAGATATAGATATATACATATATGCATGTATATAGACATATATGTATATATATTCAGGGATTCTGAAGGAGTTTGATAGGCGTGATTGCTTCGCCATTGTCCTTGATATTTGGAGACTCATAAACATTCAGAAAAGCACTACATGGCTGTAGGCAAAAGTTGTCCACATTTTCAACAAAAAGGAGAAAAATAGAGGCTTCACATTATAAGTTCAATAAGTTTGAATTTGACTCTTATGTAATGAAATTTCCAGATATATGTAGGGGCAATTAGATGGTACAGTGGATAAAGTACCAGATATGGAGTCAGGAAGTCCTTCTAGCTAAGTGACCCTGAGCAAGTCATTTAATCCTATTTACCTCAGTTTTTACCTGGGGATTTTTGAATAGACAGGACTAAGAAGTGATCAAAGGATCAACAAAGGTTGGAGGATATTGGAAAAATCTTTCTGTTCTAGAACTGGTTAACCAAATATGACAAGCTGGTCAGTCCTCTGATTTATTCAATATGAATTTTGGATTGAAGTTGTGGTAGATTATGTTTTAAAGGTTACATACGAGTGTGGAAACATTGTGTTGTCTCTAAGTTTCTCATTTCTAATTTAATGAATTAGCTAATTAATTAAATTAGTTTAAATCCAAAATTGGTTATTTTAAGCTTCTGGTTTGTTATTTCCGATAATATTCTAAAGCTAACTTTCCTCTAGATAAAGCAAAGATCTCTATCGGTTGTTTGAGTCATGTAGATTGTTAATGCATTTAGAGAGTAATGCAATAGAGTATCAATGTCTAGCCTCAAAGATCAAGAATTTAAATAGGTCAAGAACTGAACCTATAGTGATCATCAGGTTTTGCTACTTCTCAGCTGTATGATTTTAAAAAATGATATAATATGTAAAAAAGATCAGAATAAGGATTTAAGTGGATCCGAGGCCCATTATCCGAAAACTAATATTGGGAGTCTTTCATTTGCTGAATCCAGATCAGTTCAAATGTTGGCACCTTAGGCAAGAATTGCTAGCTTTTGATAGGAAGTAGGATGAAGAGGATGGTAACCAAAGAGCCCATTGTGAGGATGGCCAGTGGGAAGAGAGCGGTCCCTTCCTCTTTTCCTATGGGAGAGCATGAATCAAGATTCATTCACTGTACTAGAGATGACGAATAAATACCCAGTTTTGGCCATTGTGAATATATGGGTTTGTTTTGTTCAACTGTTTATTGGTTACAAGGTAAGATTTTATGTTTTGTTTTGTTTGAGAACAAGACTCAAGGAGGAGATGGGGCAATGTCAGAGATGTAAAACAACGATAAGCCCATGAATGAATCATTTTTTCAAAGTGCACAAAACAGTCAAAAAGAAAGTTTAGAAAGAAACACAGATAAATAGCAGCATTGCAACTCGGGTAAGGAATGCATTATAAAGGTAACAAAAACAAAGAAGAAAAAAAGTTATGAATAAGACAGTTAATGGGGATTCATCGCGTCGCTTTTTTGTGCTTTCCTTTTGTGTTTCTTTGTGTCTGTCACATTCAAAATAAGACAAAACATTTATGTTACCAAATTCAATCCCTGTCATGGTCTTTAGAAAAATAAGGATCCCTAAGCATGCAACTCAGAGAGATTAGGCTAACACCACCAAGTTCTAGATGTTGTCCCCTGTACAAGCAAACATTTGGTATCTCAGGGAGTTACTTGTACTATTTATATTTAATGGATTTATACACACTCACAACACAAATACATGGAGAGACAGAAACACTCTTCAGGTAGTATTCGTGGCACAGACTCAGATATACATAGGGACACTACACGGGGATACACAAAGCCCCCTTATCTCTTGGAGCCAAATCCATATAGACACATAATTCTTGCCTCATATTTTGTTAGTTCCTACACAATCTACTTTAATCACTACTCCAGGCAAACCACAATATTTAATATAAATTCCAGCCAAAGATGGCTTTGGGCAAAATCTTGAAGTGTACAAGGCTCATCTTCGGGTCTTCCTTTTTTGGTTTTCCTCTTTCATGTTAAGACCTCCAGTTAGAGGCCTAGTTAGCCCATCATCAATGACCTTTCCTCCCTAGCCCAGGGCTAGCCAAACACATTGGAGCAGACACTCACCTTTCCTGTTTCTCATATCTACCAGACCGAAGTTCTCAATGGGATAATCTGGCAAATCAGCCAGTGCAAAGTAAGGAAGGCTAAAGGGCATCTGCATTTTAATTATTATTTTCTGGAGAGACTATGAGCCCCAGTGGAACACTTATTAGAACTGTTACAAAGAAACTCAAATCCCAACTACAGAATCATAGAATTTCAGTCAACAAGAATGCCCGCAGCCATCAAGTCCAGACCATACCTGAAGTGGGTTTCCATCTCCAAAATTTCCAATTAGAAGGATTATCTAACTATTACTTGATGATTTTCAGAAGCACTTCTTCAGTTTTAGTATTTTCCAGACACACTCCTCAGTTATTAAATAATCTGGTCGCTAAAGTAGCCTGCTGTGAGCCCTGGGAACGTATGTACAGCAGCTACCCAAGAGAGACTGAGGGAAGAAGCCAATAGAATGAGGAGTCCTTAAACTTTGGACTAAAGAAGTTCTGTTTTAAAATCTCCCTTAGACACTGGAAAATCACTTCATATTTCAGTTTCCTCATCTGTAAAATGGGGTTGATACTAATAGAGTCTTTCTCACAGATCAAATGAATTAATATATGTAAAAATCACTTTACAAATCTAAAAGCATCATATATATGTTAGTGATTATTATTAATTAAATTTGACAATCTATACATTTCACTTGTTAAAACTATAATAAATGATTCTGCCAAAAACCTTGCTGAAATCAGTGTACTCTCTGATGATCCCATCAACCTGATCCTACACCCCAATAAGTTTCTCACCAAAGGAGATGGAGCCAGTTTAGTTCGGTTTGTTCTTACCCTCTGCATAATGATTCCTGGTGGTATTCAGTCCCTTCTTTAAGTATTCGTTCCCATGCTGGGAACATTTAATGACCTAGGAGGGAATTTTGTTGGGATCATCATTAATCCTATTGATCTGGAGTTTCAAGGATTTACTAAAGATCTACTTATAGTTTTACTATGTTTGATTGAAGTTATTATATTTATTTTCTTTTGAAGAATTAAGTTCTGCATTAAAGAATCAGGAGGTTATGCTATCTCATACTTATTTAAATAAAGTAAATCAACCACATCCACCACACCAGCAGTCAAAATTGGCTATTCAAGGTACTAAGAAGAACCATCTGAGGTAGCCATCATGCTAGCCTTTCTTTCAGAAGATTTTTATATATGCAAATATATGTACATATATGCACAAAATCACAAGTACATAGATGGCAGAATCAAAGTCACACAAGAAATTTCCCCAAACTTCCAGCCCTAATTTACATTTAAAATAAATTCAGGGAATAGTTATTAAGGTCCTACTGCCTGCTAGGTATTTTACTAGGTGTTGGGGGAAGATAGAACACTTGAAAAAGACATAATCCCTGTTTTCATATCAATATAACAAATAATTTATTTGTTTATATATATGTATATATGTATTTTTTTCTTTTAACATCTCAATTCCAAATATAATCTTCTTTATCTCCTATCTAGACAATCACATCTTTTAACAATAACAACAAAAGAATAGCGGGTCAGCCAACCTACCAACACATCCACCAAATGTGCTGATCTATGAACCATTCCATATTTGTAGATCAACCCCTGCTGAGAAAAGAAGGACGTCTTCTCCTCTCTTTTTGGGGGACCAAGCCTCAACAGGCATCTATGGAATTCTGACTGTATACAGAGAGCTACAGTAGAAACTGGAGATGCAATGGCCAGAATGAAATGTTGCCTATTTCATTATTTCCAGATATTCATAAAGCCAGTCAGAAGTCACTGAGTTTCTATGAATGGCACCAATAGGAGAGAATCACAGAGGAAGGGTGTTGGGTTTGTGTAGGGTTAAGGTAAGTCACTTGTTCAAAGCCACACGAGCATGAGGCCAGAACCTAGCCCCGAACTCCCAGACTCTTTCCTTTACCCTACAGGTTCAGTCATTCTTCAATCACATCTGATGCTTTGGGAGTCCATTTGTTGCTTTCTTGGAAAAGTTGCTATTTGCCCCTTGATCTCAACTATGACATCAGGGAAATGATGTTAATCTGAGAGTGAATTGGATTGAGGGAGGGAGGACTGGGCAAGGTCACCGGGCTCACTTCCCCTGCAGAGCCCTCTGGGGCCAGTGGCCAGATATAGATCAGAATAACTGGAGATGGCCCTGGATGCAATGGGAGACCTCCGCCTTTTTAAGCTCAGGTCTTCAACAAGTCTCAGTCTGATTGAGGCAACACCCATTCAGTGATTAATGCTGAGACAAAGAATCTCCTCTTTTACCCAATCTCCCAAAAATCTGAATAAATAAATGAATAATCAATGAATGAATAAATCTGGGAGAAAAAGATTCTTAGGATTTCTGGCCAAAGAAGAAATGATTGCTGTTTTATCATTTGTCTCCAGCTCATTTTATATTTGAGCGAACTGAGGCAAACAGGATTAAGTGACTTGCCCAGGGTCACCCCAGTGGTGAGTATCTGAAGCCAGATTTGAACACAGTAAGATGTCTTCTTGACTCCAAACAAGACTCTGTGCAACCTCGCTGCCCAGCTCATACGATTCCCATTCATGAAATCAGAGTATGAACCTATGTTCAGTTAACCAACCTGCTTTATTTGGGATAGGGGATGATGGAATTGATATTTATTAGGGAGGTCTATTAAGATTGTAATCAATCAATGTTTTACAATGAACTCTAACAAATGTCATAGAGGGGAGATTTGTTTTGACATCTGGGTGGAGGAGATTGTGTCCAGGAGCTCTACTCTACTCCTTTGACCTCAATCTGTCCTCAATTGAGCCCCAGCTGACCAGCAGTGGACATGATCAACAAGCTTTGCCAGGTTCATTTGAATGCTAAGACATTCTGATTTATTGCTAAGCTGCTAAGTAAAGTGAATAGAACCAAGAGATCATTGTACATTATGATGTTGAAAACTTTTTGCATGTATTTGGAAAAATAAAAAGCTATTTTTAAAAATTAAATTAAATTTAAAAAAGAAATCTGGTCTGTTACCTGTCAAGCAGACATTTTTATAGAGCACAGTAAAAAAAAAGGAGAGGATTTTGTAAAGGAGATGCTGTAGGACTTGGGTTGAGGGGGAGGAGAATAAGAAATCACTGGGATAGGGAGGTCTGATGGGCTGGAAAAATAATAATCCTTGCAGAATGAGTCCAGGTAGGTTATCATTGACCAAAGCCATTTGGCCTCCAGCAGCATTGTCCTGCTGTCCACCACACCTTACAAGCTCCTGGGATCACCTTTGTCCAATGTTTTTGTCCTATCCGGTCCTTTGGGTTTTGCACATTTATCCACATAGAGTGTATCTGTGAAAGCCCAGCCAGGTTTCAGTGCCCTTGATTCAAAGACAGGGCAATTCCAGGGAATGATACTGAAGCAATAATGATATCGACACAGAATTATGTTCAGATTGATTGGAGATGTGCAAAGCATATTGTTTCTTAGATTAACAAGTCATAGAATTTGCTTGTTCACGGACTCAGAAACCATATTCTCTGTCTAAAGTTGATTAATGACAATTCCTCCCGCTACCCCCATCAAGTGGTAAGCCATACGGCTAATCTCGATTTATTTTTGTCTTTTTTGCAACCTGAGGAATTGCTAGAAGCCTCACAGTAGGTCACAGAAACTCCTGCTTTCCTGCCAAAGGCTTTCACAGAATCCTGAGTACCTCTCCTCCCCTGATCAATTCCAATTAGTAAACATGATCCCTAGATGGTAGGGACCTGAGAACCAAAGCCCGCTCAGTAGGAAGGAGGCTGGGATGGGAGAAAACAGGTCACTTGGCCATGTTCAATGTACATTCCGAATTGGCTTTAAGACAAGCAAAATAGCAATTCTACCTGGGAACATGCAGATCTTGGCTAAATTAGCCATTTATTTGTACTGGTCAACGGGAAGAGCTTGGGGGCTGCTTCCAATATGTCTAGGCATGTTTTAGAATGAAGTGAGCAGGCAGAAATGCATTTTTCATAACTGGACTCCAATTTCATGTTAGAGTGAAGCAAATGAGAAGCTCAGAACCGAGTTAAAACATTGTGTTCCATCCTTTTCCAATGAGGTCTGATTTCCTGCTCCAGATTGCTGGAAAGGAACAATTTTTGACCAGCTCAGTTAGGGAAATGTTGAAAGTTCAGGAGAGCCCTCAGAAAAACCTGAGAAAAGTCTTTTCTAATAATTCTTCTGCCCCAGGGTCAAAATTCCTGCTGAATCCAAAGAAAAAGTCATTAATTCGTTGTCCTTACCATCCTATAATTGGTGCCAAGGGAAACTAAAAGATACAATGGATAAAGTGCTAGGTCTGAGGTCAGAAATGCCTAAGTTTAAATGGGGTCTCAGAAACTTACTAGCTCTATGACTCTGGGCAAGTCATTTAATCCTGTTTATCTCGGTTTCTTGATATGGAGAAGGAAATGGCAAGCCATTCTAATATCTTTGCCAAGAAAACCTCAAATAGAATCACAAAGAGTCTGCCATGACACAAATAACTGGACAACTTGGTTAATAGATAGAGCTATCATTTGAGGACTGTGCCTTAGCAGCAATTACACAGAGAAAGCAATTTCCTTAGTCCTTCACCAATGACCAGCCATTTCAAGGGCCCTTTCTATGACTAATGGACACGACTATGGGCTTGAGGGGTGTTTACAAAAGAATAACAACACACCACTTGATGTTCTTAAATTTAAAGATGGAAGAGGTCAAGACCAGTGGCTTTTTTTTTATGTTTCCTTCTCACCCTGGAATACCTCCTCTGCCTCAGGCTTCCATTTTGAGGAAGTACCAGGGCAATAAGGCTTATTCCTTTGTCCCCTTCCAGCTTTCATCTATCTGTTTTGTGTTGTTTGCTCTCATTAGCTCCTTAAATATAGGACTTTCTATCTTTTCCCACCTACTTCAATGGATTGTTGTAAAAACCAAATGAGATCATATTTGTAAGATGTCCCTAGCACAGGACCCGGCCCCCAGTAGCTACTATATAAATGCTTAATCTCTTTCTTTCTTTCCCCTTATATTTGCATGATCTGAATTTAGCAAAGTGCCTGGCCCAGAGTAAATGATTTAAAAAGGATTGCTGACTTCATTTGAGCATATGAGACTAAAGAAAATTGTAACCCTCTGAGGATTAGAGAAAGAAAATCATTTTTTTCAATCTGGTTTTGCCTTAATATTTGCTCAGGCATTCTGCTCTAATTAAATTACTTGCCCTTTCATTTATTATTTCTATGTATTTTATGATGAATATGACACTGAATGTGGACTCAGCTATTATTTCCCAATTATTATTATCCCCACATATTTCTACACTGAACCTATGATCGATTTGTAAAAAAATTAAAATTAGAAGACACTATAAAGGAGCATAGGATAGAATTTAGAAGTGGGAAGGCCCTTGGAGATAAAACTTGTCCAAAGACTTTATCTTCCAGGCAAGTAAATAAAGTTCAAAGATAAAAAAAAAAAAAAAAAAAAAAAAAAAAAAAAAAAAAAGGCTTGCCTCTGCTCCCTCAGATTATACGGACTATAGTTGGCATTTGAACCCATCTTTTTTGTTTTGAAATTGTCTTTTAATACATAATGCTGTGGTCATCATTGGGGCTGTTTTTACAAAAGTTAATTTATCCATAGAATACTCTAGGGCTTGAAAATGGATGGGACCTGTCAGATCGAATGTGATTTTAAAAGTCTGGGGATTGGTTATATCCAAAGGAGAGTCAAGGACATTTTGTACAACAAATAAAGGGAAAAATAACTCCATAAAAACTATGATATCCAATAAAGTTGATATCTACATAATTTAAAATTTTAGAGGAACAATATGGTATCATTATCAAAATTTCCTCAAGGAATTCTCATTTTTGCTACATGATAGACCAGGGCACTGGGGAAGACTGTGTAGAAAATACTATTTTAGTCTAACCCCTGATAAAGCATTATATGAGTGAGGGTTGTTATTAACATAATTGTTGTCATTATCATTGTTTTCATCACCAGCATAATTTCCCAGACTGGGAAGCTAAGGCTAAAAGTTGAGAGAACTCACTCCAGGATTCACAAACAACCAATCAGTAATCACTGAACGTTAGCTTTTTTAAGAAGCATAGTAGTGACTTGAAAAGAGAATGTTCTTGGAATTAAAAAATCTAGGTGTGAAATTCTGTCTCCTCCCTTTCTTAGAAATATCACCTTGACTAAGTAATTCTACTTTATGGGACTCAATCTCCTCAAACATTAAACAACAACAACAACAAAAACAAAACAAAACAAAAAAATAAAAAACAAGCAAACAAACAAAAACGATAAATGTCCTTCAAGATTCTTCTCAGCTCTAAATCTGTGACCCTATGTCACAGTAAAAGGGACTTTTCCATTCTGCTGTTTGACCTCTATTACTAATGGCATGATCATGGGCAAATCATTCTTTGTTCCTGGAAGATGACTCTAAGCCATTATCTCTAACGTCCTTTCCAATCCTAAAAAAAAACCATCACTTTATAGACCAAAACTAAGACATCCTGCTTTTAATCGAAGAGCTCTTTTGACCACATCAATGGTTAAACAACTCTAGTCAAATCTGTGACTATAGGCCTTTAGACATATCAAAGCATCAACCGCCCTCATCCCTTAAAGAGTATGCCATATTGTTAGATGATATATTGGATCTGAACTCAAGGGCATGGCCAGCCTATGGCTGAGGTAAACCCCTGACAGAGGGCTCCTCTGCTTTTTCTCAACTAGACCAATGACTTATTGGTACTGACAAATTGCCATTGTATTATCTCACTCGAACCCAGGCTGAGACATTTTTCAAAGTATGTTTTCAAATATATAAATGCCATGTTGACTCAATGTAAGAAAATGTTTCCAATTTAATGTGTCTCAGTGTGAGGAATCTAGCACCATCCTAGAATATCATAGATTCGGAGATCTTTGCGGTTTTCCTGAGCCATATTTTTCTACACATTAGAGAATTGAAGCCCAAAGAAGATCCCCAGCTCTCTGAATGCCATAGAACACAACTGAGACTCTATCACAGATTTAGTAGCAGTCAGAACAACACACATTCATTTTGTGACATTTCTTCAGTAATGCTCCATCATAAAATATTGATGGGTATGAAGGAATAAATCTGGTGCTTCAGTGGATAGAGGACTGGACTTGGAGTTAGGGATGGTCATCAGCTTTTGTCCAAATCTGGTTTCAAACACTTACTATCTGTGTGATCAGACAACTCACTTAACCCTTTTTATCTCAGTTCCCTCAGCTGTAAAAAACGATCTGGAGAAGGAAATGACAAAGCAAAGAAATATCACTTTTTTGGCTAAAAAAACCTTCCAAAGAGGGCATGAAGATTCAGACATGATTGAAATGACAGAACATCAATAATATGGAGTAAAGCCACAGCAGTGTCTCTATGAGTCAGTGGGGTATTGTGCAAAGATTGCCAGATTTTGTGTCAGAGGGCCTAGGTTTTCTATAGAACCATCTGACCACGGACAGAGCACTTGCTCTCTGACCTGTTCCCTCAACTACACAAGAAGCTTTAATGATCTGCTTTCTCTGAGGTTCCTGTTGTCTCTGAGGTTCCTACCCTATCTGAGGTTCAGGCTAGGCCTGAATACATGCCATTGTGATTCTATCAAGTGTATCCACGTGATGGCTTTCTGCTTCCAGCAGCTAAGATACCATTCTTCTAAATGGGACTTCAGGCTGGGCTTTGGCCACCGGCCCAAATAAGAAAGCAACCACATCACAAGAACTCAGTGACAGAAGGAACAGGTAACCATATGCAGAAAAGGCATGTTCAAGGCAGCTTTCAATGAGGAAATTCCCTCCTGACCTGCACGAACCATGTCAATCTGACCACAAGAAAGGAGCCGGGCATTCAAGGCCCTTCGCAATACGGGTCCCAACACACTTCTCCTTAATCCCCATCCCTCACTCCTAATGGGTCTGCTCGCTTCAAGCATTCACTGTTGGATGTCTCATCTCTGAGCATTTGCAGAGGATTCTCTCCTCATCTTTAACTCTTAGAAGCCCTGATTTCCTGCTAAATTCAGTTTATTTGCCAATCCTTTGCTCATCCCTGATTTGCTGTTTCCCCACTCTGCTCTTTGCCACTGAAATCCCTTTGTAAATAGCTATTCTATCTTATATTTGCTCATACATAGACATGTTTCTTTCTCCAAACCGAATATAAACTCCTTGAGGGGAGGGCGCTTTGTCTGTGGAACCCCATTATCTACCATGGGATTGAACATAGAGTGCTTAAGAAATGCTTGTGGGATAAATAAATGTCTCCCTGGGAGACTCTGAGTGATTATTCAAGAGATAGTTCAGTTAAGGCCACATTGGAGGGGCCATTCCACTTTTCAATGAACTGACCAGAAAGGGTTGTTGTAAAAAAAAAAAAATCCAAAATTATCTCCTCTTTCCAGCTAGAATGATGCAGACTAGCTCATTTACAGATTGGAAGGAGATTTCACTCTGCCTTTTCTAATTCCTAAGGGCTCCTCACCTTTAAAGGACTGATGACTTGTTAGGGAGTGAGGCTAGGAGTCCCACCTACCAGCACAGAGACCCATGTCTCTCCACACAACTTGTGAGAGTTGTTCTGGTTAAAAAGGTCACCATTCTCCTCTGGCCGAGCTGGTGATGAACCTTCTCCAAACAGAGTTGGGTTGGACCTCGGGCCATAGACACATAGTCTCATGCTCGGCACGTCCTTGAAACCCTGCCAGACTGCTGGGAGCTGTTGGTACTTGTGCCTCCTGGAATGGCCTCTTGGGATGCAGGGAGCACCTCTGGACCCCAGGGACGAATTCAGGGAGAAGTTTAGAGGGACCTAGTAAGGAAGGAAGTGCCCCCTTACTGCCCTCCCAGGCTTAAAGGGCAGTTCTTTCCCTCTTTCTGGGAGACAGGAAGAACACTCAAGGACTATCTGAATGCTGGGCTTGGACCAGCTTCATCAGGAAGGGTTGGCAGGACTAAATACCGGGGCACTGGTTTGAGCACATCTGCTGCCATCCAGCAGCTGCCCAGGGAACTGCATGGATACCATTGAGGTGTCATTTAAACAGAGAAAGTTGATGGGAAGAAGTAGTTCTCTGAGAGAGGCAGACAGACACAGAGATGGAGAAAGAGAGAGAGAGACAGAGACAGACAGAAAAACACAGAGACAGAACAGAAAGAGACAGACAGACAGATACAGTGACAGAGAAATGGAGAAAGTTACAGAGACAGAGAGAAATAGAAAGAAGCAGACAAACCAGAGATGAAGGGAAACAGAGACTGAGAAAGACAAACATAGAGACCGAGAAAAAAGAGAAACAGATACAGATAAAAACAGACAGACAAACAAAGAGTATTAAAGAGAGAAGGGGAGAGAGAGAAGAAGAGGGAGAAGGAGAGAAAGAGGGAGAGGGAGAAGGTGAGGGAGAGGAAGAAGGAGAGGGAGAAGGAGAGGGAGAGGGAAAGAGAGAGGTCAATGATGCTGCAAGTTAGCCCAGACTGTTCCATGCTGTGTATCCAGATCCCTGAGACCTCTTTCCTCTCCCAGTGCTTGAGGAAGCTGGTTAGCCACTACTTGCCCAACATGAATCATTGATTGTGAATATATCAAACATTAGCATGTAGCTACTCCTGTGGAAGTGCAGTACAAGAGGAGGAGTGTGGAAATTTTCACTTCTGGGCTGTGTGGACTTTGCTAACAATTCTGTATGATCTTAGGCAACTAGCTTAGCCTCTGTGGGGTTCAGTTCACTCCCAAAAGAGTCCAGTAAGAGGCTGTGTGGTACAGAAGAATCTAGAACACAAATATACATAATGTGGGTATTTTAGAGCACAAAGACATGTAATCTGGGATAGCTAATCTGGGTGATCTAGAACACAAAGACATATAATCCAGGATGGCTAATCTGAGTGATCTAGAACACAAAAGCATGTAATTGGGTTGCTAATCTGGATAATCCAGAACACAAAAACCATGTACTTTGAGTCCTCTAGAACCTAAAATACATAATCTGGTTGATCTAGAATGCAAAGATACATATTTCAGGTGACCTCGGATGCAAAGGCATGATATCTGGGATGGCTGAGTGATCTAGAATACAAAGATATATATTCCAAGTGATCTAGGTTATCTAGAATAATCTGGGTTATCTAGAATGCAATAAAGCATATATTTTTGGTGATCTAGAAAGGAAAGACGTATAATCCAGGATGGCTCATCTGGGATGATCTAGAACACAAAATACCTCACCTGGGTAATCTAGAACATAAAATACATCTATTACATGTGATCTACAACACAAAACACGTGAGCCAAGATGGTTGATCTGGGTGATCTAGAACATAGGGGACATGTATTTTGTGTAATCTAGAACACAGATATGTTTTGGAGTGGTATATATCCCTACTAGTATTTTGGGTGATCTACCATGCAAAGACAGATAATGCAAGATAGATAATCCAGGTGAACTAGAACACAATTCCATGTATTTTTGGTGAACTAGAACACAAAATGTCACCTGGGTGATCTAGAATGCAAAGATCTGTATTCCAGGAGATCTAGAACACATAGACACATAATCCTGGCATAGCTAATCCCAGGTGATCTAGAACACAAAGACATTTATTTTAGGTGATCTAGAACATAGAAACCATGTGCAGATATAGAAAGTAAAGGCATGTATTTTGAGGTGATCTAGACCACAAAGATGTGTTTTTGGGATATCTAGATCCCCACCAGTATTTTGGGGTGACCTGGAACACAGACATGTAGTCCGGGATTAGCTATCCCGGTTGATCTAGAACACAGAGGTGTGGTTCATGTGATTTAGAACACAAAACACATAATTTGAGATGGCTGATCCAGGTGATCTGGAACACAATGGCATGTGTTTTGGGGTGATCTAGAACTCAAGCAATGTAATCTGGGATGGCTAATCCAAATAGTCTAGAATGCAAAGACATATAATCCAGTTTAGCTGACCCAGGTGATCTAGAACACAAAATACTTAATCTGGCTGCAAAGGTATGTATTCTAGGTGATCTAGAAAAAAACACAAACCAGGCTGGCTAATCCTGGTTGATCTAGAACATGAAGTCATGCATTTTGGGTGATCTAGAACACAAAGACATATTTTGGGTGATCTATATCCCCACTAATATTTTTGGAGTGATCTAAAACTCAAAGACAGGTAATACAGGAAAGCTAATCCAGGCAATCTAGAACACAATTATATGTATTTTCGGTGATCTAGAATGCAAACCACATAATTTGAGCAATCTATAATGCAAAGACATGTATTTTGGGTGATATAGAATGCAAAGACATGTGTCTTGGGTTAGCTAATCTTGGTGTTCAGGAATAGAAATACGTTATCTCAAGTGATCTAGAACACACACCCACATAATCTGAGCAATCTAGAATGCAAACATATGTATTTTGGTTGATCTAGACCATAAAGACATATAGAGCTCTAGAATGTAAAGACATGCATTTTGGAGTGGTCTAGAATACAAATGCATATATTTTGGGTGGTCTAGAATGGATTACCCAGATTAGCCATCCCAAATTATCTGTCTTTGCATTCTAGAAGAATGTCTGCTGTTTTGGGAATCAGGAAAAATGAGTTGAAATCCACCTCCATCATTATGTGACCTTGTACAGATCACAACTTCTCAGGGCCTCAGTTTATCATCTGATAAATGAGGATCTTTCCAGCTTGAAATTTGTGGAAATGAAAGAATTATTTTGGATAATTGCAAAGTCCATTGGGGGCCAAGTCGATTACTAAAGATCACACAGGTAGGAAGGAAGGGTCAGAGGCAGCTCTCTTTCTCTCTTTCTCTCTTTCTTTCTTTAAAGCTTTGTTTTATGTGTCAAGTCTAGAGAGTTAGGATCCAAAGACCAAAAGGAAATGGTTTCTGCCACGTGGGATAAGAGTATATAAGATGTACACTTGTCAATAAATCCTATAAATGGAGTGAAGGTGGGGAGCATCAGGGAATTGCAAGAAATTTAGCACAGAGGTGAAGGCTCCCAAGAATTCTGAAATTCTCAGTGGTCCAGACAATTCTCTAAGAGGGTAAGTTACAGAGAGTTACTGTTCTGCATCGGTGGAGAGAACTACCACACTGGGATGCCTCCATACAGATTAGCAGCACAGGTGAGGAGCCAACTCCAAATTCAGAAAATCCCAATGACCATGGCCAAGTCTTTAAGACACTGGAAGGCTAGTCTGTCATCTGCCCGAAATCTCCCCAGAATTATCCATTCAGACACAAGCTCCTAGTAACCAAATATTTATGCGATGGAAATGGGAGCCGCCGTGTGCAATCTGGCACCCGGGGTCAGTCCTTTGCCCAAATATAACAGGACTGTGGAATGTGGGATGCGCCCTGAGAGAGAGCTGCCAGGAAATAACTCCACAACACTCCTCTTGTCCACACCCCACCCCCACTGGAGGTCCAGTCATCACACCCTGCTGGCCATTAATAGGGAACCGCACCCCACCCAAACAAAATTAAGGGAATTCTTGGCACAGACCCCCCCCCCAAGCAAGGTTACGAATCCTGTACCCAGTCCTGCTGGGTTGGTGCTATGTCCACTGTGGCATGTGATGGAACACGATTCCCCGCTTGGCAAGGGGGAAGATTGGCTTCCCATCCCCTCCCCCTCTGCCCAAGTCTAAAGCCACCTCCCTCCACAAAAGTCTGAAGTTATTAATTAAAGTTAAACTTTAGAGACTTGAATCTGTCCCTGAAGCAAAGACTCATGGGATCACGTATCTATGGCTCTAAGGAATCTCAGTGGATGACCATACTAATTCCTCATGTTATAGATGAAGATCCTGAGAACTGAAGGCAAATTAGATCTGGGGAGTGGAGTCAGAGAATTCATCAAGAACACAGGGCAATTAAAGACAGAGGTAGAGATTTGAACTCAGGTCCTTCAGCTGAGTCTGGAACTTTAAATGAAAAAATTGCTCTCAAAGGGGGGAGGGCAGTTCTCTAAAGGTGAGAAGGGAACTAGAGGCATGTGATTCTGTGTCTCCTAATGAGAGTCTGGGAGCCACTCTCAGTCATGCTCTGTGTCTGTATAAGGAAAATACAACAAAGGACTCTGGAATCACTCAATTCACTGCTTCTGAGTGTGGTGAGGGGAACAACCCCCCCCCCCCGTCCTGGGTCTTCACGTCTGCCTTTACTAGATCCAATTTCTCAAGTCTTGGGGGTCTGGTTGTCACCCAAGGCCTCTGACTTGCTCACACCTTCCTTCTGGAAGCCACAGGTTGGAGAGGCTGACACACCAGCACCAACACCCAGCCTGTAGGTGTCCTAGATGATTACTTAATACCCATGATTCTTTCCTAAAGCAAAAGGGAGCTTTGAGACATCTATTCACCATCTCCCGGGCTTGGAGATCTCCATGGTCCTTTTGTTTCATCTCTGGGCTACTCTTCTACGGAATGGGTTCCTTGTGCCCAGTAAACAATATGAAAAATAGGGATTCCCTGTTGGACGTGTACTTGTGCAACATCTATGCAGATCACATTCTCTTTCCAACGTACATCTTCTCTGATCTTTCTGTCATTATGAATACATTGGGAAAGATGCTTATGGTTGGCACCACCATCTTGGATCGGGTCCTTTTGTTTTTGTTTTAATTAAATTCAAAGAGCACTGCTCATATATTACTCACATCCCAGTCATTGTCTAGAAGCTGAGCTTATAAAGACAAAAAATAATTCATTCTTGTTCACCCGGGGCTTATCTGCCACCAATGTTGATGACATCACTAGGAGTGCAGGGGAGGATAAGAGCCCAGGGCTTGGTGGGGGGGGATTTTCCTTGCTTCTAACTCCACATCTTCCTCACTTGTCATTGTCTACACTTTCTCTGATAAAAGGAACCTGGAGAGAGGCTCAGGGGCCTGGATTCAAATCTCTTCTGCTACATGTGTCCATGTGGCCTCAAGTTAAGTCACATAAGCTTTTGGGGACTCAAACTTTCTTATCAAAAAAAGTGAAGGGTTTTTTTAAATGCCTCTTCTAGTTGAAAATTTATTTTTAATATTTTGATTTTATAGATAAAGACACTGAGATTGAAAATCATAAATCTAAATCTAAGAGGGAAGATGAAATGAGATATGATATTTTAAAGCATCTTGCAGACCTAAAAGTTTATATAATAGCAAATTATTATTATTATTGCTGATGATGAGAGTAACTTAGATGTGATCCCATCAAATGCCTTCATTTCACAAACGAGGAAACTAAGGTTCAAGAGGTAGAAAGTGACTTGCCCCATGGGATGCATCTGTAAAGAGCCTGGCTGGGATTTTTACCCATTCTCCCAACATCAAGCCTAGGCAGGGTTCTTTCCTCTGCGCCAGACAGCATCTTACATGGCCTAAAGGTTTACAAAGTTCTCTTCTCTCCAAGTTTTGTGAGCCTCATTTTATAGATGACAACACTATAGCCCAAAGACATGAAGTCACCTGCTCAAGGTGCCATAACTTCCAGATGTCAGAGTCTGATTTCTGAGCTGTGTTTTTCTTTTCTCCAAATGCAAGGCTCTTCTCATGTACCACCCTGCCTCCAAGGCCCTTCTCCACTCCCCACGGGTGCAGGTGCAAGGTGCTATTTGTGGCGCTCCTGAGTCAAGGGGACCTCAGGAATGAGTGCTTCCCTCCAAGGAAGAAAGTCACACATGAGAGTATCCAAGAGGCATCTGGGCTGCCTCTTGGTCCTGACATTGGGAGGTAGTGGAGCACACTACAAAATCAGAGAGTTTGAGATGAAAGGATGAGAACTCTTCCCTACCTCTGTGACCATTAACCTTTAACTTAATTTTCGCAGTGCTTACCCACATCCTTATCTGTAAAAGTGGGTACTGGACTTAGCCCCCAAATACCTTCCAGTTCCCAATACAGAACAAGTTCTCATCTAAGGAACATCCTGGAGCTCACGGATCACTTCTTTCTGACTAACAGGAACTTGTTCCCAACCGCTGGTTCCAATGACCAGCTCAGCCCTTTCCATTTCCTCTTCCCAACTTACCTATTTTCTAGACATTCCTGCACCTGACTACCCTAATATTTAAAATACATGAAAATAAATGTGAATAAGATCTAATTTTCATGATAGAAGGAGATGGCATTTTAGTTTACTAGTACTGTCGAGGCTGGAGGAAATTTTTTCACCTTTTTTGTGGATATTTAGTCAGATAGATACTGTGTAAAGAACTGCAGAAAGGACCCTAGCTTGACAGATTAGAACCTGGTCAGTAAGATACTCCTTCCTCCTGAAAAGTTCAATACTTTGGATCTCTTGGAGTCAGATATCTCTCCCCCGACACCCTGTGATACAGAGCACAGATATACGAGCCTACCTATCCTGAATGATGCTTGTTATTTTCCTATGAGTTTGTGAGAGGAAACCATTGCAACGCAGACCAGTGGGCTGGGAACTTTCCTTTTTCTGGATTTGCAAGAACACAAGTAGAAGAGGCAAATTGTTCCTCAGTAATTATTCTTGTTCTGTATCAAATCCAATCTGAAATAGCTTTTAAAACATGTTCTTCTTCTCCCTTTTTCATACCTCTCTTCTTCTCTTTCCCTTTCCCTTTTATTCTTTTTCCTTCTTTCCTTTTTTCTTCCGTCTTTCCTTTGTTCCTTTGTTCCCTTCTTCCTTCCTTCCCTCCTACCTTAATTCCTTCCCTACTTCCTTATTTCCTTCTCTCCCACCTTTCTTCCTTGCCTTCCTTCCTTCCTTCTTTCCTTCCTACCTTCCTTCCTTCCTTCTTCCCTTCTCTTCTTTTCTCCCTCCCTTTTTTCCTTCTCCTCCTCCTCTTCCTTCTTCTTCTTCCTCCTCTCTCTTCTTTTCTCCCTCTCCCTCTCTCCTTCCCTTCCTCCCTCCCCTTTCTCATGAACACATATATAATTTCTTTATCTCCTCCTTCCATTTCCCCCCAAAACATGACAAATTCAGTTCAAATTCCTCCCCCCACAAAGTTAAGTTTAAAAGCAATGTTTTCTCATTTTGTAGACTATGTTCAAATTCTAAGGTGCTTATAACTTAATTTTTCTTACATCTTCCACATGAGGGGTCAGTCACACAAAGAGAAGAAAAAGAAAAGGAAAGCAGATTACTTTTCTGGACAAGATTATAATCTTACACTGTGATATTCTTGAGGGCAGGGACTCTATCTTCCTTAGTGATGCACATATAGGAGATGTTCCATGAATGTATGAAATAGTGAATAAGCCAACACATGTTTCTTTTCTTAAAAGCTCCTTCTCGGATTCCTGTGGCCCTGAGGGGTCAGCATTACCCAGAGATCCCTTGTTCAAAAACTTTTATCAAACCTCTTTTTACTTCCACTTCACTAATAGAAGATATGTTTGCACTAGCAAGTTACTATGGGGAGAAACTTTTTGGAAGACCAGAGGCTAATAATAGCAATAACATTTATACAACACTTCAAGTTTTACAAAGTGACTTCCAAACTTTTGTATTCATAGATACATTAAATCATCACAAAAACCTTATGTGGTAAAGGCTATTTATTATTATCCCCATTTTACAGGTAAAAAAAATTGAAGCTTAGAGACTGGTTAAGTGACTGCCCAGGATCACACAGCTAGAAGTCTGAAGTAGAATTCTGACTCTGACCTCAATCACTCTTACTTTAAAGTAAGTTGTTTTAATAAAAGTAATAATTAGCTTGTCAGATATAGTAGAGGGCTGTTTTGACCAGCAAAGAGAAATGATATATAATTTATTTCCTTTGCAATTAGTGGGGACCAATTGATAAATGGTCAGAGGATATGAACAGACAATTTTCAGATGAAGAAATTAAAGCCATTTCAAATCACATGAAAAAATGCTCTAAATCACTATTGATTGGAGAAATGCAAATTAAGACAACTCTGAAGTACCACTTCACACCTCTCAGAATAAGGAGGACAGATGTGGTAAGAGATTGGGAAAACTGGGACACTAATGCATTGTTGTGAAATGTTCCAATGTGGAGAGCAATTTGGAACTCAGCCCAAAAAGCCATCCAACTTTGCATATCTTTTGACCCAGGAGTGTTTCTATAGGGTTTATATCCCAAAGAGATCCCAAAGAAGGGAAAGGGATCCACATGTGCAAAATGTTTGTGGCAGCCCTTGTTGTAGTGGTAAGAAACTGGAAACTGAGTGGGTGCCCATCAGTTGGGGAATGATTGAAGAAGTTATGGGATGGAATGTTATGGAATATTATTGTTTTATAAAAAATGATGGACAAGATGACTTCAGAAAAACCTGAGAAGACCTACATGAACTTATGTTAAGGGAGATGATCAGAACCAAGAGAATATTGTACACAGTAAGAACAAGATTATGTGATCATCAACTGTGATGGATTTGGTTCTTTTCAACAATGAGGTGATTCAAGGCAATTCCAATAGATTTGTGATGGAAAAACCCATTTGCATCTAGAAAGAGAAATATGGAGACTGAATATGGGTCAAAACATAGTGTTTTCACCTTTTTTGTTGTTTGTTTTTTCCCTTTTGATTAAATTTTCTTGTGCAGCATGAGGAGAATGCAAATATTCTTAGAAGAATTGCACTTAGGGAGGGTGGAGGAAAGAAGAGAGGGAGAAAATTTGGAATACAAGGTTTTACAAAGATGAATGTTGAAAACTATCTTTGCATATATTTAAAAATTCCTATTTATATTTAAAAATATATATTTTACTACAATGTTTTACCTTATCAAAAGATACACTATTTAAAAATGGAAATTAGTGGGGAGAAGATAACCGCATTGATTATAGGATCAGAAATTTAAGGTGAAAAGAAGCCTTTTCGTGTCTAATCTACCCCTTTTTTGCAGCTGGAGAAAGTAATGTCAAGATTGAAGAGGGGAGCTGGGCTCCTGACCCTCTTATGCCTTTTCTCATCTTGAAGATAAAACTCTCATCACAGGCAGACTCCCATGGGAGAAAGTTCTTTGGAGTAGCTCTAGGAAGGGAAATGAAGAAAGTTCCCCTCCTCCCTTTTTATTTGCTTCATCTTCCCTTAGTAAAGGCAGTCACATTTCTCTACCTTTTGTAATCCTACAGTTCCCAAAATGACTAGAGAGAAGACCAAGGTGATTCCTGACAATAATGGCCCAACTTTCTCTGTCATTATCTATAAAGCCCAGGATCTCTTGTGCTTCTTTCTCTTGAGAGTTGACGTGTGTGTGTGTGTGTGTGTGTGTGTGTGTGTGTGTGTGTGGCTCCAATGTTGTTTCATTGCCTATTTTCTCATCATACATGGCATTTATTTCCCACAACCAACGAGGTAGGGTAGTACCAAGATTAGTGGGGGTGTGTACATTTTTAAATCTAGAATTCAAGCAGACAGTGAGGCTGCAAGCATCATCACCATATTATAACCATTTCCCTTCCCCTTTCCCCTTTCACACAGACTCAGGGTCAAGCTCTGAGCTCATCTAGGGGGACCATGAGAAAACTCAGTCCTATTAGGAGTGCGGCACAATGCTAAGCGCACTGGGAATGCAAGACTTCCTTCTTCCCTTGAAACAAAAATAAACAAACAAAATGGCCTTTATTCTCTAGAAACTTACAGTTTTTATTCAGAGGAAGAAAACATGAAACAAACTCTGTACCAACTGTCTCTGGATGGGATAGACCAGGGGCAATGAACAGAGAAAAACACCAACATGAAGGGCAGGCAGCAAAGGCTGCTTGCAGGAGGTGGGGATTTAACTGGGGCTTAAGGGAGGTCTGGGAAGTCAGGAGACAGAGCGGCACAGTGAGACGGTTCCAGGAATGGGGACAGCAATGAAAATTCCAGGCTCAAGAAATGGAATGTCTTGTGGGAGGAAGAACAAAGAGCCCAGTGTCACGGGAGCTTGGAGTTCATGGAAGGTCATAAGGCAGAAGAGTGGAAATGCAGGAAGCAGCCAAGCATTGAGTCCATGAAAAGGCAAACAGGAATGGATTTACACGTGATCTTGAAAGGAATGGGAAGACACTGGAGTCTATTCACTAGAGGGGTGGACTTGTGGTTATTAAGTGGAGAGGACAGGACCATGATGGGTCCTGCTCAAGGAAGACCAGTGGATCTGACAGCTGAGGGAAAGACAGACTAGACTGAGGAGATACTGGAAGTAGGGAGCTATTGGCATTGCCCATCCTTGAGGTAATGATACACCAGGGGGATGGGAGTGCCAGAAGAAATGAGGGGTATAAAGGAGAGGTGATAGGAAGGGAGAATTGAAAGGATTTGACAACTGATTGGATATGTGGGTGTGAGTCGAGTCAATAAGGAGTCAAGAATGATACTGGGTAAATGGAAGGATGGTACATGCCAGTGGCAGAGAAGTGTAGAGGAGGGGAGGGCTTTTGAAGAAAAGAAAAGGCCTTGGACATGTTAAATCAAGACTGAGATTGGAGAACAGTCATCTGTATAGAGATCCTAATGAATTTATTGATTGATCATGTACAATTTTGTAGAAGGAGAAAAGAAAAAAAGTATAGAACATGGGGACACCCAGAGTTGATGAGTAGATAAAGATAATGAGGAGCCATATGATGTATTACTAGAAAATAATAGTGTCATAAAAACCTGCAGAGAAAAGAGGATCATGGAGAACAAAGGGATAGTGTCATAGGTTACAGATAGATTAAGAAGGATATCTTGAATAATTAAGGTACTTGTCCAAGGTTATATGTGTACTATATATGGGTCAAAAATAGGATTTGAATCCAGATCTTCAGATGCAAAATCCTGCAATCCTTATTCATTTTACTGCACCATTGTGATGCATTTAATTTCAGAAACATCCCTAAAAGATCACTTTGTCCACTTAGGCTCCCACACAGAAGTGTCTCCCCCATCCCTTGTGAAATAATCAAGATTGTGTTCCATTCCCCCTGTTTATACCTTTCCTCTGGCTATTGTCCCACCTGGTGTTTTCTGCCTCATCAATTCTGTTTCCCTTCTTCCTTCAAGACTCAGCTCAAAACCCATCTGGTGTAAAGAAGCAGGAGCTCGAGATCTTTTATTTACATCTCTTCTCCCCCATTAGAATAGGAGCTCTTCTAGAGAAGGGCTGTGGTTTTTGTTTGCTTGATTATTATTTGGACTTCTTTCTTATACCATGGTACTCAGCCTTGTGCCAGGAATATATTAAGCATTTAAGAAATGTTGATTAAAGGACTGACAAATATAATCCTATCTTGTTTTTTTTGAAAAATATAGGTAACAGTTGGCAAATCCCTGGCAAATCTTCCTCATTTGCTAGCTCTGAACTGTGGAGTTTGGTAGGATGCCCTTACAATCTCTCCCAGTTCTAAATCTTCACTCTGATAATTCTCTGACATAAATTACACCTAACTTGAGACATGGAGTCAGGAACATCTGAGTTTGAATTCTGCCTTAGAGATTAGATTTTTAATCTACTGCCTCAGTTTCCTCACCTGTAAAATGAGATTAATAATAGCATTTACCTCCCAGGTTACTTATGAAAATAAAATGAGATGAAATTTATTAGGAGCTTTGCAAATTTTAAAGCACTGTGTAAAGGCTCGGTGTATTTTTCAAGGACAAAACGCTTCCATGGTGTCTAGTGATCTGCACCTCTGGTGTGGAAAATATTCTTTGGGGTTAAAAAAAAAAGGAACCAAAACTCTAATTGTGACTCTTTTTTGCCAGATTGACTATATATCTAAGGAAATTCCAAGTCCTAAAGTTTGCAAAATATGCCTAAAAAGTTCAAACCTCCTTCAAAGCAAACAGCAAAATGGGAGATTGTGAGGATGGGTGATGCAGAAGGGGTTGGAGAACCCAGCTCAATTCCAAGATCTGTTGGATAAATACTCTTAATCAAAATGCCCATAGCCCTCCAGCAAAGGGCAACTTCCTAGAGCCAGCCACCTGGTAGGAATCCAGTGGGAGTCTCTTCTAATCTCTCCCTTCAACTTCTCCTTCCCCCAACCCCAGTTAGGCAACATTTGGGGATTGCCCACAACAGCTTCAGCTGTGTGCTCTGGGCTCTCCTCATTAGGTTGTCTAGACAAGAGGTGGGGTTGTGGCAGGAGGGAAATCTTTTACAAGAGTTTCCACAGCACATCAGCCCTCCTGGGGATCATGGCGTGCTGACAGATGTCTGTGAGCATAGTGGGATGAGACTTGATGAGAGGCTGCATTACCTGGAGCAGCAGGTCTTTGAAAGCTCCTCCCTCTGAGCCAGGGCTGTGCCAACGGAGGGCAATGAGGGCTCTGATGCAGGAGAGGCAAGGGGAAGAAGATGGATCCCATCTCATCCTACCATGACTCCGACAAGCTCTGGGCAACCCATGGGAAGAGGCAAGTGTTGATGGTGGTGCTTACGAGAAGGATGAAGGATCAACAGAAGAATATTGATTAAAGGCTTCCTATGTGTGTTGAGTGTTAATGATTCAAAGAGAAATTGAAACAATCCCAGCCCTCAAAAAGCCTACATACGAATGATGATCATGTTGATGCTCAGAAGATGGATATTATCTCCCCCGGAAAATAATAAGCTTTCTGAAGGCAAGGATAAGTTTGCTTTCATCTTTATAATTCAAAAACTTAGCACAATGCCTGGCCCATAATAAATGTTATATGCACACACATGGGGAGGAGACAGACAGATAGACATAGACATACATAGGGACCACAGGATAATATAATATAACATTATGCTATGTTACATCATATACTTTAAATAAATTGACCTGAATTGAATTGAATTAAAAAAAAAAAGACTGAGCTTATGGAAGCCACATGAACAAGAATTAAATAAGAAGACCATAGATCATTGGCTTTTTTTTTCTATTGCAAAACCTTAACATATACTAGACAGAAAAAGACAGGCATCTCTCAGATTCATATTCAATATGGCCCCACCATTCCCACATGACTTGTCTAGATGTCTCTATACAACAACTATGGCTGTTTTCAGGTCATAATTTCTTGACTCCTTTTTGTGGTAGGAACAGAATGGGCAAAATATGCAATTTAATTCATTAAATAGCATTTCTTCTGGAAAATGAAAAAAAAAAGTCAAGTATCCTATGACCAGACATTTCAAGACTTCCACTGCAAAAGGCGAAATCTAAATGAAAGCCATACTGGCTTTTTTATGATGCACATATGGACATGCATGTGTATTTTGATGGACATTTTTTTCAGAGCAAGGAACTCTATGGATTCCCTCTTAGAAGTGAATTTTTAAAAATAATTAAATAGCATGCTAAATTTCAGATAGAATTAAGTGGGAAAAACATAATTTTCCCATTGAAGTTCAAAAATTCACGGAATTGTACCCATGGAAACCGTGATGATCCATAAATTTCAAGTTAAGAAGACCTCTTCAGTCTTAAATTTGTTCAGTGAGCTTACTTGAAATAGTTGATTAAGCATCACTAAAATTATGGTTCCAGATGTGTTAGGCAAATATCAGAAAGAATCAGTAAAACTGATTGAGTCAAAGAAATTAGTAAGTCATTAAATAAGTAATTAAGTTTCTAAAATATTCAAGATTGTGCTAGATACTGTGCTCACAAAGACAAAATGAAAACCAGTGCCCACTTTTAAGGAGTTTATATCAAAATCACAGACAAAAAAAATAACTATTAAATGCCTCCTAGGTATAAAACATTGTACCAAGTGACAGGGAAAAGAAAAACAAAAGAAAGATGGAAGTCAACAACAACAACAAACAAAACATAGGGGATCTTTGGGATACCTGATATGAGAATCCTTCCAATAGTTCACAGTATTTGTCCAACTCCTCCCTGAACCTTCTCTGGACTACGTAGCCCTACAGATCCACATCCAACATGGTTTTAAGTTTTATCCTGATCTCTACACCCGACTTTGGGCCAACTCCAGATGACCAGATGCTCATTCTACAATGCCCAGAAAGAAGCAATATGCTCTAGATGTGGCCTGAAGAGGACAGAGGACAACAGAATTACAATCCCACATTTTCTGCTTTAATACAAGGATTTTCATTTCCATCAATGAGGGCCCTCCATTCATTCCCTCCTATGGGAGTGGGTAAAGCCCACCATACTTTAGATTAGAAGATGGTCTTTAAGAGGTATTGTCCTAGAATTCCATGGCCTCAGATCCAGCCTGGAGATGTTGCTTTGCACTTGTCCTGGTTGGTCATCAAGGCTTAAAGATGCATATAATTCATAATTGCACAGTCTTCTCAATCAGCACTAATGCACTTGTACTATTTTAGAGTTGGTACAGAATTTTCCTCATTGTTCCTTTATGAAATTGAAAGAACTAGTTCTGTTAAGCCTCCTCTCCTCCATTTCTTTATTCAGGAAAAATAATTCATTCCATGAGTATTGGGAACTCCTTGTGTGAGATGGATATTCACCAATATAGATTACCATCCCTGTATAATTAGTCTTAGAGAGCCTGTGTTCATACTGCTAATGGGAGTCAGAGGTAGGACTTGAATTCAGAGCTCCCCAATTCCTAAGGCATCTCTATATTCATTTCACCAGACTGGCCTTTTAAACTCACAAATAACAACCATCTATCTTCAAAATCCTTTATAAAGGAGGAATCTGTACCTCAGAGAGGTGAAAGAACAGTGGTTGTCTCCTCAAAAAGGACACACACACACACACACACACACACACACACACACACACATATACACATATACCAATCACGCAAATATACCAAGAGCTTAAAGGGTTCTCCTTGCTTCTTCCATTTTTCTGGAACTTTAAAAGGAGAGGAGAGAAAGGAGAAATCAATTCATGATTTGGATTAAATATCCTAACTGTGTCTTATAATCCTACAATTCAAAACAGCCTCTCCTATGAAGCCTTTTCACCTTTGGAAGACTTGCCAAAGATTGTGCTCCATGGTGAGTGCCTTCAGGATCACTCCACATGAGGAGCCACCAAGGAAGGGCCAACGGAAGCTCTGCGCACTATCGTCCATCAAGGAAGCCTAGGTGATGCTAGCTTTTTGTTCACTGCCATAGGACATTCATTATTGATGTATCTACATTCTCTTCATGTGAGTTACTATTCAATATGATCTTATTCATCCTATACCTGGGCTATTGATTTTTTAAAAAATGCAAAGATATTCCATCCTGGAGTATTCGCTTAACAGGCCTAGAATATGGGGATGATTTTTATATCAAAATTCTATCATGCAGTGTCCTAGCTGTCTCTTTTCTCTGTGTGATATCAATCAATTGCCGAGCCAATTAAAGAACCCCTGAAATGTGCCAGGAACTTTCAAAGAGCTTTATATACCATCTATTCCTTTGTGTGGGACAAGACCACTGGCTCAAATTAATCAAGGAGATTTCTCAAGGCAAAAGCAGAAGAGACTATTACTTTAAAGCTCATAAGAAAGGACGTCTCCCTCCCCACAAGTCCAGGCAGACAATTCTTCAAAGCTTATTAATCAGAGAGATAAATAAATAAATAAATAAATATATATATATATATATATATATATATGTAATGCTCATAGACTTGATACAAAGGACACTCTTTGAAGTGCCTATAGTTTTCTCCAACAAGATCTACTGAGATATAAATGATTAAAACCTGGATCTTGGTTAATTAATCAGTGATGCAAATAGTTGAGATACCCAGTAAGGTTTATCATATCAATGTCTCAAGTATCTTTCTCCCAAATGCTTTTAGTCTCTATTGCGGGCTTTTTTTTTTTCCTGTCCTAAGTTCAAAGTTCGCCTTTAATCCAAAAAGTAGTTGCATTTTGCTTGAGGTGTTAGATGATTAATTTATTCTATTGACAAGCAGTCTCTGCTATTTCAATAAGGGACTTTTGGTGAGTCAAGTTATTGTGAGATTCAAGACTTGGAATGGATTCTTACCTCCTGCCCCTCAAAATGGCATAACCCTCCCCATGGGCTGGATCTTGGCCCTGATTAGCCAGGACAAATGACCTCACATTCTAAGTCATAAATGAGGAAAAACTTTCAACCCAACCAATGTTTAGAATTACTAAATTACCTGATGGGGGAGTTTCAGTGCCAAGGTGGCCCCAACTTAATCTCACATAGAAAAGGGCCCACTCCTTGTAAACCATGTGATTTCTGGGGAAAGAAACCTGGCCCTGGCACCCAACCGACTTTCATTCAGTCTTTAGAGCACTGTCTCCATCTTGTGAGTGAGCTTTCACAGTTCACTTCATTCACCTTCATCCAAATCATTGGTAAAATGTTGGAACAACATAGGGCTAAGCTATAATATGGTCATAGGGTCTATATCTACTTTTAGAGCAATCAATTCATGTCCTTTATGAGGAGGCCAGATTATTCCACAGTCTCTGGACCTTCCTATTTAAACTTATCCAACAACTCATATCTTTCTACCTTCTTTGTATGGATTATGGATTGTCATATGTCTTACTGAAAACCAAGTATTTCAACACTATGCTATTATTTCCATCTCTCTACTAGTCTAATTAACTGTAGTTGAAGTAACTATGCAAACTTCATGGCTGCAAACCAAAAGCTCTTTTTCATTAGTAAGCATGACTAATGAAACATGGCCATCCACCGGAATGAGCTGGTGGCCCATCTATTATGTTAACTCATGATGGAAAAGCCACACCTTGGGAGGGTCCAGTCTGACTCATGTCCTAGTGTCTTTAGCCTTGAAGGAATAAGCATGCTACTCTGCTAGAAAAGACTCAGATGTCAAGGAAGGATGCAAAGTATCTCTCATTTTTTCCTTCAGTCTGATTCCAAGGTCTGCATCCTCAGGCTAGTATGGATGGAGAGCTTTCTTTTCAAAACTCTCTAAAAGGATTGGGTGAGAGACACAAATGGATGATAAGGAAAGACTTAATTAAAGGCTGGGAAGGTTTCCAATTATGCTAAGCAGAAGAGAGAGGGCTTGTATCCCATTTGCAACCAGATAAACTAGAACTCTAAAGCTATGTTCTCCTAGCATGGAGGCAGGGAGGGACCCAGCAGGAATAAAGGCACCCATTCACTAGTTCCTTGTTCCTCCTCTTGTAGAAGCCTTTTATCTAAAGAGGATCTGCCAGAATCACACTCAAGTAAATGAGGCAGAGTCTTTCCTTATTTCTACCCCTCCACATACACGCCCCATTTCCTTTAAGCCAAAGGCAAGTGATGATTAAAACAAAACATCTCTGTTTCCTAAGCACCAGGTACGTGGGATGTGCTGAAGCTTGTCTTTGGCACAGCTCAGATCAGACAGCAGTTCCTAAGAGGAACAGTGGCTGCCTCCTCAGGAAGGTACTAAAAGTGCACACACACACACACACACACACACACACACACACACACACACACACACTCAACACAAACATACAAATACCACCAAGGACTTGAGAAAGGCTTGTCCTTACTTCTTCCATTTTTCCAGAGCTCTAAAAGGAGAGAGGGGAAAGGAGGACAAACTATTCTGCTGGAAAGTTTTCCTCTTGCTTTCCCTTAAATGAGGTTTAAATCTAAATAAACATCAGACTCTTACTTGATAGACACTGAAGCGTAGCTTAGAAACTAGGTCTGTGGTTCAGGAAATCAAAGCATTTTAACTCTGGAGTTCGAAGAAACCTCAGAAGAAACATGAGCAAACAGAGACTGAGAGGTTAGGTGTCTGGTCTAAGTAAATGACAGAAGGAAGGAAGGATTGGAAGAGATCCTTTCCTTCTCAGGGCAGCTTTCTCAATCACCGTACTCCACTCCTGTTTAAAACCAATGCTTCCTTTCCATATTTTCCAGTATCATATCACATTCATCATGAAAGTTAATGGGCTGATAGAATAAGAGAGAATCTCTACTAAAACATAAAACTGAAACTCTTTGAACAGGGTCAGACCCTGTTCATTCAGAAATCATTTATTAAGCCAGATGTTTAAGAGACCTTGTATTGTACTGTTAGTTTTTTAAACACTGATCATAACAAAGGAAAGAAAAATCAGCCCCTGGTCTCAAGGAACCTAGATTTGATTGGCAGCAGGGGGTTGGAATAATGAGAAAAAACAATATATATTCAAAAAAGTCAACATAAAATATGACCATTAAAATATATTTTGTTCTAGTAATTTCCTAAGGTTTTTTTAAGGTTATCTATTGAAGACATTCCAAATTAATCTTCATAGATTGACTTTACAGTTTCTATGTGGGATCTCATCACCCTATTTATATGTTTATATTTCACTTATAACACATGACATGTAATATATGCAAGACAAGGAAAAAATATGGCTGGCTCTATGTCCAGCTATCACCATAATAGGAAGGAGATGGCATACAGAAGTGAAAGGGAAGTCAGTTTTATGTACAAAGAACATTCATTCCAGGATAATTTATACATCTCTGTGTAGGTATATATGTATATACATAAAAGCTAGGTGATGTAGTTGATATATCCTTGGGTTTGGAGTCAGGAAGACTCATTTTCCTAAATTCAAATCTAATCTCAGGCACTTGCTATGTGACCCTGGGCAAATCACTTAAGCCAATTTGCCTCAGTTTCCTCATATGTAAAATGAACTAGAGAAGCAAATAGCAAACCACCTCAATATATTTGCCAAAAAAATAACAAAACAAAATGGAATCCTGAAAAGTTGGTCATGACTGAAACCACAGAACATTTTTAACACCTTTGGTAAAATACTACCTCTTTACCCTCACTGATTATATGAGTCTGGGGAAAGTGATTTTAAATTTGAGTTCTCCAAACAACTCTCTAAGACCAAAAGTTACAAAGAACCCAAGAACCTGCTTTGGTAAAGGGGGTTTTCTTAACTGGAAGTTACTTCAATAGAATGGAAAATTTTCTATTTCCTATTCTTAATCCTATAGATGAGTGGAACATAAGATGGCATCCCACTCTTATGAGGATGGTTGCTTTAACTCTAACAGGATTTCTGTCTATGGGTGCTATAATGGCTCCTGCCCTTATATAATTTGTTCTGGATTGCTCCAGGACTGATCTTCTATTTTGTGAGTTGCCATGGAGTAATACTTTCTCCTTTTTCCTGCTGTTAGCTTCTCTGTGAGCATCCTTGATTCACCAAATATTTCAATGAGGAGGTTGAATCAAGATAAAATCATAAAACAACAATAACTACCAAACTCTAATTGTTTTACCCGTTAATTTATTCATAGATATAGGGAATATGAAGTAATACATGGTTAAACTAAAATCATTTGATTAATGCCTATACTTCAATATCCCAGGCGTTGCCCAGAAATGATGGTGCTTTGCTTTAATAATAAAAAAAATAAGACTCAGGACTCTGACCCATAAGCAGACTCCAAAAAACAAAGCCCAAGCTGTCTGTCTGCTTCTCCACCAGCGCCTTCCGAACCAAAATAGTTTTGGGGGACAAGGAAGAAATAGTAACAAGGCACTAATTCTCACAAAAATCTTAGGAATTTCATTTTTCCTTCTCAACCATAATCCTCTTCTCCAGTACAATATTCAGAAATGGAAAAGCAGCAGGAACACAACACCACTGGGTCCATGAAGTCATTAAATGGTCTAGACTGAGAGTAATGACCCTTTATGGGTTGTGCAGAGTGTTACAGACCCTTTTGGCAAGCTGGTAAAGGCTATGAGCTAATCATGCTCCCCAATATGGGTTTTTGTGTATAAAGCAAAATTTGCAGGAATAAAAAGGAAATAAGTTATACTGAAATGTGAATATCTATGTGTATACATGTGTGTATATAGATATATATGCTTATACATACATATATTTATACACACATGAATATGGATATATTTAGATATATTTTTATGTATGAAGCAAAAAAAAATTAAGCTCACAAACTCTCAGAAGAAAACCCCTGGAGAACGTCAGAGCTCAGAGTAACCTTAGAATGTAGAATCAGAGAAAAGAATCTTAGGCATCAGATGTTAGCTCTAGAAGTCAATTTAAAACACGGAACACAGATATAAGAGCTAAATATTAGGTCATAAAATTAGAATGCTGGCATAGAAAACTTAGTTCAAAAATGAGACTATCATAGCTTAGGAAGTTCTTTAGAACACACAATGTACACACACACACACACACACACACATACACACACACACACACACAAAACGTCAGAATTAAAAGTGGTCTTAGAATATAGAACATAGAATGAAAGTACTGGTTTTGACCAGAGCATAAATCATGTCAGATTACAAGGGGCCTTAGAATATCGAATTTGGAAAGTCAGAGCCAAAAGAGAATTTCTATTGTGAAGTACACTTCTACAGAATATTGGAATTCTACAGAATATCAGAATTCTTAGAACCTAGAACCCAGGGCATTTGTGCTGAAAAGGACACTAGAGATAATGTCTCATCCCTCACTTACTGGCTCAGTATTCACCCTTGAAAGGGCTTGTAATACCCATGGTACCATTGCAAGTCACCTAAGCCCCTACCACATCCAGGTTGAGTCAAAGGTACTAGAAAGAAAAGGGGTACAAGACATGGTCTTCCCTTTGGGGGTCCACAAGGGAGGAAGGACAATTCCTTTAGAAGACAGACACTGGCAACAATTAGCACATAACCATGACTTCAGCAAACCAGAATTAGTTCATGAGAAGAAAGGGTTTAGTCTGAAGGTTTTCTGATTCTTGGTATCCTTGTCTTTTTCACTAGTTCATTTTGTTTCTCTCTGGGCTCCCATGCAAGGTCTGGCCATTTCCCTCACAATCCCCAAGCCTGCAGGGGCAGAGCAGAGTACTTACTTAACCAAGGATGTCCCAGGGAAGGCAAAATTGCCCAGACAGATGTGACAGATGCTACTCAGGGGGATGCGTTGAAATTGGACACAGCTAAGCATGATGAAATCATATTTGCAGATCAGCAAGGTGTTGTCAGTGATTGCCACCACCTTTTCCTTCTCGTTGTTCCAATGGTCCACTCTGCAGGAAACAATGGGATGTAATGAGAATTAATGTAGCTCATCTTGTCCAAATAGAGAAGGAGAGTAAGTAGCACAGAGGGGATCCAGGATCTACAGATGCTGGGGAAACCTTGAGCATCATATGCATGGTTACAAGATGAATTATTTTTATGGCTTTTTCTGGTTTGAAAACTACTTGATGAGCATTATCATGTTGGGTCCTTGCAACAATCCTGTGATGTAGCTACAATGCTTATAATTATTGCCACTTAGCAACCTAAGAAATAGAAGTTCAGAGACCATACGACTTGTTCATTGATTACACACAAATCAGTGGTGTAGGGGGGATTTGAACTTGGGTCATCTTGAACCTAATGCAATATTGACCTAAGAGAGGAAGAAAGTAGAGATGAGTTCCAATGAAGCTCCGAAAGGAAGGACCACAGCTGGGTATGAAGTCTTAAATACCCCAAGTTTTGCAGATCAATATGCTCCTAGAAAAGGCTGTCTTTGTATAGTGTATTTTGCACAAGGGTTTAAGCTCTTTGTTAGGCAAAGGGTTAGTCTTTGTGGGTTCCCTTGTCTATCTACTTCATACTCAGTGTGGAGAAGCATGCAGAGGCATTGTAGTTGAGTGAGAATCAGTAAGCTTTCATTAAGAACTAGCTGGCATTCTGCTTGGCACTGAGGGTACCAATATGGAGGCAGAAGGGAGTCTACCATCAAGCAGCTTCCACTCTTCTCAGAGAGACAGCATGCATGTATATAGAATACATGAAATATAAAATAGGCTCAAAATAACTTTTGGGGGAAAAGCCACCAGTAACTGGGGGACACAGAAGGATCTCTTACAGAAAATAGCTCTAGATCTGAGTTGTCAATGAATTTAAAAGGGGTAGAGAAGAGGGAGCTGATTCCAGTTATGGAGGCCAACCAGCACAAAGCCACAGAGTCAGAAAATGAAGTGTCCCGAGGACCAGTGAGGAGGACACTTTGGTTCATCTAGAGCATGACTTTATGGGACCAAAGAGGATTATGGCTGAAAAAGTAGGATATGAGCAATTAGAAAAGAAATATAAAGGTAAAAATTAAATAATCATTTGGGGACACTGCAATCTATTAATGGATAGGAAGGTAACAAAGTCAGCTCTTTGTTTTAGGAAATCACTTCGAGATCTTGGAAGATAAAGTGGAGTAAAGAGAAATTTAAGATAGGGAAACTAAATATTAGGATATTTCAAAATGGAAATGGAAATATTTCAAAATTTGGAAATGAAGAGATGAGGATCTGTTCTTGGATAATGGCTGTGTGAGGAGTGAGCAGAGAGAAGAAGCAAGAAATAGTGAGATAAAAGTCACATGATTTGTTATTCATGTAAGAGTAAGAAGGAGGGATTGACTAAGACCATGTATATTCTGAGCATGTATATTCAACAGTGATAATTCCAAAAGTCTACATCGAGGTTGTAGCAGCCCAGCCCTCCGTACATGCTCTGAAGGGCTGATTTCATTGGCCAGGCTCCCATTATATATCAAATAAGTCAGATTGAAGAATTAAATACAATAATAAGTTCAAGAACCTATGGGCTTGCAAAGAGGATTGAATGTTAATCTTGAAAGAGGATTTGTAAGGAACCATAATAGTCTCTCTTCTGGATGTGACGAAATCTAGATGTTCTGGGGACATCCAGTTTGAAATTGCCCAAGACAATTAGGGAGGTGAAACTGGAGCTAAATAAACTGACTAGAACTTAGTATTCATATGTGAATGTCTTTCACATATAGATGATAATTGAACAGATGCTGGAATGATGAGATCCCCAAGCCAGATAATATAGAGGGAAAGGGGAAAAAATGGTGCTAGAGAGAATACTGGGATCTTCCCATAGTTAAAGCCATGGTAACATGGTAGGGAAAGAAAAAACAAAGGTTTGAGCTTCTAATCATATCAATTTTTTAAACAGTGAATGCCAATTAGTGATAAATCAGGAGCAGGTTTCCTTAGCTGAGGACTAGATTCCAAATGTAGGAGACAGATGTTCACTCATTAAAACAATTAATCAAATAAAAGCAATCAATAGAAAGAAAATAATTGAACAGATGTGAAATTAGATAATTTTGATTTCTAATTGGAGGAAAGATTAGGGACTTTTCAAGTTCAGATAAAAAGAATGAACTGCTGCAATTACCTGAAACAAATCTAAATAATAAATGAACAAACAAATGAATGGATAGATAGATAGATAAAAGTGTTTCACTCTTTGCAAATTACTATATAATAATAAATAATAACAATAATAAGTGGGAACAATAACTGATTAACCAATATGGAGGCAGCTTCAAGAAAAGACATAGGAGTTGCTTGGCATATATTATTGTGTGAAAATTCCTTGTATCTGTCTTCAGACCTGATTGAGTTTGTGGTTAGCATAATAAGGTTTTTAGTTGAGAGTCTCTAAGCAGCAGATAGAGGGGGCCCAGATTCCCAGTCATGTAGGGCTAGGATCAAACAATAAATTAAAGTTCTCTCACAATTCCCACAATTAAATAAAAGTTTCTCAGAAGACAGAAATTGAACTAGATCTATAACTGAATAGAAAGATAGCTGAGCTAGCTCCAGAATTGTCATAAAATGGGATTAGAGTGGTTCACTCAATTCTAATCCCCTCAATTGCCTTGATAGTTATAAAATTTCAGCAAAGGAACTTGAAAAAGAGTGAATAGACATATTAAAGAAGAAACAAGGGAGATAAGTGAGTGTCTCAAAAATTGTGAAAGAATAGAGTTTCAAAGAACAAATGGTAATCAGTAGCATAAGATTTTTGAATGGTTGAAAAGCATGAAAATAGAATAAAAGTCATCCATTTAGCCATTAAAACCCTTGGTAATTTTCCAAGAAAGAAATTTCGACTATTGGTTCAGAAATAAGAATTAAAATGGTTTAGAAAACTGAAAGGAAAGGAAATGGAGGAAATATGTGCAGACATGGTTCAAGTTGGCGTCAGAGGGTTGTAAGATGAAAAGAAGAAAAGAAGCCTCTCCTTAGAGAGAGGCTTCCATTTTCTCAGTAAAGTGTTAACAAAAGGTTTTTATCTCAGAATATGGAGAGGGAGAAATCCCTGGAGAGATTCTGATTCTTTTAGGAGCGAAGACCTAGAAATGCGAGCCACAATTTTGTTTGCTTGGGTTCTTTTTGCAGTTCTATTAAAATACTACCTTCTTCCTAAAGTCTACCTTCATTCTTAAAATTCTCACTCATCTTTCCTTTACTAAATCCTTTTTGTTTTTGTTTGAGATCATATGACCATCTAATTGTGGACGGTGTTATTCTTTGGTTATCCACACTCCACATAGAATTATATATAGGGAACTATATCCATATAGACACAATGACACTGGATTCTTTCACTGCCTTGTCTTCCAAGTTACTGGCTAGCTCCCTGGAAGGCAGGAACCCTGTTTCTGGCTTCTGTCACAGCCAACACAAAGACAGACTAATAAGATTTTATCTTTGTTTCATGAGGTCTAACATCAGCTGTCATTTGGTATAGGGCTAAGATTTCCTTCATGCTGAAATTTTCTTCTGCTGCCTCGCAGGTTGGGCTGGGACCATCATCTCCTGAGAGCCCAGTCAGGAACCCACTAGTCTTGGCAATTGCAGCCCATTATGAATGAGTTTGGGTATGGCTGCAGTTGGACCAACCTCACCAAGGTCACAAAGACTACTGGGAGGATGAACTGCAGTCTGTGTCACAGGAAGTACTAGCTACCCACAGCAACAAAAACACATGTCTTTCAGCATTTATTAATCTACAAGACAAGCACTGTCTCCCACATTGAAATTTATGCTCCTTGAGCACAAGGAATAGTTTCTTTGTTTTGTCTCTTTTAGTGTCGTTGCATCTGGAACAGAGTAAGCACTTTTTAAATAAATATTGACACATATAAATGTGTGCAGTCCAATGGACAGAATGACAGGCCTGAAGGCAAGAAGATTCATCTTCTTGAGTTTAAAAGAGGCTTTGGATTCTTACTAGCTGTGTGATCCTGAGCAAGTCACTTAACCTTGTTTGCTTCAATTTCCTTATCTGTAAAATGATGTAGATGCTGGTATAACAGCAACCATTCCAGTATCTTTGTCATAGGCACACACATATAAAGAAAGAAAAAAAAAGAGAAGAGAAGAGAAGAGAAGAGAAGAGAAGAGAAGAGAAGAGAAGAGAAGAGAAGAGAAGAGAAGAGAAAAGAAAAGAAAAGAAAAGAAAAGAAAAGAAAAGAAAAGAAAAGAAAAGAAAAGAAAAGAGAAAAGAAAAGAAAAGAGAAAAGAAAAGAAAGAGGGAGGGAGGGAGGGAGGGAGGGAGGGAGGAAGGAAGGAAGGAAGGAAGGAAGGAAGGAAGGAAGGAAGGAAGGAAGGAAGGAAGGAAGGAAGGAAGGAAGGAAGGAAGGAAGGAAGGAAGGAAAGAGGGAAGGAAAGAATAGAAAGCAAGCCCTCTTGGTTTTTCTGAACTTTACATGTCCTATCAAATGGCTCCCCGAGTCACCCAAAATAGATTGTATCTACTTAGCAACAAGTTGAAAGCAACAGCCTGGTAAACCAGACTTCTTTTCCATCCAAAAGAAAGTCAATCATAAGTTAAAAGGGCTGCACAGAACATTTCCTTGATTCATAATGAGATTTATTTCCAAAAGGTAAAGATTCAGAAAAGAAAGAATTCTTTTTAGGAACACGGGGGCTCTGTTTTGACACAGACTCTGTCTAATTTCCATATGAGGAATGTGGGAATCAGATTAAGCCACTAGCTTATAAATAGCTGTGAGTCTGCAGCCTGAGTCTCTGGGTTGTTTGTTTATTGATGCATTTAGACTTCAGTCACCCCATTTCCCCCTCACCCCCAAAGCTTAGGGTGAAACCATTTCTTATACAGTCTTACTACTTGGCACTAGGAGTGAGCAGGAGCAAATATGGTTGTACAGTGGAAAGGCTTAGATTTGTAGTCCACAAACCTGGGTTCAATTCCTGGCTTTCCCATTCACTGTGTCCCTAAATCTTTTTGGACTTTACCATCAAAGCTGCCTCTATCATCTTATCTGTTAATGCAACCCCCAGGCCTTACAGTGCACACCACCTCTGCTCCATTAGGACTCCTGGGCTTTTACATCAATCTGACAAATGAACTTTCTTTATATGTATATCTCCCCAACTACATAGAGAGGAAGAGTAGAGGGAGGGAGGAGGGTTCTTTGAACACTGAAACCATCCCACGTTCTCATATTTCTATTCTCAGAACTTAGCAGAGTACTTGCAACAGCTAAGAACTTAATATTTTCTGCATTCATCTGCAAACTGGGAATATTGACCTGGATACTTTAAAATCCTCCTCCAAATTAAAATCTTTGATCCAAGGATGCCAGAAGGAGCAATGAACAGAGTACTTAACTTTGAATCTTCCTGATTATAATCTTAGCTTAGAATCAAAAAGATTCATTTTCTTGAGTTCAAATCTGGCCTTAGAAATGTACAAGTTATATAATCATAAGCATGTCACTTAATCCTATTTATCTCAGTTCCTCATCTCTAAAAAGAGATGGAGAAGGAAAAGATAAACCACTCCAGTATCTTTTCCCCCAGTGGGAATATGAAGAATTAAAGAGTAGGGCATGACTAGAATGAATGAGCAACAACAATAAAAAGACCCCTCTGTCCTATAACTGATTATTTTTTATTATTTCATCTTTAAGCCCCCTGGTAAAATGTAATTTGGTGAAATAATTCACTAAAAATTAGAATTTAACAAATGGAAGTGAATGACTCAATGGGATATCAAGGATCAGTGAAACAAAACCAGTTCCTGATATAGATTATATCCCTTTGTGAAAGAAGGCTACACACTTCATAATCATTTCTTGGTAAACTGGGAGGAGTCTTAAAAACATTTCATCTTATTTAAATTCTTTCTTTGATAATGAAAATTTAGGCCTACAGAGTTGGAATAAAAAACCATAAGGAAATTTGTAAAGAGGCACCCATTGATTAGACAAAAATCTGCAACTCTTACAATTCCAGGCTGCAAAATATCTAAGGGAAGAGGTTTTAATTGTTCATATCCTATTATAGGGGATAGTATTGTGTGTTACAAATGAGCCAGTATATGTATATATATATATATATATATATATATATATATATATATATATATATATATATATATATATATATATATGATATAAGAAAGAAACAAGAGGAAAAATATCTCCAGATGAAGTCTCAAAGGATGATTATAAATTGGTCTCCATCTCATAAGACAATCTTGGAAAAATTAAAAAAGGATCTTATAAGACAGTTAGAAGGAAAATGGGAAAAGGAAATGATAGCTCTGGAAAAGGAAACACAGAAATAGTCTGAAGAAAATCATTCCTTAAAATAATTTTCATGAAATGAAAAAAAAAAAACAACAACTTGAAAAACAATTTGTTAAAGGGAAAAAATCCAATTAATAAAACATTTAAAAGTTCAATTAGCTACATAAAAAAGATAAAAAGCTAACTGAAGAAAATAATTCACTAAAAATTAGAATTGAATAAATAAAGTGAATGATTCAATGAAACATCAAGAATCAGCAAAACAAAGCAAAAAAAAAGAAAAAAGAGAGAAAGAAAGAAAGAAAGAAAAGAAAAGAAAAGAAAAGGAAGGAAGGAAGGAAGGAAGAAAGAAAGAAACAAACAAACAAACAAAAAGAAAAGAAAAGAAGAAAGAAAGAGAAAAGGAAGGAAGGAAGGAAGGAAGGAAGGAAGGAAGGAAGGAAGGAAGAAAGAAAGAAAGAAAGAAAGAAAGAAAGAAAGAACGAAAGAAAGAAAGAAAGAAAGAAAGAAAGAAAGAAAGAAAGAAAGAAAGAAAGAGAAAGAAAGAGAGAGAGAGAGAAAGAAAGAGAGAGAGAGAGAAAGAAAGAAAGAACGAAAGAAAGAAAGAAAGAAAGAAAGAAAGAAAGAAAGAAAGAAAGAAAGAAAGAAAGAAAGAAAGAAAGAAAGAAAGAAAGAAAGAAAGAAAGAAAGAAAGAAAGAAGTTAGAAGAAAATAAAAAACGCTTCATAGGAAAAACAACCAACCTGGAAAATAGATCCAAGACAATCTAAGCATTATTAGACTACCTGAAAACCACAATGAAAAAAGAGCTAGACAACATCCATCAAGAAATCAAGGAAAACTGCCCTGATGTTGAACCTGAGGGTAAAATAGGCATTGAAAGACTCCACCAATCACCTCCTGAAAGAGACTCCAAAATGAAAATTCTAAGGAATAGTATAGCTAAATTCTAAAATTATCAGATCAAGGAGAAAATACTGCAACAGGCAGAATGAAACATTTCAAATATAGAGGAGCAATAATCAGGACCTAGCACCTTCCACTTTAAAGGATTGAAGGAATATGATATTCCAGAGTATAAAGGTCCAGCAAAATTAAACATTATCTTTCAAAGATGGACATTCAATGAAATAGGGGATTTTCATTTATTTTCGATGTTAAAACCTGAACAGAAAATTTGATCTTCAAATCCATAATGCAAAAGAAGAATAAAAAGGTAAAAATTGAAGGAAACAAACTATAATTTTAAAGTTTAAAATGTTTATATATCTATATGGGAAGATGTTGTATTTAACTCTTGAGTATTGTATCTTTATTAGGGATATACTTGGAGAACATAGGTATAATTCGACTTCAGTGTGATGATATAAGAAAGAAACTAGGGATTATAAAGAAATTTAGTAGAAGAAGAGGAAAGGGGAGGTTAAAATGGGGTAAACTGCATAATATGGAAAGGCAAAAAAGACCTATTACAATTGAGAGAAAGAATGGAGGAGGATGAGCATTGTGTAAACTTTAATTTCATCAGAATTGGCTCAAAGAGAGAAAATCAGACATATTTACTTTAATATAGAAACTTGTCTCATTCTATAGGGAAATAGGAGAAAGAAGTGAGGAAAGGGAGAGGTAAAACAAGGAGAATAGAAAAAGAAGAGGAAAGGGATGAGAAAGGGGAAAGGGACTGTAAAAGAAGAGAGAAGACTGAGTCAGAAACAAAACATTAGAGAGGAGGAAAAGGGGGAAAATAAAGAAAAAATATAATTTGGGGAAAATAAGATGACAGGAAACACAGAGTAATTTTAACTGTGAATGTAAATGAGATGAACTCTTCCATAAAACAGAAGTGAAGAGCAGACTGGATTAAAAGCTAGACTCCTACAATATGCTATTTACAAGAAACATTTTTAAAGCAGAGTGATACATACAGAGCAAAGGTAAAATGATGGAACAGAATGTATTATGCTGCAGTGAAGTTAAAACAAAAAAGCAGGGGTAGTGATCCTGATCTCAGATCAAGCAAAAGTAAAATAGATCTAAATAAAAGAGATAAGGAAGGAAACTATATCTTGTTAAGAGTATAATTGATAATGAAGTAGTATCATTATTAAACATATATGCACCAAGTGTTATAGCATCCAAGTTCCTAGAAGAAAAGGTAAGAGATCTGCAAAATGAAATAGGTTGCTCATCAGAACTACATAAATCAAACCACAAAACAAACAATAAAGAACTTAAGGAGATAAATTGAATTTTGGAAAAGTTAGGAATGATAAACCTTAGAGAAAATTGAATGGGGACGGAAAGGAATATATATATATATATATTTTTTTTTTTTCTCTGTAGTACATTGAACCTACACAAATATTGACCATATATCGGGGCATAAAAACCTCAAAATCAAATGCAGAAAGGCAAAAAGAGTAAATGCATATTTTCTAGATCATGATGCATATATATATATATATATATATATATATATATATGTAATAAAGAGTCAGAGAAAAATAGAGCAAAAATAAATTGGAAATTAAATAATGTAATCATGAAGAATGAGTGAGTAAAACAACAATATAGAAATAATCAATAATCTTATCCAAGAGAATATCAATAATGAGACAATATACCAAAATGTACCGGATATGGCCAAAGCAGTTCTTAGGAGAAGTTTAATATCTCTAGAAGCTTATTTGAATAAAATAGAGAAAGAGAAGATGAATGAATTGTGCATGCAATGAAAAAAGTTAGTAAAAACAAAAAAAAAATTAAACCCAATTAAATAACAAATTTGAAATTCTGAAAATAAAATGGGAGATTAATAAAATTGAATTTAAGAAAATTATTTAATAAAGAAAACTAAGAGTTGGTTTTATGTGAAAAAACAACAAAATAGATAAATCTTTATTTGATTAGAAAAAGGAAAGAAGAAAATTAAACTGCAGTATCAAAAATGAAAAGAGTGAACTTTCCACTAATGAAGAGGAAATTAGCCCCATAATTAGGAGTTATTTTGCTTAACTGGAAGCCAATAAATCTTATAATCTGAATGAAATGGATTAATACTTACAAAAATATGGATTGCTTAGACTAACAGAGGAGAAAATAACTATTTAAACAGTTCCATTTTAGAAAAAATAAATTGAGCATGTTTTTAATCAATTCCCTTTAAAAAAAGTCTCCAGGATTAGGTGGATTTACAAGTGAATTCTACCAAACATTTAAAGAACAATTAATTCCAATAAAATGCAAACTATTTGGAAAAATATGGAAAGCAGTCCTACCAAATTCCTTTTATGACATAGATATAATGCTAATATCTAAACTAGGTAGCGTCAAAACAGAGAAAGAAAATTATAGACCAATTCCTCTTATGAATATTGACACAATAATCTTAAATAAAATATAAGCAAAGAAATTACAGCAAGTTATCCCCAGGATAATCCACCATGACCAAGTAGGATTTATACCAGAAATGTATGGCTGATTCAATATTATTAAAAGTATTAGCACTATATCACTATATTCACTATGTAAGTAAACAAATAAAAATCTAACAAAATCATATGATTATCTCAATAGATGGAGAAAATATTATTTGACAAACTCTATCACACATTTTATTAAAAAACTAGATAACATAGGACTAAATGAAATTTTCCTTAAAATGATCAGTAGTATATATCTAAAACCATTAGCAAGCATTATATGTAATGGAGATAAAATAGAAAAATTCCTAAAAAGATCAGAGGAGAAACAAGGTTGCCTACTATCACATTGCTTTTCAATATTGCATTAGAAATGCTAGCTTATCAAAATGTGCTTACCCTTTGACCTAGCAATGTTTCTACTGGGCTTATATCCCAAAGAAATCTTAAAGGAGAAAAAGGAACCACAAGTGCAAAAATGTTTGTGGCAGCCCTTTTTGCAGTGCCTAGAAACTGGAAAGTGAATGGATGCCCATCATTTGGAGAAATTGTTATCATCTTCTGCTGTGCTACTTGGCAGATGATCCAGGACATTGTAGCCTCTATTGCTGATCTGTGCATTAACTAAGATCCTTCTATAGGCTTGCCCAGACACTGTATGAGCTGGACCGCACTCCCCTTTTATACTAGTGAGACAGATGTTTCCTGAAGTCTTTATAAGTAAGTTTCACTACATATTTTTGCGTGCTGTTTTTTTTTTTTTTTTTCAGAATCCATTTAGTGCTTTAATTTAAAATTGTTGAGGAAAACTGGGGAAAGATCAGGCAACTTCCTACTTTTTCTCTGCTATCTTGATTCTACCTCCTAACCCTTACTCTTTAGCCTTCTTTACCACTTTTCATCAAATCCATTTTTCTTTGCAAATGGCGAAGGAATATGTGGGACCCTTTCACCATGGTAACTATCATAACATGAATAGGGCAATACCTATGGCAACTGTATTCCCTTTAGAAAAACATCCACCTGGCTCCAGGGACATAATTCTGAACTTTATTTTAACAGTATTTTATTTTTTCTAATTGTATGTAAAACAGTCTCCAACATTCACTTTTATAAGATTTTGAGTTCCATATGTTATCCCTTCTTCCCTCCCCTTCCCTCCTCTCCAAGATAGTAAATAATCTGATATATTTCCTACTTGTAACCTTAATATGATTAAGCATATTTCTACATTAGCCATTTTGTGAAAGAAGAATAAGAACAAAAGGGGAAAATCACAAGAAAGAAAGAAAAAAAGCAATACTAGTATATTTCAATCTGAATTCAGACTCCATCGTTCTCTCTGTGGATGTGGATAAACATCTCCTGCTTCTGCCCACTTCACTTAGCACCTGATTCTCAATTTTAAGTCTTTAAACAGAAGTTCTACAAAGGATACCGTGGATCCAGCATATTCACAGGGCCACAATCCAGAAAAGCTGCTACTGATGTTCATCTGTGGATACAGTTTTTACACCAGAAATTGCCAGCATCTGCCTGTGAAATCTGTTTGGGTCACCAATAATCAAAGCCACATTGCTGTAGGATTTTCTATTTTACTAATGATTCCTCAACAAGTTCTATTATATAACCAGCCCCAAGTGCCTTTTAAATAGCTGCTGATTCAGGGAAAGATGCTTCACAGAGGGCTTGTCAAGGACCCCTTCATTATATAAGGGAAGGTCTGTGATACTTTGTCTTCCTGGCAATCACTTCTCTTCTGGCTATCTCTGGCATACCCCAATCTATTCTTTTCCTTAATAAGGAGATTTCAAAAGCTGTTGACCACCATTTTTGTTCTTAAGTCTTCTCTCTTTCCTTGGTTTCCATGTGGAAACTTTCAGGGTTCTCCCTCTGTTTACTCCTGCCCAGAATCCTCCTCCCACCCCTAAAACATGCAAGTTCCACCTTGAGCCTTCTTCCCATCTGTCTCTTTCCTCTTGTTGGGGAGCTCATTGATTGCCTTAAAATTGATTGGACCTTTCAGTTGACTCCCAGAGCTCCACTGCTCACCCTGCCCCTAGTTCTTCCTAGAGTTCCATATTTCTATCACTGCCTACACATCCGTGATGGCTTCCCAATCTCAACACGTTTAAATCTGGATGCCTCCCGCCCTTGAATCTTGCTATACCCAATACCCTCTTCTCCTTCTACTGTTGTGCCTCCTCTTCCTTTCCAAATACACAAGCTAGTAAACTGGGAGTCCCTGGGAGTTTTATTCTTTGCACGTCACCCCCTCAATAGTTATACTTTAAATCAGTTACCAGTTCTCATCTTGTCTACTTCCACTTTTTTTTTCTTAACTAGCCCTTCTACTTAACTAAATCAAAAGAGCCATCCCCTTGATACAGATCCTCTTCTATCTAAATTGTTTTCTGTTACATATGCCAATAATTGGAATTGGTCCTTCTTCCTCCAGTTTCTCCCCTCTCCAAATTATGCTTCTTGCAATGACAAGTCTTATGATAGCCTGTTTGGATCGCATCCCTTCTTAGGGAAACATCATCGCACACATAAAACACACACACACACACACACACACACACACACACACACACACACACTCTTCCAGTTCCTACTGAATAAAAGACTGATTCCTTATACTGGTATTCAAAGTCTTTCATATTTAGGAGCCAATATTCTTTCCCCACAACATCAGTTAAAGTTAAATATATAGAGAGGAGCTTCAGATCTATAATCTACCCGATTTCACTCCAGAGATTCTTCCCCACATTTCTAATTTCATCAAATGAGGCAATGCTAACATTGGATGCTCTGTCCCAGGAGGCAGTAGGTTGTTTCTCACGGATGAGGTAGAGGGCATCCCTGTTCAGGTCCAAGTTAGCACAGCTGCCTCTTTGGGTCCCTTCCTAGGCCGAACTTATGGGATACTGTAGCCTGGGGGATTCTCTCCTGTATATGTGCAGCTCTGCACTGATTAGAATTGGAATCCCCTTCCTTTCCTCTTGAAAGGGAGAGTTCTCATGAGTCTCTGGCTCTTTTAGCATCAGACTCACACATACCAGGAGGAAAAACAAACTCTTAATAGTGCTGAAGCTCCATGGCTTCAATGGGAATACAGATCTTTTACCAGCAGAGGGCAACAGCTGACAGGATATGGCTGATGGAGTTTCAGGCAGCTTGCTTGTAGCCTCCCCTCTGGACAGTTCAGGTAGCCAGCCTAAACCCTGCTCTCTCTCCTCTTCAAGTACAACAGGGAAGATATCAAAGGCTTGAAAGAGGACCCTATTATTGAAATGAACAAGCCTTGTGCATTTTCAATCAGTTGTATGTGAATAGTAAACTCAATTGCTTTAATTTAGTAATTTTCATATTTTATATAAATTGTATTTTATATAATTTATATGTATTTCTATATCTGATCTATTTACGTGAATTATATGATGATTTGTATATTCATTTATATGTTTGAAATGGGTAAGAAATCACAACTATTTCTCCATTCACACAAATGTAAGGATTTGGAGATTTCACCCTTTCTTAGCCCCATGGGTAATGCCACAAATTAGAATGACACTTGGAGTCATTTTGCCGAAGGGTAGTGATGTAGGAGGCCTTCGAGGTCATCTTGTCCAGTAGATAGATGGCCCCCAGTTCTGCACAAGATTAACAATGATGCAGCGAGAAGGGGAATTTGCCAGAGTGATATAGTAATTGCCATCTCTGATGCCATTTACTGAGACATTGATAATCTATTGCTTGAAAAAGGATTTTTTTTGTTTGTGCCCTCCTAATAATCCTTTCTTCAGTATTTCAAACTCGCAATGAACCATCTTTATTTCCCTATGATGTGGAGCATGCAATGTTTATAAATTCTATTTTAAAAAGTGAAAGATGATTTCAAAGTCCGATTCTTTTTATACAGCAAAACAACTGTTTGGACATGTACACATATATTGTATTTAATTTATACTCTAACATATTGAACATGTATTGGTCAACCTGCCATCTGGGGACGGGGGAAGGAGGGGAAAATTAGAACAAAAGGTTTGGCAATTGTCAATGTTGTAAAATTACTCATGCATATATCTGGTAAATAAAAACTATTAATAAAAAAGTGAAAGGTGATTAGGCAACAGGATGCTGATGGAAGAACCCCAGAGTTATTGTGACACAGTCTGCTTCAGTCACCAGAGGATTTCAAGGCAGGATGGGAGACTATTAGCCACATTGGAGAAGAAATGAATTTGCTGCTGTGGGAGTGGGAGTCCACAAGGAGGGGAAGCATATTTTGTATTCCTCCATCACGGTTTCCTAGAGAATAGTCCCATTCACCTGCCAGTTACACCTCTGAATGCTGTTGATCCAACCAAGCTAATAATACATTATATTGAAGAGCATCAACTTCAAACAAAATAAATAGAGAGAGCCTGAATAAGCAGAATCTTCTTCAAGATTCACTTTGTAAACAGGAAAATCAGTCTCTACATTAATACCCCTTAATCTCCCCTTCATATTTCATACAGTACAATCAAACTGACCTTATTCACTGTTCCTCAGATAGAACATTTCCCACCTCATGTCTTTGTGAGGGGTATTCACTATTTTTTTATGCAATGGCAAGATACAGGTAATAAACAACATATCTGAGATCCCATGTTAGGTACATTGATCCCCAAATCTTGGCTCTTTCTACTATGTGCTCAAGTTAGTTTTCATTTATAAGAGTGAAGGGAGTCATAACTATTCTGTTCAGATATACAAATCTGATGCCTCAAATTAATTTAATTAGTTAATTCAATTTGGTTTGCTTCACAAACAGAGAAAATTAAAAATGTATGAACCTTTTTGCTTTAATAGAGTCTTCTATAAAACCCATGACAACCTTCTCAATTGAGATAATCCAATATTCTTCAAACTCTTCTCTTGAATTACATTTTCTAGTCCTTTGGTTAAACTGTCCCTTGACCCTCATCATCTTTTTAAATGTCGAGACCCTAAATTAAACCTACTAACAGTGTCTCTTATGGATTTAGAGTAGAGCTGTCTAGGTGAGCAACAACAGGATGGCAGACAAAACATTATCTCCAATTCCCACAACTTTTGAAACCTCTTCAAAACAAAAATTATGAACCACAGATAAAGCCACTTCAGTTGTTTCCATAGTCCAGGATAGCCAAAATCCAAAATTAAGTTAAAAAATATTCTCCAAAGAACAGGAACTGAAGCTCACTGATGTGTGCTCACTCACCTCCCCTCATCCTCCTCCTATTATTGGCAGTGAGGCCCAAGGACACACACCTGGTTACATAAAAACCCACTCCTGCATCCTTTCATCCCTCTTTCTCCACCCCTCTTTCCAGTACCTTTGAGATTTTGGCTCCAGGCTATGGAAGTTTTCTCAGGCCTTTACAATCAAACAGATTTTCTGGAGCAAAAGCATATTAAAGATTGCAAACTAAGGCATCCATCCCAGAGAAAGCAGGCTTGGCAAGTGCTAGAGAAAGAAGGCTCTGTAATGCTATTGTTAGAGCAGAGAACTAAGGAATAGTGGTATTGGTACAGGTCATCAGAATAGGACATTATGCTGTGGGGAGTTGCATAACACCCTACCAAGCTTGAAGGGGAAAGAAGAACATCCAGTCAGGGTTAGTTCTGACCATCCCACTGTCATTTGTGGTGTGTGTGAAATTCCCATTGTGGTAGGAGGCTAGGATAATTTGAGATCCAGGCTCTAAAGAAATGACAATTAGAAGGGAATGAGTCAGGAAGTGAATGATAAAAGGGAGGAGTGCTCAATTTCAGGAAGAATAAAATCCAAGGACTTTGAACAAAACCAGATAAATCAGCAGGAAAAATAATGACAAATAAAGGAAGTGTGGCCTCCAGACCTAGTAAAGGAGTTCAAGCATCTATGAATAAATACTGAAAGAAAAAGAAAATGTTTTACAATACTTGATGAATGCCTGTGAAATTTGGGGAAACTGTGCATTCTCAATATTCTGTTTCTGAGTGTTTAAAAGATAAATTTAGAATTATGCGAACAGAAATTATATCTGGAATTATGAAAATAATGAGAATAGGCAAAAATGAATTTGCAAAGGAAAGTCTCATCAAAGTAACAAAAAAAAAAAAAGAGAAAATAATAATTTGGTAATGCACATTCATAAAACTGAAGAACAACCAGAAGAAGAGAAGCAGAAAAGCAATTAACATTAAATAAAAATATGGTTATTGTACAAGCAAAGACAGGATACACAGAGACAATGAAAGGCTTCTCCCAGAAGGTCAAGACAGGAATAAAAAATTAAAAAATAAAATAAAATAAAAAATTTCAACATTATAAATAAGAAAATAATAGAAAGAGAGCTGCCCAGAACTCCTAAGCATAGAAAATGAAATTCCAATTGAAATAATCCACAGATAAACTTCAGAAAAGAAATTAACAAACAAAAACAGGGCTGCAAACTCTAAGACTCACAGTGGTTAAATTTAGCGATTAATTGGAAACAACAAGTTTGACAATCCGTCAGAAGAAAATTATCAAATACAAAGGAAAGAACATTTAAAACAACAGCCACCACAAAAGAATATTATTAACCCATTAAAAAAATTAAGAGAGAATGGAATGATGTTTTCCAAAAAGCAATGGAGCTTAAGATATAGCCCAGGATTACCTATCTTGCAAGTCTGAGTTTAAATAGTATAACACATGAGTGTTCAATAGGAATATAGGGTTTAAGATATTTTCAGGTTAAAAAAAAAGCTAATAATGACAGAAATGCAAGTCAAAACAATTCAAAACCCTCATCTCATACTCTGCAAAGATGACCCCCAAAATAGTAATACTTAATGTTGGAAAGGTTGGAAAGGTGGAACAATAAGCACACCAATACTTTGTTGATGGAGCTGCAAAATGGTTTTTAAAAAGGGAAAATCACTTTGGAAAATAATTTTGAATTATGCAAATAAAGTGACTAAAATGCCCATACCCTTTGAATCAGAGATTCCATTACTGAGCTTATGTGCCAAGAAAGCCAATGTTAAGGAAAAGAAACCCAAAATTTTCATATGTAGAGGAACAAGGAACCTGAGACATCTTTAAGTCCTACTAGCTCCATTTCTAACTCAACAAGGTGAGGTTTAGAAAAATGAAGTGATTTCTCCATGGTTTCAGAGCCCAAGTTTTCACATAATTCTTCTGATTCCAAATGTAGAACTTTTTCCACTGTAGCATATTGTCTACGAATTTTTACCTATAATCACCACCCATTTACAATGAATGAGTGTTTTCCTTTCCTTGGACCTTGGTTTCCTTACCATAAAACATCTAGAGTAGGGGTTCTTTCCTTTTGTATATATCTTAGATTCCTTTGGCAATCTGGTAAAGATGATGGACCCACTTTAGAATGATATTTTCACATACACAGGATGTTGAAGTTATCAGAGCTAAGATAGGATCTATAAAGAGAAGAAATAATATCAATGGGGAAAGAAAATGTGGCCTGAAATGAAATGTTTAAACAAGATATGGAATTTTATTTTTAAAAAAGGAAATGAACAACAAAACCGATGCTGGTATATAAATTAATGCTATGAGACTAAAAGAATCCAGACAGGACCATAATCAGCAAAAATGTGAATTGATAAACAAAGAGATATCTGTGAAACACAAGATTAGGTAAGGTTATAACTGTTATTTTAACTTCTTTTGAAGAAAAAATTAGGGACAATTATGAGCAGTATCATCTCACAAAGAAAAAAAAATGAATGTAGGATAAAATCACTCCATAGAAAGTTCTGTAAGATATACAACTACTCAAAATTAACCAAGAGTCAGTATCCAAGAATGAAAATGGAAAGAAAAGTAAGTGGAAAAGATTCACCAGAAAAGGAATTTTTCTCCCATCAAGGATAGTGGAACCACCTCATTTGACTTTATGATTCCTGAATTCTTATAAAAAGAAGTAGAATTATCCCTAAACATAACAAAGTAGCCAAATTAGATAAAATAGAAAAATTCTATGCTGAAGGTAATAAAATTGATTGTCTCATCTGAAAGTTTCTTAAGACAGGAGTAAAAACCAAAGGCACAGAAATAATACAATTTTGATAACAACAATGGTAACTGTAAAAATATCAAAAATGGCTAGCCTATATGCCTATGCAAAAATAACATTTATTATCAAAGTAATCTTTATGATACAGAAAAGGAGAGTATCCTTAAGGAAGATACCCAATAGGATGTTCACAAAGAATATTCAACAGTGGGAAATATAGTTAGTAATTATCTAAAAATATAGAGAATATAAGATCCTGTTGTAATCGTTGTTGATTATTAAGAAAAAAATTAATAAAGATTATTCATCCATACATCAAGTTCATTTAGGTTTCCTTGGAAGAAGTACAAAATAAATAACCCTTTGCTAATAACCATAAAAAATTAAAAGGGAGATCCATGCTTGTCAAAGATATCCACTATTGTAAAGGATGACACCTAGCTAGAGAACAGATTGAAAATGGATTTCCTGTGGTTTCAAATAATCCTATTTGTGGATGATATTTTCTTGATTGAATTAAGCCTCCAACATTATGCAGCCTCCTGAAGGAAATATGTAATCATTTCAAAGAGTCTGTTTATCCTCCACATAGGAAAGCCAAGTTAATAAAGAATGTCAATTAATAGTATAGATATAAGGACAGATATAGATATGGATGAGGATGTGAAGATAGATGGATGGATCGAACTCTATCCATCTATGTATTTCAGGTCAACAATGGGCATTATAGATTAAAAATGAGCCAAACTAAAAGCTGAAAAGGAAGAACACAACAGACTGAATTGATTTAGAAAATGGCAAAGTATTTTTTTCCTCTGAAAGCAGACTTCTCATAACATCAAAGGTTTATGTTTGCAAAACAAATATCATTTTGGTGTTGCTACTATATAGCATCGAGACCTAAAATAACATTGCCTGTGAATAATTAAATATGAGTCTCCCCCAGAGGGCAGTGGTGAAGTATATGGTCAGGGTGAGCAGGTTACAGTGGATTGCCTGTGAAAAATCTTGAGGAAAAACAGGAAAAAAGAACTGCATCAAAGTATTAAATGGTGGAAGAGAATATGGGCTGGTGAAATGACTAAAGCAAAAAAGATTCAAATTTTTCTATTGGCCTCGTAATATTTGGGGAAATAGAACAAAGCAAGTCTTCAATATATTGGGCAATTCCCCCATGGCAAAATTTGAGGAGAGCAACGGCAAGAGTTGCACAACATGGGATGTAATCTGCAACAAATTTGGGAACACAATCTTAAGTTGATGAGACCAGAGATTCATTTGAAAGTCATTGGGCAATGTCTACATTTGCTTGGTGCTGGGACATAAGGGACAGAAAGATAATTAAGACAGTGACTCTTCCATCAGAGAGATTGCTGAGTAAAAAAGCAGGAAGGAGAAGTTTTATGACAAGGCAGCAGGTGGTGAGTACATTGAGAATATGTAGTTGTATGTCTCAGAGTCCTACTGACACAACACAGATAGAGAGAATCCTCTCACTGACAGACTTTCTGCCAAGCCAGCTGGGCAAACCTAATCCCAGAAAAGAGTGGGAAAAAATAAGTCTTTCCTTCTTTTGTTAGAATAGGGAGCTATATAGAATGATTTCATAAAGGCCTGGAGAGACTTACATGAACTGATGCTGAGGGAAGTGAATAGAACCAAGAGAACATTGCACACAGCAACAACATTATATCATGATCAATTCTGATAGTGAATGAGATGGCAGGCCAGCTCCAATGGTCTTGTGATGGAAAGAGCCATCTGCTCCCAGTTGTGGGAAGTACATCGCCACATAGTATTTTCAGTTTTTTGTTATTTGCTTGCTTTTTGTTTTCTTTCTCACTTTTCCCTTTTGATTTGATTTTTCCTGCAGCATAATATTTGTGGAAATATGTATAGAAGCATGGCACACATTTAACATATATTAGATTACTTGCTGTCTGGGGGAGGAGTGAGGGGAAGGAAGGGAGAAAAAGAAAATTTGAAAATAAGATTTTGCAAGGATAAATGTTGAGAACTATCTATGCATGTGTTTTGAAAATAAAAAGCTTCTTTTAAAAAAGGAGTGGGGGCTATGGATATTCACAATTCCATATATTTCTGGACCCAGTTGTTGAGCTGATTAGTCTTACTAAAATGCCATTTCCCCTTTCATTTTTATCAATTAAAAATATTCTCTTCCTTATTTTATTCAATACAAGAAGTGATTACTTTTCAACTATGGAAATAGAAAGGATATATTTCTAAAAATATATAATTTTTAAGTGAAATGTTATTTATCCATTGTTTGATGGTGATAGTGTTGTAACAAATATCTTTTAAGGTATCTCTGCCATACCCTGATTTCTGCAATGCTTTAGAAGCTTTGGAGATTTCCAGATGTGGTTGAAGCACAGCTGAATTGTATCTGGGAACTGAAAGTCATCAAATAGGGTCTTCACTGGGCCTGAATTTTCAGTGACACTCAAGTATTATTCCAGGGAGTAGGCAGATGGGATGGATAGATACTCTTTGAATGATCTATGACTGAAAACTATCAAATGCTTTTAACTGAGGTTGCTAAACCAGAAAACATGCTGATGTCCTCCTCCCCAGTAGCATTTTCCAGATTTTGGGTGTAAGCCCCTTCTTGTCCTTGAAGAACTCATAAAGTGAATGAGGCTTACCATTCTTCTGAGTTTTAGCATTTGTGAATCTACTCTCCAAGTCTGGCAGGAGCCAGCCAGTGTTCCCACTGTCACTGTCCTAGAATCCACACTGCAGCTTGGGTTAAGTCTTCTATCTTTTAGGGTTGGTCAAATGACTAAAGCAAAGAAGATGCAGAGTTTTCTCTTGGTACCCTCATAATATTGGGGGAAAGAAAAAAAAACTAAGTCTTCAATACATTAAGCAATCCCCCTATGGCAAAATTTGGGGAGAACATGTGTAAGAGTTCCACAAAGAAAATCTAATCTGTCACCCATTTGGGAGCCGAATGTTAGTTTGAAAGTCGTTGAGCAATGTCTCCATATGCTTGGTGCTAGGACATAAGGGAGACAGAAAGATAACGAATTTCCTTGTACTTCAGGAAAATACATTCCTTCTCTCCCAATAGCACATCACTAAATGACAGGAAATCTTGGAGAACCGTCCTAAAGCTATTGATGGAGAAAGGTTTGTGGCAATGGAAGTGCAAGGCTCAACCAGGAGTGGCAGAGGGCCTGCTTGTCTACCTAGGAGTTAATCTAATTTGTCTCCAGACTTTGTGCCCCACAATGAAGTTCCTTGGCAGATCTGAAGAATGTTTCCATTGCAGGGCCCAACCAACCCTGCCCTCAGTGAATTGGGAAGCAGCCAGAAGCTTCTCCTTCTCCACTGCACTACTATTAACTAGTAGAAAGTTAAGTTGGTACTTGTTTGTTTGTTTTTAAAACCCTAAAATAATACATGCCTCTGGAACCACCCCTCTGCTCTATAAACAACCAAGGAAAATATGTTTCTGCAAGTCCATCCAAAGCGAGCAGACCAAGAAACTCTAGCTGAGGGTTAAGGGAGCAACAGTGGGATCTGAAGTCTCTAATGAGGTACTCATCTTGTCATGATTTCAGAGGATTCAGTTCAGTGTCTGGCACAGCAATCAGAACTATCTGGAGATAAATGGAGAGAGGGTGGAGGGAAGGAGGAGACCAAGCATACACAGCAACCACCCTTGCACTTTTATTTTTAATTTTTCAAAAGCCGGGGCTGGGTATTTGCAATAAAAACCCAGGGCTGAAGATCTAGGAGTGTGGATATTAATAGTTCTGCTCTTTCTGACCCATGAAAGCTCGAGTTAATCCTTGCATCTGAGGTGCCAGTGTCTGTGTTGGTTGAGAGACTGGTTGCTAAGCTTTGGGAGGAAAAAAAAAAGCCTGCTGGGTGCTTTTCCAGGCTGACTTCAAGGGCTGGTTGAGTTCAAGGGGAAGTTTCATGCAGACAACCACAAATATTCATTTAACTAGGAGCAACTGAAGCCAGATCGGAGTGCTGGGAGTACCTGCCTGTGATCTCCCATCATGCCCCTATCACAAGTCCCTGCGGTTTGGAACTTTGGAGACAGTTCTGTCTGCCTTAGTTCTTGTTCACCCCTACCTTTCTCTAGAGACCCGAATCCCAGATTCTATTCCTAGCATGACTACTGGTTTGAAAGATAACCTTTAGCATTCCTCAATCTTTCTATTTGTCAAAAGAAGATAGGATGACTTGCCCTCCATACATTAAAGAATAGAATAAAAAGCAAATCTTATATAAAAGCCTTTTGAGTTTCAAAAGGACAATACTAGTTGACATTTTATAGTAGTTACAAAGTCCACTCAGATAATCTTCAAAACAACTCTTTGGCCCAGGTAAGCACTATCCTTATGCCAGGGGGAAACTGAGTCCAGAACGTTGTTTAAAGTTACAGAGCTAATAAAGTCTACATCTGACCTAAAGATGTCTACTCTCCTGCATTTTATCCAAAAATAGGATTACTGTGATTTCCACAACAAATTATATAATTCCCCATTAAGTAAAAATAGATTTTTATGATATAGTAGGTAAGGGAAGGAGGAAGAGGAAGAGGCCCTAGCACTTTCTTCCATGCACACTGCTCCAAAACAAATGGCCACAGTGGATTCGAGGATTAGCCACTGAACCACAATCTAGCATTTTTGCCTATGCCCTAAAGAAAGCCAGATGGATGTGTTGACTTCATTTTGGTTTTATATTTATCCCCTAACATAATCTTATAATCACAAATATGAACAAGGTCTCAGTAGCCTGAATCTGCTTCTCATTTTGGACATATTTCAGTACATAGTTTTTATATTTTATGTTTTGCTGTGTTTGGAGAGAGAACTGGCTTCAAACTGCAGAAGAGAGGTTCAAATCCTGACTCTGACATATATTAGCAATGTGATGCTGAACAAATAACTGAACTCACCAGAACTCTAAGACATTTTGTCAGGTTACTAGTTATAAAGACAATGATGACCTTGGATGGTGACTTCGTTATCTGAGAATTCCTTCCAATCATTAATTGGCTCAATCCTTCCTCCATGAGATTTCCCATTGGGCATGTCACTTTAAATATCAAAGATGGTAGTTCAGATCCCTTCCTTTTTTCAAATATCTTTGATCCTTAAATTGTTTAGGAAATCCCAGTCTAAATATCAGCTGACAAAGTTATGGTTGGATTCAGAAGTCACAATAGATGACCACACTCAAAGTTGAAATATAATATTGTTTGTTCACATGTATTTGAAAGCACATCCCCCATATTCCCACATTTCCCTGGATCCACCCAAAGACAATGGTGTATAAATGATTAGCGTTACAGAAGGATGGAGAAGGGAACAGAATACAGAACTAGATTCTCATGATTTTTATCACCATACATCTTAGGGAAGGAGTAATAAGAAAAAGTCGGCCCAGGATAGGAGCCATTAAAGCTACTCCAAAGCTACCCCAGACACTCAAAGCCTTGAGTACTTGACCCAAGAAGGGAAAAGTGGCTCTTTGGTATGGATAACCTTGGCTTGTCAAGTTCACCTTCTGCCCCTAGGTGGCAAACTTTTAGCTTCATCAATTCTTGGCCTATGTTCCTGGGGACAGAAAGACAATATGAAGGAGTTTGGGAAATTTAAGGATTTCTATACATGGTCACCTCTCTCTATGAAAACATTAATAATATTGATTCGGGTATAGTATCTGCTCTGATCACCCTAATTCCAAACGTACCCTCAGTGGCTAGATACTATAGGTGGTAGTTATTATCCCCATTTTAAAGCATCACCTTCTCAAGCTATATTCCTAAAACTGTAATTGATGAGCTTCCCTTTAACAGCCATTACTTACAATGAACTCAAATGCAGCCATAATAAAAACAGTAGCTTTAAAAAAATTCCCTCTTATGTTTGGGGTACCCTCTCCCCACAAACTCATAGAGTATTCCTGAAAAAATAAGGTGACCTTACAGAACAGCAGCATCAATACAAACATGGAAGGTCCACATGTGTCCAAGTCAACTAACGCTTGTGATACTACAGGGCCCTGATGTCCTCCTTCTTGTTGCCTGGCCAATTCTTGGCTAAATTCTCAATGTTTATCTCAACACCAACTTTGTCTGTTTACTTCCTAATGAATATTTCTCAACAGTATTTTAAATTGGCAAATTAACAGGCTATCACATTACCAGATGGGAAGATTACCTATTTGTAGGATCTCTTTTTCATATTGTTCTAGATTATGTGGTGGGGAAGGTTAAGAATGAAGAGTAATTCCTTCTCAGAGGCTGGGTTTTGCTTGACTGCTTCCCTCTGCCTACACTGGAATACGGCACTGGAGCATTCAACTTTTTAAAGGTTATTGGCAGTATAGTTCATCTTTTCCGGGCCAATAATCTGACTCTGCTTCTAATAAAATCACCATTTCATATTTTCACATTTTCAAAGGGATGGCAGGATTCAGCTATGTCACATGTTCCTCTAATCCCATCCAGTAGGCCTTTTTTTTTTTTTTTTTTTTTTTTTTACATCTTAAAGGGATAGAGGAAATTGATGCATTTTTACACTTGCTTTAATACCTCATTATTGGCTTTCTGAATTTGCATACTGAGTTTCCTTGGTTAGAAGTTGATTAAGACCAACTCTCCATCACAAGAAAAAATGTACAGATTTTTACTGTGTGTGTGTGTGTGTGTGTGTGTGTGTGTGTGTGTGTGTGTGTAGGCATTTGGGGTAAAGTGACTTGCCCAAGGTCCCATAGCTAATTAGTGTTAAGTGTCTGAGGCTGGATTTGAACTTAGATCCTCCAGAGCTGATAATTGATCCACTGCTCCATCTAGCTGCCCCTCCCTTGTTCAACCCAGCTTCTGAAGTCAAGAAAACTGATGATCTTGGTAGGATTCCTATCTGCCCACCAGGAATTCTCACCTCCCAGTTCTAGGTCTCAAATCTTAATCCTATGTAGAAGTCGGATGATGCTAGAGACAGTAATCCAAGTGATTAAAATAATTCTAACATAAATGTTTAGAAGGAAGGTTAAATGATGGGTATGAATATCTTCAATATCTATAGTTCTATTAAGATATAAAATCAGATGAAGCTTGGTACAATTCTTTATAATATTCATATTGTGTATCTTCTTCCAGAAAAGATAGTATCGACCAATTCTTTATTTGTAGCCTTAGTAGATTATTTTTGTTCTTTCCATTTAGAGGCTTCATCTAGAATATTGTCTTGTAAATTTGATATCACCATAACATATATAAAAAGAAAGGACCTTAGAGATCATCTGATATAATTCCTTACCTTCTAAAAGTGGGAACAATAAAGCCAAGAGAGAGGAAGTGACTGTATTAAGATCTTTACAAAATCTTTACAAAATTTAAATTTATTATACATCAATTTTTAAGACTGAAGATTATATTTGTTGTAGGGACTTATTAGACATCTACTAGATTGACTTTGCTGTGACAAAGAAACTCATCCCCTTGATGGCTCCCCAGTCATGAGGCCTTCCAAACTGAATTGAGCTGTTCTTTTAACTAGAGATGTGTGGTTTAGAACCAGAATAATTAATTAATTAAAAGTGGTAATTAAAAGTGGTCCATGATCATAGGACCTGTCAGAAATTTAGTCCTGTTTATTCAGCCTTTGAGAATCAAAGGTCAATTACATTCCATGATGACAACTAGAGAGTAGATCCTAGGAATATTAGCAACCTCAAAAACTCATATGAATAATGCTGCCCTATAGAGTTTGGCTGCTCTGTTGAAAAGAAATAGTACAGGCTTTCAGAATATCACAGGACAACAAGAACGATGGCTTGACAAACAAAGACATGGCATATACCCTGCTGCCCCATTGAGTCACATTGAAAGGAATACTGATTGCAGTGACATTCTGTAATGGTTAGGAAGGACTGACAAAATTCACTGTTAATCTTTTTGCAAATGCGAAGTTTCAAAGAAATGCTAAACAGTATATTTGATGAAATGTCACATTGAAGGCTTCACTAACATTAATAATTCAGATCCATTCATATTCGTTTGATTTCTGAAACATTCCCTTAATGCAGTCTCTGGTAGTTTTCTCATCATGGCATCCTTACAAGTCATTTCATGAAATACCTTATTTTCGTTATAAGATTGGGATGATGGTCCCAGGCTTCATTATGAACACTGAAACCTAGGCATGAATGGAAAATAGTGCTTTGTGGTGTTTAATACCCATCTGCAATGACCTTCTCAGAACTTTTGATCAGTGCAGAAATTAACATGGTCTGAAAGAAAGAAGAAAAAGAGATAAAAAGGAAGGAAAAAGAAGGAAGGGGGGAAAGGATGGAAAAGGAGAGAAATGGAAAAAGAACAAGCAATAAAAGAAGAAAAGAAGGGAGAGAGGGAAGAAGGAAGGAAAGAAGAGAAAGAGAGAAAGAGAGAGAAAGAGAGAAAGAGAGAAAGAAAGAAAGAAAGAAAGAAAGAAAGAAAGAAAGAAAGAAAGAAAGAAAGAAAGAAAGAAAGAAAGAGAGAGAGAGAGAGAGAGAGAGAGAAAGAAAGAAAGAAAGAGAGAGAGAGAAAGAAAGAGAGAAAGAGAGAAAGAAGGAAGGAAGGAAGGAAGGAAGGAAGGAAGGAAGGAAGGAAGGAAGGAAGGAAGGAAGGAAGGAAGGAAGGAAGGAAGGAAGGAAGGAAGGAAGGAAGGAAGGAAGGAAGGAAGGAAGGAAGGAAGGAAGGAAGGAAGGAAAGAAGGAAGGGACATTTATTAAGGTCCTATGTCCCAAATAATGTGTTAACCTGCTCTGACATCTAGGTACACCATCACTATGCAAAAATGAAAACAAATCAGCCAAAATAAAAATAAAATAAAAACCAATGGCTCTGCCACAGGACCAAAGGTAATATGGCTGTGGGAAAATGATCTTTTGCCCTTGTGAACTCTCATCAGACTTTAGACTTGACTAACACCAGAGACTTTCTCCCAGCCATTAAAGCACTTCTAACAAGATGCTTTGCATCTCTATGTAAATTGGAAGGCTTGGAAAGTATATTAACTCTTCTAAACTGCAGTCTTCTAGAGGACAGGGAAGTTTTCTTTGCTTTTAATGACTTTTTACTGTGTATCAGAGCATATTGCCCACATTAATAACATGCCTGATATTAGTATATAATCCACACCACACCTGAAACAAAATAGCCATTTGATTGAATAACAGATATGCTGGAAAATCTAGTGGAAGTCAAATCAAGTCAGCAAGTATCTGTTAAGTGCTTACTATATGCTGATCACCATACCATCTGGGAATATAAAGAAAGGCAAATGGGGGCAGCTAGGGGTATAGTGGTTAGCGCACCAGTCCTGAATTCAGAAGGACCCAAATTCAAATCTGATCTCAGACTTAACACTTCCTAGCTGTGTGACCCTGGGCAAGTCACTTAACCCCAGCCTCAGGGGGAAAAAAGGCTATAATTGACTTAAAAATGGAGATGTTGCCCCTCACAAAAAAAAAAAAAAGGCAAATATGATACTGTCCTCAAGGAGTTTACAATCTCTGAATAAGGCAAGGTGTAAACAATTATGTGAAAATCCATTATATATAGGCTTAATTGGAAGTAATCTCAGAAGGGAGCCATAGTCCATTTAGTGAGCCCCACAACTGCTGATTGCATGACTTCTTGAATTTCTGGGAGGTCATTCCTCCTCATTGGTTCCTTCCACTCAATCCAAATCAAGTCTCATGTTTTCCGATTCATTCCAAAGCTTTCCCACTATAATCATCGTAGCTCCTTTATGATTCTGCCCTTTTCCCATCTCTTGGGACATGTCCCATCTTTGGGAAATAAATATACACCAAAGCATTTTTGTAACTGCTGTCACAAAATGCCCTGACTGTCCTCGAATGCAGGTCACTCAGGGACTATTAGCTCTCTAGACAAGGTTTTGCACTGGGAATTTATAGGGAAAGCAATCCATTTAATTAAGCATTTCTCTCCAACACCCACCCAGGACAAATGGATTCTGGCAACAGAAGTGGTTTTGCAGTCACTAGAGTCCTGCCTGCCACAGGTCATTAATATCATGATGGATTGGAGGCACTGTTCAGCCTGAGTGTTCTCACCCAAGGAGAACAAGAAGACGTCATTGGAATTGGGGCTTAAAGAAATAGAAGGGAGAACTAGCAAAAAAAGGATCATTCTGAGATTCAGTCCTAGTGGGGAAAACTTTTCAAACTGAACAGGGTTTTATAATAAGTTACAGGAACTGATTTATTTTCTAGGGTGGGGGGGAGCGCTGATTTTTAAAATAGCTCTTCTCCTCCAAAAAGTCTGACCTTTGGAATTTATCTGAAATTATCTGGGCAAGATAAGAATTTTCCCAGCCCAAAATAATGCCCTCTGATACTTGTAGCACATTTTCACTTAAATAATGGCTCGTGTTTCAGAAGAACTTTAATAAAATAAAATTCATCCCTTCATTTTAACTTTTTAAGGTGCTTTCCTCACAATAGTCCTGGCAAATCATTATCCTGTTTTTCCAATGAAAAAAAGCTCTTAAAGAACTGGAGTCACTAGAATCTCAATCATATTGGTTTCTTTTTATGATTAAAGAAGTGAAGGCAGAGAAACAGAATAATCTGAAAATAGTAAAGCAAATAAGCAAGCTATATCCCCTTTCTCATATGCTGATGAGACATGCTCCATTGGGGGATTTTTCAACCAGAGGAGTGGACTTGTCCAAAATTTGTGATCAGATTATAAAGCATTTTCAGAAAAGGCTATTTCTAAATGAGAATTCTGCATGACTCCATAATAGCTATGCAGAGGAAAGACTTTGTACCTAGAAGGCTTTCTTTCTTGTAATATCTGAAATTCTGTCTTCAACTGACCATTTCCCTCTCCCCCTCCCTCTCCTCCCCTTCCCTCCCCCCCTTCTCTCTTTGTCTCTCTCTGTGTGTCTCTGTCTCTCTCTGGTGTCTCTGTCTCTGTCTCTCTCTCTCTGTCACAAACACTGTCCTAGTGTTGGATGGTTGAGGTCCTCTGAAAATGGAACCCCTGATGTTGGAATAGTGATTCATGACATTATACTTATCCATGAATAGCATTTGGAAATCTGGGTACTGCAATTAATTACTCAGGCTCCTAAGACTAGCCATAGATCAAACTAATGTGGACTTTATTTGAGAGCATGACTCTGAAGTCCATTTGACTGAATTGTTAAATGACATGACTTAGTAGTGGATATAACGAATTAAGGTGTCCCCCAACAAACTTTCAGTGGACAAAATCCTGTTGGTAAGATTTCAGAAATCCACCTATATTGATCATCAGGCAATAAACAGCACACTCTACCATTAGGTCTGTAGTCATGAAGCTCAATTTTTATGATTCTTTGTGAATTTGTAATATTCTCCAGCAAAGGAGCTGTCCTTGGCAACTTTTCCCATTCTTCTCCCAATTTTGTAGACACACAAAGAAGCAATGGAGTGGGACTGAGTTAAGGGGGCTATTAATAATCATAATGAGGATGTTGTTGATGATGATGCTGATGATATTTGTGAACACTAGTTGGGTGACAGAGAAATGCAGCCCTCTGGTACCATTTTCATTGGAAAATGAAACTCAATTTCTCCATCTGTATCAGAATTCGGTAAAGAACAGGTATTTACACCAAATTCCCACAGCCAATATTGTTAAAGAACATACAATATCCCACTCTGATGTCCGTTGGGGGCCAGTAATTTGGAAATTATCTTTTGTAATGACTTTTAAGATGAATGGAAATCTGAACCACTAGAGTACTAGATTACTAAATTACTAGAAGTAATTTTTAGAATAGGAGAGGAAGAGAAGGTAAAAGAGAAGTGGGAGGTGAGACATATACAGATAAATACAGAGAGAAAAAGACAGAAACACAGAGAGACAGAAATGGAATCAAGGAAAAAGACAGGGACAGAAAGAGAAACAAAGAGAGCCAAAGACAGAAAGAGAAACAGAGGAAGAGAGGGATTTAGATATCATATGATTGACCTTCTCCCTTTCATAGAAAAAGAAACTATAGTCAAGGGGGAAAAGTAACCTTCCAAAATTCAACACAAGAAGTAAATAGCAGGACAGGATCCAAATCCAGGTTCCCTGAATACAAAGTTAATTTACTTTGCAGAGCATCTCACTGCTTTGATAAAAGAAAGTTATAAATCAGTACAATTATGCATGGCAATAAACAATTGCTCATATAATGAAAATAGAATCTTTAACAACACGTCACCTGAAGATATGAGGAATGTTTATTTTTGAAGGAAAAATAGCTCTGGATTATCTTAACTGAGTTCAATTAGGCCCATCTCAATGAGAAGAGGCTGTGTGAATTCAATGATTCCTAATAAAGTAAGTACAGAAAGGAGAATGAACACACACACACACACACACACACACACACACACACACACAGCAGTAAGGTCAAGAGGGAGTGGTGAAGTCAAAGGGAAGGAAAGACAAAAAAAGAGGCAGGTTCTCCTGGTTGATCCTTTACCCCCATAGGACAAAGAATTATTTGAGTTCTATTAGTCACTAGGAAGAAAACACCAAGGGCATTGTCTATTCATTCATCCCCAGTTAAAAACTTCTGTTCATTGTTATCAGTCATAAAAAGGTGGGGAGTGAGAATGCTCTTTCCATTCAAGGCCTATGCTACAGCTGTTGCTTCCTTTCTTTCCCCTTAGTCCCAGATTTGATACCCATTCACCTTTCACTCATGACCAAATCTCCATTTGAAATCAATAATCCTTATTTTATTATTCCATATTCTCTAAAGCAGTCATTGGTTATTTATTTAATTATTTGCCTATTTTTTTTTTTTTAGTTTTACCCCCTAATATTTGAAAACTAATATTTGAAATATATGAAGTATAATATTTGAAATATATGAAAAATAGCTGAGGGAGCACAGTGCCCTTCAGCCTACCCTAGACATTCATCACTTCTCAGAACAGTCCTGAATCCTTGAAAATGGTCTCATAGTGATATTTTATTTGGATAAATAAAGCTAGGAACACCAATCAGCCAAATAGGACAGTCCTTGCCCTCAAAAGTTGACTTTCTAATGGAAAAGCCATGGCATACAGAGGTGCTGGAAAGCAGAAAGAACAGGGGGCAGGAAGGACTGTGTCACAAGGGACAAGAGAGTGAAGCCCAGAGAGAGTTGAGGCAAGAATCACATGAAGCTTGCCTGGGGCCCTTCCTGAAATAGTGGTCCCAGGGAGTGAGTCACCAATATGGAGAGGAGGGCTCAAGAGTGGCGGTTTCAATGCTGCAGGCTAGGAGAAGAAGAGGGCATATTGCTCCTTGTCATTTCTACCTTTTATTACATAAAAGTTTTTTTTTGCTTTTGACATTCATATAAGCTTCCAGTTCCCCTAATCAGCCCCCTTTTAGCTCCCTTTTAGATAAGTCTTCTCCCATTACACTGGAAGCTCTTTAAAAATAGGAACTTTTTTTTCTTTTTCTTTGCACTGTATTCTGAGTATTTAGTAGGAAGCATTTAATCATCACTTGTTGCCTTGCCTTGCTTTGCTTCAACATCACTATCACCGCCATCACAACCCCAGTCCGCGTAAATGGGCAACATTTCAAATGGACAGTAAGTTATAATAAAAAGACTGCTCTCCAATAGGGCAAAGAACTGCCTTTGTTGTTGTTGAGTTGTTTCAGTTGTATGTGACTCTCTGTGACTCCATTTGGGTCTTCTCAGAAAAGACGCTGGAGTAGTGAGACATTGTCTTCTTTAGTTCATTTTACAGATGAGGAACAAAGGGAATTAGGGTGAAGTCACTTACCCAGGGTGACACAGCTAGGATGCATCTGAGGTCCCATTGGAACTGAGCCTGATTTAGTCTTCTTGACTCTACACTGGCACTCTGTGCACTAGGGTGCCCTCTAGCTGCCGACTCTAACCCTTAGACCAAGCTTCCTAATTTTTTCCCATGTACCAGCTGTTTTTCCTCGAGAAATTTCTATGTGACCCAGGTACATAGGTATACAAATCAAACTTTACTGAGGATCAATCACAATTTCACTACTTCCACATTCAGTTACATGAGCCCATATATCATGATGGCCTGCAGTTTAAGGAGCTTTGCCTTCGAGGTGATCAATTCTCCCTCACTGGAGGAGGCCCTCAAGCAGAGGCTGGAGTCCCCAAATGGGGAGGCTGAGGTCATTTCCAACCCAAGAATGGTATGACTTGGATTCATTTAGAGATAAAAGAAATTGAAAGATCATTCACCTATTTATGCCATAGATAAGGAATCTATTATAATTTATTTTTAAAAAAATCTAAAAATCTATTAAATCTATTAAAATAGATAAGAAAATTCTCAGAAAAAAGTAGGTGATCTCTTAAGATCTAGAGGATCCAGAATCTTGCCTTTCAGGACAGCTCCAGACTAAAGATTCTATCACCTCCGACACATGTGCTATCTTTCTTAGCAATAGCCCTTTGAAACATATCTATTAAAAGCAGATAAGAGAGTTATACAATATGAAACCCAAATAATGGGGATGTGTGAAATTTAGAGGAGTAATTGTTTTTATTGATAAAGAAAACCCAATTAAAAACAACTGCAAGGAGTTTTCCCTACCATATCATTCCTTGCAAATAAACAGTCATATGATCATCCATGATGAATGACTAGCTTTTCTATAATACTTCAAAGTACCATGATTTGAACTCAGGTCCTCCTGAGTGGTGCTCTAGTGAGCCACCTAGCTGCCCATGTGATTATTGTTTATGCTTGGAATGCTCTCTCAGCTACTTTGAATATTGACTTCTCTGGCCTCCTCTAAATGGCAACTAGAATCTGATCTCTTACTGGAAGTCTTCTCCAACTTCTTTATTTCTAGTGCCTCCGTTTATTATTATCTGTTCATTATTTTCTTTTGATCATATACGTAGTTTGTTTTGTACATGTTTGTTTCCATCTAATGTTCACTATTAAATTGTAAGCTCTTTGGAATCCAAGAATGTTTTTGCCTCTTTTTATATCTTTAGTATGTAGCATAGTGTTTGGTACATAGTAGAAAATCAATTGTTTATTAATTTATTAATAGCACAGTACCTGGATCACAGCACTATAATGGATAATTAATCCATTTAAATATGGATAATATTAGCTTATTATTAATAAGAATAGTATCTTATAAATAACGGATAATAAAAGCTTATTACTTTTTTCTCTTATTCAAACTTACACAGATAAGTAGTAAAATAGTTTGGATATTTCTTATTATCTTCATGCTTTTTCTCCCCAACCACATATGTATATGAATGCTGTCACCAACCTTTCTATCCCTCTCTCTTTTAGTTTATTTATTGTTTAGTTTGCAGCTCTTTTGTTTAATGGGCACCAACACATATGTCTTCAGTAACATGTTTCTGTTCCACCACAATGACTGACTCCAAAGGCACTATTTATACCATTTTTAACTTAGGGGATTGTGCAGTGATTCAATCATTTTTTGCTTTCTTATCCTTTCTGGAAGAAGTAGAAATGAATCTCACCAAAGTATGGCCTAACTTTTCTTCACTTTCTTTTTTCCCTTATGCTTCAAACCAAAGATTTAATCAAGCATACAAAGGGTTTGCTCTGATTTTTTAGGTCAAGAGTAATATAATAGCCCCAAGGTCCACAAAGTCTCTTTCTTTTATTTTATAGAATTTATACCAGAATAAAAGTTACTAATAAGATTGCAATAGTTCAGAGCCTCCAGATAGGAAAATTGCTAATATTGAGAAGATGGGTTCTCTAATTTAAGCACAGAAACTAACACTTGATTTAATTTTTCAAAATTCATTCATTCTTCTAAACTTCTTGAGCTTGAATTATTTCACTTCCCAAGGATCTCTTTCTGTTGTTTATCCTTCACAATCGGCATAATGCTGTGGGTAAAACAGCTTTCTTACTATCTGTATCGTCTTTACATGAGTTTCTCAATTCAATTCAATTAAACAGATATTTAATATGTTGTTAGTAGATTCAAAACAATGTGTATTATTATGCAGATCTAAAAACAAGGATGGAATAATCCTTGTTCTCAAATAACTTACTTTCTGCTGGGTGGAGATCGAACATAATGCAGAGAAACAGAATGGAAATCAAAATTTGGAGCAGAATTACTATAAATGGTTGACCCATTCTGCAGCACTCTGGCCTTCTCAGATGCTCACTTTCTCCATTTGTAAAGTAGGGAGAATAATATTTACATCACTCTGTACAGGGTTGTTAGAGGTAAATACTTTGGGAATCATTAAGCATTCTGTCTAAATGTGAGTTGTAAAAACTAAAATGAAGTTAATGGAAAAAAGTATAACTCAAAGACCCATGTTACATAATAATGTACCATAATCATAAAAGTCTTTTAGTATGCAATACTAAGCTGCTGGCTCCAGCTGGTAAAATCATCCTTAATGCTTTGAACACTTAATTTGAAAATATTACTTATTTCAGGTAAAATTCTTCTTACTTGTAAGTAATTCACAGAGAAAAATCTTTCTTTGGTCTCCTACTCAGATGAAATCCACAGGTACTTGACATATTGACATATTCAATAAGGTTCATCCCACCATATCTGGATTTTCGTAATCACATCTTTGGAATTAGAGGGATTAGAATTAGTGTTCCATTATCATTTTCTCATTTGTCTCATCTTTGCATTGTCTTTTTGCTTTGCCATAAAGTCGAGTTGACCAAAGCATGAGAGAACCAAAGACACCATCCAAGTAATTGATGAACAACTGAATTAGGTTTGGAAAAGATATAAATTCTAAAATTTAAAAATCACAAATTCTAATTCTCTGTAGTAAGGTTAGTGCTTAGACATTAGATAGCAAAATTTCCCTACCGATCAATGATCTGGGCCCAGTGAGGAGAAATGACTTGTCTGCAATCACAAGTCAGATTTTCACAGAGTTAAGGATAGAAGTAATTAAGAGTTTTGAAACTTGATCAAGTCCATTCCTTTCTCTATGCTTTGGTTTGTTCAACTGGCAAATGAGGTGGCAGGAGTAGGTAGTTTCTAGGGTATACTCCAAGTTTAGAACTCTAAGCAAGAGAATTTGGTAGGTTCCAGACTGCTCTAATCTCAGAGTAGTCAATGGATATCAATTCTCTGTGACATCTCTGTAGATAATTTTTTTTGTAAAGCCAGATATTTGAAAGAAAAAAGGCCAAATATTATGATAATCCTTTCTTTACACAAGTGTCCCTTCTGAATCATTCATTTCTGTGACTTGCCACATGCTGAGCCATGTTCATCTTATGACCCAAGCTCCTGGAATATGATTAATCCCAGAACTATAGAGAAGGAGACCATAGTCTATCTCCTACAAGGACCATTTCGAAAAGGAGAATGCTTTGTCCATTTTTTTTAAATTTCTTGAATTAGTCTGCCTCTCTGATGATTGAAAATTATCCATCTCATCACCATTTCTACCCATGATCCATTTCTCAAAAATACTGAAGAGCAAAAATACTTGGATTGATCATAAATCCCTCTTCCTCAAAAGAAAACCTGTTAAAATAACTAACTCATGTTAAATTTAATGGCAATAAGATGGTGTCTGAAATTCATATGATTCATTCATCTACTGCTTTAGAGAGTTTAGAATTAAAAAAGACTTTCAGGGAGTATCATGAAAATTGTTGAGGATCAACTCACTTCCAGTTGATCAATGATGGACAGAAATAACTACACCCAGAGAAGGAACACTGGGAAGTGAATGTAAACTGTTAGCACTACTGTCTGTCTACCTAGGTTACTTATACCTTCGGAATCTAATACTTAACGTGCCACAAGAAAATGGGATTTACACACATATATTGTATCTGGGTTATATTGTAACATACGTAAAATGTATGGGATTGCCTGTCATTGGGGGGGAGGAAGGGAATAGAGGGAAGGAGGGGGATAATTTGGAAAAATGAATACAAGGGATAATATTATAAAAAATTACTCATGCATAAATACTGTGGAAAAAATTCTAAATAAAATGAAAAAAAAATGAAAAAAAAAAAGAAAATTGTTGAGGATCCATTTTGAAAATTTCTGACATTTGGACAGAGGGTTGATTCTCTCTCTTCCTCAATTTTTATTATATTTTTCTCTAATCCTTGGTTTGTGGTTGAAGAAAAATTCAGATTGCCAGGAATGTTATAATAAAGAAGAAGTAAAACATATTACTATGTCTAGTAGTATACATTAAGGGGAAGCTGGAGGAAAAAAACAAACACGTTTTCTTGGGATGTTCCTCAGTCTGGAGGAGGTGAATGCAACTGGAGGCATTCATTCACCCATCTTCAGCCTAGAGTTGTCTGTAAAACTGATGACTTTCATCCATACCTCAAGCCATACCTCAGTCCTTCCCTGTCTTTCTCTTTCATGATTGTCCTGAGTTACTAAATCTTTCTGGCTTAGCTCTTGATGCCCTCAAACTTCATACCCATTTTTCCTCAGACCTTTGGAATTTCTTATCAATTATGAACCTGAGTTCACACCTAGATCTGATCTAGATCTGACCCAAAATTTATGTTTTTTTTAACTAAATAAAGAAAATTGATTTTCAATAGAATGGCATTAACTGAGCCTTATATAGCTTACCCTGACATTAGCCTTGAAATCAAGGAAGCCAACATTCAAATTCTATCTTAGACACTGGTACTGCTTGACCATGGGTGGGCAAATTATTTAATACCTCTGGTTCTCAATTTTCTTACCTATAAAATAAACTTAATAATAGCACCCTTCAAGGTTAAAGGTTAAGGGTTAAACAAGACAATGTCTGCAAAGTAACTTTAAACCATCAGGACATCATTATTATAATAATGACTATTAGTAACAATATTAATATTCATTGTTGTTGCTCTTTCCCAATCAATGCTGATATTTATTTCAGATTCCTTGACATACAATCCTAGCCAATGCGATCAGCATTAGTTCAAAATCTACTATGGTCCATGACCCATTTGGGGATCTAAGTGTGCAAATAAAATATGTACATTTCCCTATACAAAGAGTTTCCAGGAAGGGCTTGTAAACAGAGAATATATATGATAATTGATAATTTGAGGAGATAAAGGAAGAGAAAGAAGGAGAGGGGAAAGAAAGGAGAAGGGAAAAATGGAAGAAAGAGGAAAAAAGTGAGGGAGAAAGAAGGGGGAAGGACTGTTGGGCAATGAGATCAGAAAAGCCGGCTTGGAGGAGTTCTACCTTAGGCACTTAGGTAATTTACACAGTAAGTCAAAACCAAGGGCAGTACCATGTTTATCAGAACTTTAAAACTTTTACTATTCATTTACTCATTGTGAAATATGGTTGTGTTGCAAGTATTTGTTAGATAGTCAAGCCTGTGCACCAGAGGCTTGGGTAATACTTCCTTAAAAAACCTGATGTAGTTGATTCTCAGTCACACAGCTGCAATGAACTTCTGACCTCTAATTACATCTTTAATTGTGGCTAATATTTGCCAGAAATGGCCTCTTTTTCTTTCCCTTTCAATACTTTAACATAAGCTAATCATGAAAACCCCAAAAACTACCCACGATTGATCCAAGCAGCTACTCACTCTGTTAAGAGCCAGAAACCTTGAATGACTTCATCCATTGTCTCTGCAACATGGGCCTTTAAATCTTCTATGGCTGTCTCCATAGCCCCTGGCTGAAAGGAGAAACATTCAGACATTATGGACACAGTACAATGGATCACTACATTAGTAGGCTCTTCTCAAGCAGTCTGCACAAATAGCATCATATCTTGCCTCATAGAAATTGATGGTGTGTTCAAGCCTAAAAGAAATTCTTGGACTTTGAAGCTAAACTGGGGTGTTGTCAACTTCAAAGAAGAAAATGGGCATAAAGCAATTTGCTTATTTTAAAGCATTTTATTATTATTATTATTATTGCTTTGCTTTCAATTTTTTCTTAACATTATCATATTTTATCAAATTATTGTTATTGTTATTATTATCACTTTAAAAGTCACCTTGTGTGACTGAAGTGAACCAAATGTCCCCTGTGATAAAGCAGTAGTTTTTCACCATTGTGATGAATGCATCCTGTTAAAACACATACTAACTTGTGATGACAGTCGTCTTCCTATTTTTATCACATTCACCTCTCAGTCCCATGTTTTGTAAAATCCCGTCACCTCTACTCCAACAGTGGGAGACTGTGTGGTACATTGGAGAGCTCCCTGACTCTAGAGTTAAATAATCTGTGTTCAAAATTCCAGCCTAATGATAATCATCTGTGTGACATTGGGCAATTCATTTAATCTCTCTGAGTGCTTCCTTATCTGCAAAAATAAGACTGGACTTAGGACATTTAAGGACTCTTTGAGAGCTAGATTGATAATAGATATAATGCCTTTGCTTTTCACTCCAAACATAGTCCCCACATTGCTGTGGACAGGATCACTTTTTTTCCAGGATTATTTCTTTTTTTATTTTTTAATTTATATAATAGTTTTATTTACCAGATATGTGCATGGGTACAGGATTATTTCAATACCCTCCTCATTTGAGTTGCTGCTCTAATTCTTCCCCTCTTCTAAGTCATTCTCCACATGCCTATCAAAAAAGGTTTCCTAAGAGATACTAAGACGAGTCTTCCTAAGGCTTCTTTATTCTGATTCCCAAATTTGCATGGCCTTTCTTGCTCCCATACTGAAATACAGATATAAACACCATAGCTTGACATTAAAGTCTTTCAGCAATCTGTTTCCTATTTTCTGCTTTTGTATCACATTTTCCTTCAAACTCTACAAGTTCCTATTAGGCCAAACATGTATTTCTTACCAGAAGCTGATTTTGTCTCTTCTATCTCCAAGCCTTCATAGGTACCATTTCACTTCCTGTCTGAAATGCTCTCCCTTCTCATCCCTGAATGTCTGAATGACTATTTCCTCAAGGCTTAGCTCTGCTGCCCCCTCTTTCGCAAAACCTTTCTTGATCCACCCTCTCACAGCCTTCAGGAGCAAGTTCTTATTGCTGCAATTCTCTTCTAATGATCTGTGCTGTATTCATGTTAGTTTATAAGATTCTTTGGATCAGGAGAGGTTTTATCTTTGCATCCTTAGCACCCAACACTGTGGATGATATAAGGCAGGTGATTAATAGGGATTTGTTTAATTGAATTGATTTATTTTGGCTAATAAGTATCAGGGATCACATAGTGTGAAAAGAGAGTTAACATAAAACAGGAGAAACAGAGAAGTAGTGAGATAGAGAGAAATAGAGACAGAACCAGATAAAGTTACAGAAAGAGAAAGGAGGAGGAGTGGAAGAAGAAAAAAGAAAAAGAAGAAGAGGAAGAAGAAGAAACAGAAGGAGAGGAGGGAGCAGAGGAGGAGGAGAACAACAATAATGAGAAGGAAGCAAAGAGAAAGAAAAAGAAGAATAGATACAGTAGGGGAGGGAAGTCATTCTAGATGTGAAGAGTCAGTGGGCCATCATATATATATATATATATATATATATATATATATATATATATATATATATATATACACACACTGATTAATTTGAAATGAGTCTGGAAAAGCCTGTTTCACACTGCCCCTTTTAATGGTGTGAGCCAGGGTAAGCTGCTTAACTTCTTCATCCCAGACCGCCCCTTAGGACTAATCTAATAAAAACAAAGAACAGTTCATAAAATAAATCCCTGCACACTTGGATGGGTGCCCTTCTTTCCTACTCTTAGAGTTACTAAAATCCAACTACGTGATCTATTGTCTACTGACTACTGCCTTTCTTTCTGTTCCATCTTCCTCCTCCAGACCACATCTGGATGATCAGCTTGATGATGGCTCTAATAAATGCATGGGAAAACTTCTTGCTGCAGCCATCAAAGTTTGTTTTGAATATTTCCAGTGGCAGGGAGCTCACTACCTTTTGACACAAAACATTTCATGCAAAGAACATTTAAATCATTAGAAAGATTTTTAAAAATTGGATATAATTTAGCCTCTTCACAATCAGAATTCTGTCCTCTGTGACCAAGCAGAACAATTAGAATCTCTGCTTAATATAAGACCTTCTCTCAAAGACTTAAATCAGCTTTCTCTACCCTTAGAACAAATGCCCCAAATCTTCTCTTCTTTAACTTAGACATCCCCTTTAGTCGATTGCTTCTGGCAAGATCTCTTCCTCTGGACTTTTTTCTTGAGTCCCTCTGACTCTCTGGGTTCCTGACTATTGCCTAAGATTTTTGATGACTTGGTTTGTACTTGGTTGCCAAATATGTGGCTCATTTTCTTCCAGGGCCCAATAAAAGGCTTTTGAAATATAATCTAACTCTGGCCTCCCAGCCATGTCTGTGTGTGCTTCCTCCTACTACAATCTGTCTTGACCACTAGCTTGTTGGTCATTCCTTAAATCTGACCCATTATATTTCTTGCTCCTCAGATTTCTTCCCCTTTCCTTGTCCTGGTTCAGACTTTAACTAATCCCCCAGACTCACGTCGTCCATTGTCCTGACACTGCAGCTGGATTAAATTAATCAATTCCAGACAGGCACACCATGTCCTCATATAATTCATTGTTTGTAGCAAAGTCAGACCGGTTACAAAATACAAAAGTCACTCCCATCTCCCAGGCTGCATCTCTCCTCTTAGACATGGAAGTATTAGTTAGCTTGGGGATGGAGCCTGTCACTAACTCCTAGAAAACCACCTGAAGAGAATACATCAGCATTTCTTAATGAAAATAAACATCTTTTGGGATGTATCCTTGACCATTAGTGAAATTAAATAAGAATCAGAAGACATGGATTTTCGCGCCGTACCATTTCCACCATTTAGCTCTGTGACTAGAGGGAAGATTCTTTGTATATGTGTTCATTCACACAAACATACATACATACACACACATATGTGTGTTATATATAAATATATGTAGAAGGAGAGAGAAAACTATATTTAAAAAATTAAAATAGCTAACATTTATACAACATGTACTATGTGTAAGGAGGAAGTATACTGAACACTTTTTAAATATCTCATAATTCTACCCCCCAAAAAAATCCTTTTTTTTAACAGGTGAGGAAATTGAGGCAAACAGAAGTTAGGTAACTTTTCCAAGTTCATACAGTCAATAGATGCCTGAGAAAAACTTAAAAGACCTTCAACCTTCAAAAATTAGGTCTTCTTGATTCCAAGTCCATCACTCTATCCATCCTGCCATCTACATGCACTAATTCTTTGAATTTGTTTTCCTTTGTAATCCTTAATATTTTATTTTGTGCCTTTAAAAACCTTCTTCTACAAAGGGCTCTATAGACTCCACCAGACTGCCAAAGTGGACCAGGACACACGTACACAAGCTTGGGGACCATTTGCCTGGTGGAATTCTAAAATTATGTTCAGCCATAGAACTTGATGTTTCATTCTTTCCCCATCACCTAGGTAGGTGAAATCTATAGCTTAGCTCATAAGTCCTAAAGTGTCATACTAGACATAGAGAGGTTTTGGGCTTTGAATATAGATCTTCCTAACTCTAAGCCTAGCACTTCTCCCAGAGTTAAGCTGTCTCATTTACAGACGTACTCCAGAATGGAAATCTCCCTGTGAGTCCATAAATAATAAGACCTTTTAATAAGCAATATCTTTGAAATAACAGCAGCAATTTTAAGGACGACCATAATATGAGTCAACGAGATCTCATGAAAATAAGTTATGATTAGAAAAGTCTATTAAAACTTTTATTTTCTAGGGTGAGGGTAGGAGGGAAAAGATCATTTCTCTTTTAAGGAGGAACCTTGCTGACCCTGCTGAGTATCTGTTCTCAGAAGGATCAACAGCCATCATCATGTTATCACACCATATAGGATGGATAAAGGAGTAGGAAAACCACCTACCCTCTCAATTGTCAGAGGTTTAGACCAAGGAGATACCTGTGTAGACAGTTGCAAGTAGGGGGGCTCAGAGAAAGAAGTGGAGAGAGAAAGAGGGGAAGTACTCCAGCCAAATCAGTGTCATGGCGGCAGAGCTATCTCACAGCACAATGGGGAGCCCCAAACCTGCTTATTAAACTCTCCCAACTCACAATGGCACATGAGCTATAAAAAGGCCATGGGGAACCGTTAATTAAATATTAAAAGATCAAATAGTTTTAGTCCCATTAGTTTGTATGTAATTTACATTCTTAAGTATAAATTTAGAGATAATTCTCCATCCCCAATCTCTTTCAATTTTCTGATAAGGTATCTTACGAATATAGAGTCCTACAGGGAGTTTAAAAATATCTTTCCCCATGTGGCTCGAGTATTGTTCCTTTCATAAGACGTTGCTTTGGAATATCAGTCTCCACAAGAAAAGCGATTATCATAATATACCTTGAGTCGTTAGCCTTGAGTGGTACTTTTGTTCGAAAAAAGACATGAGGCTTGCATTAGCTTTATTTAAGCTTTAATAGCAAATGAGCTAAAACAGTAAGAAAGGGCTGTCCAAACAGATTTGTGGCACATATGGGATGCCCTTGTTAGTTTGTCCTCACATCCATTAAGTGTGTGATTTTGGCCAAGTGGCCCGTCACACAATCAGCATTTGGCACTGTCCAAAGTTTGCCAATATGATCTCATCTCAGTCTTGAAAGTCTCATTGTAGCTTTTCCATGATGACCTTTCCGGGCTATGAATCCTATTATCTAAGTGTTCTCGGTCACTTCATGAGTTTATTTCCCTGTCATTTAAAAGACAACCTTTGGCTGTCTTTGGAGAACTCGAACAAGACTTGCCTTGATCTATAGTTCTTACCTCACTGTCTTAAAAACCTTTGGTTTTGTCTATCAAATCTGAATCATGATCATGAAGGGTTGGACTTCTTTCTTAAGAAGTACTCTGAGCCAATTCCAACTCCTTCCAGTGAGTTAGGGAAGCAAGCTTTGGGGAACAAAATAAAGGCCCATGATGGAAGCCAGTCAACAGATTTACTTCTCAACATTGAAGGGGCAGATTTAATGAAATAGATGAGAATCTGTCTGACTTGATGCCCAAATCTTACTTTCTCAGAAATCTACTTGATTTACCTTGTTGTAATATTTTGTTGATAAATGTGTTCTTGAATCTCATATATCTCTTCCATGACATTGACTTCTGTGTTCCCAAGACTGATAAAGACTTTGGCCATTTACTGCTCTTTACTGTTTATTGACAAATGGGTGGTTTTAGTTCCCAATGTAATCTTTTTCAATTGTGAGAGGAGCAGACAGACCAAGCCAGACACTACTATCAAATTAATATCAATTCTTCACACCCATTCAGATTTCATTGCTACTTTCAGAGTCCCTGGTGAGTCTCTAGGTACATTCTCCCCTTTCTCCCACACTAAATATAGAAGTAGAATAATCAAAAAGGAAGAAAATGAAAAAGGGTAGGTTAAGGAAAAGTAGAAGTAAAAAGAAATTCAGAGCTGCCACTAATAGCGTATCCCACCTTCCCTTGCTACTTTCAGACTATAAAACTGACTCTGAGTAATTATCCTAAACTATGAATAAGGATACTTCTCCTTAAGAATCTAAATCAACCTCAGTATTTTCATCTGGCTTAAGGGGAGATCAACATTTTGATTAGAACTAAGTTTTAGACACGTGGCCGATCAAACCCCAATTTTAGAATATTCTTTTTTTTTCTGAATTTTCCATTGTGTTTAGTTCCTCCTTGACCATGGCATAGATCCCAACTTCTTAAACTGGGGATCTCATAAGTGAATGTGGAGGTCATAAAATTATGATTTATAATCAGCAAATGTTTGATTTGTATTCCTAGTATATACCTATACCTTTTGTCACATAAAATTTTCTCTAGGGAAAAGGGTCATGAGTGGAAAAAAGTTTAAGAGGCCCTAGTGTAGTAGATAGAACATAACTTGGAGTCAGGACTCAAATCCTGGCTAAATTGCCTACTATCTCTGTGATCCTAGTATAGTCAATTAATTTCTTCATCTATACTGTGGACAGCTGGACTTAATAGTCTCTTCATGTCTGATCACGTGATTCTCAATTTCTGATTGGTTTTCTGCGTCTCATCTAAAGTAGGAAGTTCATTAACTTCCTATTTTTCTTATTAGAGTTCTGTGTGCTTATGACTTGAGTCTCTCCTTACTGTGTGTACCCCCCAAATTACTGCTTTTGTAATCTTTATAGAAATTTCTTACTTGCTTATAACATTTTGATTACATAATGTTTCTACTGTAAAGAAGAATCCATATTGTCCTTGTATTTTTATATTCTGCACTCTGCCTAAGCTTGATCTTTATTTATCTAGCTCTTTTCCCTAATACGAGGCACTCATAACCACCTCAACTCACCGGGAAAATAGGAAGGGATTTTCCAAAAGGCATGTAGTCAGCAAACAGCAGATTTGAACCAGTCATAGAATAATAGATTTAGGGCTGGGAAAAGGTGGTTTTAGAACTTTAATCAACCACTATTCTTTTTTTATTCACAATAAAGAATAAATCTAAAAACCAGATATCAAGATCAGAAAGCAACTCTCTTGAATTTGAAATAGAAAGGAATACAGTGCAGTGGATAGTGATGGACTTGGAATCAGAAAAACCTGCATTCAAAATCCTGATCCAACTGCCTACAAATGGACACTGAACAAGTCACATGTCTGCTATCAGTCTCAATTTCTTTATCTACAAAATGTATGTAATAGCAATTACCTCACAGAATTGTTGCAAGGATTAAAGGAATGAAGTATAAAATATTGTGTGAAAAAGTGCTTTACAAATGCTAGTTGTTGCTATCATTGTTGCTTATTTGAATTTTCTTTAGAGCTATAATTCATGCAACTATTTGTTGACCTTCTTCATATAAAATTATGAAGTGATTGTCAATGTTGTAAAATTACCCATGCATCTATCTGGAAAATAAAAACTATTAAAAATAAATAAATGAATAAATAAGTAAATTAGTCACCACCACCACCACCCCCAAAAAATAAAATAAAATAAAATTATGAAGTGGACTTGGCTCTAGTGGAATGACCAGGTCCAAAAAAAATACCACTAATTGTTTTAAGTCAAATTGGAAGGAAGAAGTCTCCAATGGAGTTTCACACTTGATTTCAAAGAAGTCATCTTTTAAATCCAATGTGGGGGAAGCGTGGCTAGACAACTATTTGCTTTAAAAAGAGCTGGGAGTTTTATCCAACAACAAACTCCCTATGAAGTAGGAATGTGATTATGGCAGTCAGTGATGCTCAGGAAAATCTCAGGCTTCATTGAGGGAGGAGTAATTCCCAGAACTTCACAGATGACAGCTCCAGCATACTCTGATCTCAACAGCCCCCATTTGTGCTCGGTTCTAGATGCCATATTTTAGGAAGGACATTAATAAGTTCTACAGTGAAAAAAAGGAATATAAGTCAAATGGTGAAGGATACTGACTGACAGCATGTGAGGATTAGCTGAAAGAATAAAAACTGTTTGGTCTAGAGTGGCTGCTATCATGGTGGTCTGTTGCAGAAGAGAGCTGATTTATTCTACTTGTCTCCCAGGTGATAGAATCAGCAGTAAGAGATGGATATCAGGAAAACAGCTCCTCCATTTTGAATTGTCTGATGTGGACTGAGCATTCTGAAGAAGAAGTGGGCAGCCCCCTTGCTGAATATCTTGCAGAAAAAAAACAACTGAAAGACCACTTAGTGGGCATGATGGATGGGGATTCTTGGCTAGGTATGGGCTGCCCTATACGGTTTTGAGTTCCTTTCCAATTGTGAGATGCTATGATTCATTTTGTCAAAATAAATCTGCGTGGGTGTGCAGCGTAGTGTCCTACAAAATAGTAGGTGTTGATGATCCACTTGTACCTACACAGACACAATTACAATTCCTTGCAATATTGGTGCAGGCAATTATGTATATTCAGGTAACTTGTTTTAAACACTCTTCCCCAAGTACATATGAAAATTAAAATAAACAAACTGATGTTCTTTCTGCTGCCACAGAATCCAGGCAGAGGTAGATTGGAGTGTTTGCTTCTGCCCCTATGTGACTGATTCAACCTTGGAGGATGACACATGGATCATAAGAGGCCTCCCTTAAGGGAGAAGGACTGGTTCTGCTGATTCTCATTACCATTACACAGTTTTTCAGGGATGGAAGAAATATCTCTTTGCTATTGCTGTCATTAGTTTCCTGTGATTTTTGCACTATGCCCTTTCTTTAGCCTTGCAACAGCATTTGAATAAATCCCTTCTTCTTGATTTCTGCTGCTTTAGCTTGAGAGAAAGCCGATTTTGGGGTCCTTCTTACTCTTGTTCTACTTTTTATGAAGTCTGAGAGCTTTAGAGACTTTGTGGAGGGACTTTTTTAAGTAACAGGGAGAGCCTATGTTAGAGATAGGACTTGACCAATGTCTGCCTAACTCTAAGGCTTGTTTTCTTCATTTTCCATACCACACTGCTTTCACAGTGTGTGTGTGTGTGTGTGTGTGTGTGTGTGTGTGTGTGTGTGTGTGTGTGTGTGTGTGTGAAGAACCACTGGGCTCAGTTTCCCTTATTGACATGTTGTATTCTTTCCAACTCTTTCAATTTGAGTATCTATGAGCTTCTGACTTTGACCCTCTTCTCTTCCTTCTTTTAAACATCTTCTTCTATGATTCCATTTATCATCTCAGTAGATGTCTCTGGATTTCTAACTTTTTGTTGGATAGCTCTCCTTTATGTCCCAATGGCACCTCAAACTTAATATATCCAAACATGAATGCATAATCATTCTGAAAAAAACCTAGAATACTCTATTTTTATACTTGAATTTTTTGTTATCATTTCCCCCTCTATACTAGAGAACACAAACCAGGGAACTGAAAAATGAATTAATATAGCTATCTATCTATCTATCTATCTATCTATCTATACATCTTAACATATACATATATTAATACAATGCATACATACAAGCACATATGCCTGAACACATAAGAAATGCACATATATGCAAATATATGCATCTAAATATACATAAATATAAAAACATAAATAAAACTGTATATATCTTCAAATATACCCACATATATATGTGTACACACATCTATTATATGTACATATAATATATATATTTATGTGCATACATAATATAATTGGGTGTGAATGAAGGCAGTGTAGTATGGAAAATAAAGAAAATAAGCTTCAGAGGCAGAAAGCTATAGGGTCAAATCCTGTCTCTAATATCCTGTCTATGTTACTTATGGAAGTCACCTAATCTCTTAGTACTGCACACACGTCTCAAAGGCTATTAAATCCCATTAGGATGCAATGCATGGTTTTATTCTCCATACTTGTATTCCCAATGGTTAGCCAGTGCCTAGAACATAGTAAGTGCTTAATAAATATTTTTAATCAGTGGATTTATTGAATGGTTGATTCATCTGGATAGAGGAAGTTTCATTTGGAGGAGTTTCCTATAGCAATATGTATCCAGACTTGGTCCAGTCCAAATCTATCTACACACACACACACACACACACACACACACACACACACACACACGGCATATGTTTGCATATGTGCATATAGTAAATGTACATATGCGCAAAGAGAAGACTTCACAATTTTCACAGTGATTTGCAGAATTCATCTCTTTTAAAACTCCAGCACTATTCAATATCTTCAGCCATGTTTTAAAAATGAGGAAACTAAGTATCAGCACAGTTATCTAATGCTCTCCACTAGGAAGGGCTGATAATCTGAGCTTTTTCCTTTTGTTTTTAATATTTAGGAAGTTTCTTTAGGTCCTTCACTCAATGTCTATTCTTTTGAAAGAAGTATTTAACTTTGAAAAAAAGGCAATGAAAGTAACCATGTGGTTTAATGACAAAATTCAAATATAGTGCTTTAGGAGCACACAAGGAGGAAGAAAAACATATCAGTTTAGGATTTGGAAAATGAAATCAGGTCCAGCACCTTATCCACTCATCCAGACATTTGCTTTTGATATAGACCAAGTTCTAATCCAATGACTAATTTTTTTTTTCTGCTCCTTCCCTCTTCATCTTTGTATTTCCAGTCACTCCTTACACGACTAATTAACCACTACCCTCCTCAATATCTCCATGGTAGGCAATCAGGTTCCTTGTGGCAAGTTGAGGACTTGCCATTATTCAGAGAGGCTTCAAGGCCCATTCTCGGTGTCTGTTTCATACAACTCTCTCTCCTCTTCTTCTCTTCTTCCTTCTCTGCTGAGAGAGACCTTTTGTCTTTTCTCAGAATAATCCTCCTGTGCTTTGTCTATTATAATCACTGATGTGTATAGCCTGCCTCCCTGCAGTTAGAGTTTAAAATGCTCTCTGTCATATTGTATTTTTTCCCGACTTGCATACCTGCTCATAGCAGACACTTGATAAATGTAAGATAAAGGAATTAATGAATGAATGAGTGCTGTCATTGTAGTTGTTTTTGGTCCCTTGTTCTCCAAGAGGGCTAAGACATCAGAGAGGTGATGCTATAACATGGACATGGATTGGATTTAAGTAAGGGAGGTCTGGGCATGGTCACCTGCCTCACTTTCCCTTCCAGAGCCAGTGGCTAGATATAGCTCAGGATGACTGGAGATGGCCCTGGATGCAATATTATGAGTCAGTGAATCATTGAATGAAATTAAGAACTCATTATAGGGTCTAGACTTGAGAAATATAAGAAATTCAATGAATTTAACATTGCAAAGTCAGAATCTGAATGATGGTTTTACTACTTTAGCTGTGTGATGAGACATGGCCTCAGTTCCACTCCTATAAAATGTGTAGTTTGGGTTTAAACAGTCTCTGAGGCTCTTTTAATTCAAGATATAGACTCCTATGTTGATCCAGTCACCCTTCCTCTTTAGATGAGAGTATATCCCTTTTTCAGATCTGCCAGCCTAGGCCTTCTGCCCATTTCCATGAAATCTCAAGTGCGGTTTAAGAAATAGAAACAAGGATACATTACCCGAGTAACAAAGTATTTGCGGGTGACATGTGGCTTAGAATATGGATTTGGGTAGAGAACTGACTCAGTCACACTAGGCTGCCTTGCAATTCTGCTGGGTGCTGAATTTCTGCCTGAACTCCCCTCTTCAGTTGGTAGACTGTCTCTTTCTGAGGGCTGATCATCTCCATCTGGCTTCAGTGACACAGGCAGGAACCCTTCGAAGCTGCCAATGGTCGACATTCTACAGCCTGAAAGAAGGATGGGAGGATATTGGATGAGAGGGAAGCACGTATGTTTTGGCTGCTGCAAAACAGGCCAAGTTTAGCAGTTTGGAATTCTTAAAAATTAACAAACAATCCCCTGAGATGACTAACTAGAGGTCTGAGTAGATTTAGTCTAATGACACAGACTCCCAAAATACCATCTGCATCTTTTCATGGCTACTCTGGGGAGAGGGAATTAGAGACCATCTGTGACAGAGTGAAGACAGGGGGCTGGATGGCAGACAGCAATCACTGCTTCAAAAAGGGAAAGGGAGTGAGATGGGAGTTATTTCTAACCATCCTCATCAAAGGGGGACAAGGAACTGAACAAGAGATGAGGAGGAAAGTTTGAGCTGATAGTCCCTGCCTAAGAGTTTTCAAAAAATAAACTTGAAAATGCCCAGAAAACACATTTTAGACTCCATAGAAATCCTGTTCTTCTCAAATTCATGCCAGAACATTGATAAATGAAGCATATAAGGGCTGTATGCTAAATTGCTTCTTTATATGCACTCATGGCCACACAAAAACATATATTTTAAAATATCTTCTAGGGATTGGGGATCCACTCTACAATGTATTGCTTTGTGAATAATCTGAGCTTTTTCCTTTTGTTTTTAATATCTAGGGAGTTTCTTTAGGTTCTTTACCCAGTGTCTATTCTTTTGAAAAAAAAAGTATTTAACTTTGAAAGAAAGGCAATGAAAGTAACAGTGTGGGATAATGACAAAATTCAAAAATAGTGCTTTAGGAGCACACAAGGAAGAAGAAAATATCAGTTTAGAACATGCAATGTGCAGTTATCTTTAAGGGCTTTCTATCTTAAGGACTCTTTCCCTCATGTGGATAAAAGTTCTTATCCTTCCCTCTCAATCCTAGACTTCAGTTATAGCCCTCACTCCCTAGAAAAATGTTATAAAGTGAATGGTTTTATATAAAAAACAAACAAAAAAAACAGGAGAATAATTTTAATTAAGAAAATGTTCCCTTTCTTCCTCTAACTGGCTTCCTTCAAAACAAAGAGGGAAGCAGGGAGGCACAGATAAGGAATCCTTGGGATTCAGGGGAAGAGATCTCTCATAGAGTTTTCTACAGGTTATGGCTGTAAGTCTCACAGAAACAGAGAAATTTGAACTAGATTCTAGATACCTGAGGATCATATCAAAGAAACAGGGGAGGTTCCCTCCTCCACGTTATTGCCATTTATACTAGAGTCTGAGATGCTCTCCTTCTCCATATCCTCCAGCCACTCGTTGATTACTCATTGAGTAGATCTTTAGCTTATGTATCAGAAACATGAGACTTTGCCCAATTCACAGTGGCAACAAATCTAGCCTAGATACTATGTTCCCAACTTACCTACTCTTCTTTATTCAAGCCTTTCCCCAAAATCAGATGGGGTGTAGATAAGTTAATGTTTTACTAATTCATGAGTATCTTGCACAGCTAGCTGATCTTGGGGTTTCTCAGCAACTGGTGGGAATATTTTTGGGGTACTAGCTATTTTTAGGAGTCTTACCTTCAGCTACTTATTTACTGAAAGTGAGTTTTCACAGCAGTGAAATGAAGGAAGTTTTATTTTTTTTTCCCTTAAGACAATGTCACAGTTACTTAAATTCAAAGGTAAAAGATAAAACAAATGTAACAGTGCCAGAATATATATTTTTTCCCTATAGAGGTTGTTGTTGCAAAAGAATCATATGCTAAATTGTTGCCCGAAAGCCTAGAAGGAAATTGAGGGACAAAATGATGAAGTCTGCTGAGGCTGGGTCTCCACAGAAAGTGTTCACTTGAGTGGGAGGGGCACTGTCTGGCTAGCAGGGCAGTAACGACATTATTATCCATACTGGCAATAAGGAAGAACTCTGCCAGAATGGTCTCTTGGGTGGTTTTCCTTGATTAACCCTTCAAAAACATCCATTAACTGTTTGTTATATGTCAGGCTCTGTGGTAAGAGCTGCTAAGAACTTAAAATAGTCAAAATCCAACCAAAGAAACAAATAACAGCAACAACAAAGTTCCTGCTTCAATAATGTAGATGCTTCCAGAGAAGATGGAAAGCAATCCAGCCATTATCCTCTGATGCAGTGGCTGAGAACAGGATCTACATTAAGGAGACCGAAGCAAGACTTGAAAGAGAACCACAAGAGGAAAATGGACACCAATGAGGACAATGATCCTGGAATTGTGCCTAAGAGACAGAGGGCTACATAAGCTTAATTTTAGGGAGAAGGAAGAGTGTGGTTTCTAAATGAGCTCTTCTATGAGTTCAAGCAGGAGCTCTATGTATTTTCTTTGGCCTGGAAATTAATTATTCCTCCCTTCTTTGACTCTTGTGACTCATGTGCTTGCAAGGAGAATTTATATCAATGCCTTTGAATATCTTGTGTGGGCTCCAAAAACCCTTCCTCACACCTCATGCCCACCTTTGCTGGCTTCTTATATCTTACCCTCCTTAATGTACTCTTTGATCCCATAACATTGATTTCCATGCTTTTCCTTACACAATGCACTCAGTCTCCCAGCTCTGTGAATTTCCACTAGTTCTGTTCAGTATCTAGGATGTTCTTCCCACACGCCTCTGCTTCCTGGGTTCCCTCGCTTCCTTCAAGTCCCATCTCAAACTCCTACTTTGTCTGAGACGTCTTTCCCAGCTCCCCTTTAATACAATTCCTTCCCTTTGGCACTGACTTTGGTACCCTGTACAGAACTCATTTGTATTTAGTTGTTTGCCAGTTTCTATTAGAAGGTGAGCTCTTTGAAAGCAGGCTCAATGTGTTTCACTTCCTTCACATTCCCAGCACCCCGAAGAATGTCTGCCACATAGAAGGGGCTTAATAATGGTAGTTGGCTGATCAACTGACAGACAGTGACAGATAATGGATTTTACAGCATAACGAGGCAGAAGAGTGAAATCTGACCTCTAAAAAGTATCTTCTAAGCCCTTGGTGTACCCTAAAAGCTTCTTCCTCTTCATGATCATCTCTGCAACTGCTAATTTCCTTTAAGGCTCAGCTCAGCCTTCTTTTAGCAAACCTCAGACCAAGACGTGGAAATACCGAGGCAAAAATGGAGTCGTGTCCATCTTCAAGGACATTCTATTGCAGGAAGCCAATATGCACATGAGGCAGCTAGATGACTCAGCGGAGAGAACACTGGGCTGAAGCAGGAAGAAGTGACTTCAAATCTGCCCTCAGAAATGTATTTGCGGTCCAGTATCTCTGTCAAGAAAATCCCATGGATAGTACTGCGGTGTGATTTCATGAAGTTTTAAATGACTGAATGACTAAGCAGGACGCATGGATATATTGAAATATAAGTTTTATATATACATATATATATATATATATATATATATATATATATATATATATATATATATATATATATATGTATATGAATATGTATATATACGTATATACGTATATATATGCATATATACGTATATATGTGTATGTATATATACACGTATATATGCATACGTATATACATATATATATGCATATATACATATATATGTATATGTATATATACACGTATATATGCATACGTATATATGTATATATATGCATATATACGTATATATGGATATGTATATATATATGTTAGTATATAATATATTGTCTTTAGGCTTCATATTTCTTTTTTGGTTTTCTGTGGATATGAGCATAAATAAGGGTAAAATAGCAAAGATTCTATGGAGATGGTTGGGCTTGAACCTCATTTTGAAGGTAAATCATAGTCTAGAGTGAAAAATAGTCCTTTCTAGAAATGGGGGAAAAAAACCAGTGCAAAGACTTAGAGCAGAAGAGAAAGTGCTTTGGGGGAGGTACCCTCTGGCTCAGTCTCCTTCCTTGGTACTAGTTTGTTTTGAAGGAAAAAGGTGTGGATGAAGGTAGAAAGATAGATTGGAACCCAATTTTGAAGGTCTTTAGATGTCAGAGAAGTTTCTGTTGAATAAGGAGCCACTGGAGGTTATTGGACAATGAAAATCACTGTCATTTTAAGAGGATGAACTGAAAAGGAAAGAGACTGGAGGCAGAGAGGCTGATTCAGAGGCCATTGTAATAGTTCAAGTGAAAAGTACTGATGGTCTGCAGTAGGCTTTTACCTCTATGAGTGGGGAGACGTGTGATAATAGACCTTATCATAATCGGTTACTGAGTGGACAGGAGAGGTGACAGAGACTGAGAATAAGGAAACATAATGAACCTAAAAACTAGAATGGCCCCTTCACAGAAGTCTGGATGTTTGGAATTGAGCTACTTATGGAAGATAAGATAGAGAGTTAAAGTTTGAAAGATCTGGGCTATCCCCCATTCTCAATGAATAAATGAATGTGAAAACCAACATTAAGCTCTTCTGATATACCAAGCATTATCCTAAGTGCTGCCAATACAAATACAAATATGAGAGTCCTGAATTTTAAATCACTTAGAAACTAATGGGAGAAGAAGACAAATGAAGAAGTAAGGATATACGTTCAGTTTGGAAATATCCATGGCTTGGTTTCACATGTCAGAACCAGGGTTCCAGCAGCAGGGTTTAAGCTCCTTGGTGGAGAGGGGATGGAGAATACAGGTGGCAGGGTTTGAATTGCCCAATAGGGAATTGGAAATGCAAAATTAAATCTCTGTAGGGCTGGGATATGGAGCCAGGCATGGACTGGGGTTGGGAATGTTCATCTGGGGATGAAAAAGAAGACTAAACCCATGACATTTGGCAAGTTCAACAAATGGGAGAGTGTTGACCGAGGATGAGATCTAACACCCACAGTGAGGGGAATTGATATGGATGATGATTCAGCAAATAAGATTCAGAAAGAATGGTGAAGTATCTAAGAAGAGGACCAAGAGAGCACAGAAAGCTTTTTTAAAGAACACACTTCATAACAGACACTGTGCCAAGAGCTGAGGATGGAAGTATAAGTCAAAAAGAAAACCAACTCCTGCCCTCAAGGATCTAATCCTCTACTAAAGGAAAACAACACTGAAATCTAGAAATCTGGGTACAGTTTCAGAAGTAATATGAAGGCAGGCCATCCCACACCTGTCTACCAGGTGAAGGCTCCAGGAAGAATTCATCAATAGGAAAGGAGGAAGTGGGCTTCGCATATTTATGTCAGGGGTTCTAAGCTGTTGGAAGGATCTGAGTTGATTTGGCCCTTTGGAAGTAACTACTAACTGGCTGCTGGTTGATTGGTAGGAAGCCTTGCTGTTCTTCTCCACTAATCATCTTGGAAGCACCAGTGAATCCTGGAGCTGGGCTGTGAGCTATTCTAGACTCAGGGATGCTGTGAATGTGTTTTTGGATACAGAGATTTTCACTCATTCCCTTCCACTGGGGGAAGGGTGGGTGTTAATACACTCAAGGCATATCATAAAAATAAGGATCAGCTTCTTATTTTGACATTTAAGAGAGGTAATTTATGGCAATTTATGTGTGGAGTCTTTCCACAAGAACTCACTTTTTCTCTCTATCTCATTTTGTCTCTTCTGTCTCTCTCTATGTCTTTTTTTCTCTTTCTGTATTTCTTTGTGTGTCTGTCTCTCAGTTTGTGTCTCTGTATCTCTGTGGGTCTTTGTCTCTGTCTCTCTATCTCTCTCTCTGTGTCTGTCTCTGTCTTTCTCTCTGTGTCTCCGTCTCTCTCTGAAACAGCATAATTCCAAACAGCGGACTTCAGTGGTCCAACTTTTCAGTTCTCTGACAAGCCATGTCTCTATGCCAATTGAAATAGGGGACTTGGCAAACAGCTCTTTACATTTTCACATTTTGCAAAGTGGAACAGTAATATGCCAGGCTGCTATTTCATCCCCTAAATAAAAATGGTGAGTTCATACTGTATCTTTCCATTCCCTGGCACTTCCCATCCTCTTAAAGTGGACCCTACATCAGACTGCTTCTGATGCCGAGATTGAGTGAAGAGAGAACAAAGGTCATGACACTGGGAGTCAGTAAGACCGTTCCTCCTACCCAACTCAGACGCTACTTACTGTGTGACCTGAAACCAATCTCTTTGCTTCAATGCCCACTTTGGAAAAATGAAGAGGTGGGAATCATCTCTTCTGAGTCCCTTCCCACTTTGCCTTAAATGATCCTGGATTCTAGGAGATGCTTTATATGATGAGCATATAGGTTCAGACACATTTATCCTTTTACCAATAAGAAAGTATGTCCACTAAGAGCACCTCCCATAGGGAGGACCACGCCAGGATCAGTGATTTTAAACGCTAAATGCCTTAGAGGTGGTGGTTTGCCAAAAGAATGAGGAAGACTAAGAGGCTGAATTTGAATCCAGATTCTTTCAGATGTATTTTCTAACCAGGCCAATACAGAAAACTGCCTTTTACTTTCCTAATATCCCTTGTCTCTTTTGTCTCTTTTCATATTTAGTAAAAATAATATGCAAGCCAAATATGCACAATGTGGTCTTTCTTAATATGTTCCCTTGAAGGCTCTACCTTCCCACTCCCCTGCCAAAAAAACAAAACAAAACAAAACAAAAAAATAGCCATATTGTCAATAATCCAGGAAATGTTCCAGCTCTCTAGATGAAAGCACATTTCCACAGTGCTCCCAAGAAGTTCTTCCTTAAATCAAATAATAATGTACACTCATGACTGAAGGTCCCTCCTCAGAATTCTGGGAATGTTTCCTTCCATAGGGCAGCTTCAAGGATGTGAAATCACTCACCGATTGGGAAAAAAAAATGGTAGCCAGCTCTGGAGCCAGGAAGACATGCAGTTTCTCCAGCCCCTAGGCAGATGACTGGATACCTGTATGACTTGAAGCAAGATGCTTTCCTTCTCTGACTGGCAATTTCCTCATCTGTAGATTTACAGATAGGACCGGGCTCAATGGCCTCTGAGGTGCCTTTCAGCACCAGGGATAGGATCCTATGATTCATCCTCCTAAGCCAGAACCACTCCCCATTTAATATCCTAGATCAGGACTGATTTCCTGAAAATGCCAACAGTCAGCTATGAGGGAGTGTCTGGGGAGGGAACAGATCAAGGATTGTCCTGGATTTCCCCACACTGCCAGAGCCCAGCACTGTCACCCAAAGGGGCATATTGACTCTGATTCTCCATTATTGCCTGAGCTTTGTCTGAGGAATATTATGCACTCCAAAAAGCAGGGCAGCCTCTCAGGTCTGTTTGGTTTTTGTTTATTTGTTTTTATTTAAATCAGGGATTGATGTGATTAGAGCCATGCTTTAGAACGATTGTTGCAGTATTTATATGGAAGATGAATTGTAGAGGAAGTATAGGCTTGAATGTATTGAGACCAATTTGAAACCAATGGAATATTCTAGATGAGGTACTGAACTAGGGTCTTCACTATGCAAATGGCAAGAAGGGAAAGGCAGCTATGAAAGTAGAATTGAAAAGACTTGGGCAACAAAAAGAAAGAGAAAGAAAGAAAGGGAAGGAGAGAGAGAGGGAGAAAGGGAGGGATGGAGGAAAGAAGGAAGGAAAGAAGGAAGGAAGGAAGGAAGGAAGGAAGGAAGGAAGGAAGGAAGGAAGGAAGGAAGGAAGGAAGGAAGGAAGGAAGGAAGGAAGGAAGGAAGGAAGGAAGGAAGGAAGGAAGGAAGGAAGGAAGGAAGGAAGGAAGGAAGGAAAGAGAAGGGGAAGGAGGGAAGGAAGAAAGAAAAAAAGGAAGGAAGGAAAGAGAAGGGAGGAAGAAGGAAAGGAAGGGAGAGAGGGATGAAAGAGGAAGGAAGGAAGGAAGGAAGGAAGGAAGGAAGGAAGGAAGGAAGGAAGGAAGGAAGGAAGGAAGGAAGGAAGGAAGGAAGGAAGGAAGGAAGGAAGGAAGGAAGGAAGGAAGGAAGGAAAATCAATAACTGAATGGATCTGGAAGAACCATGTCTCTCAAGAATAGTCAATTTAACTGAATAATGTCCAGCCTTGCACAGTCTCCTATCAATCATTTGCTAAAGACATCCTGGCTTGCTTTAAGAAAATGGTAGGGCTAGGGTAGTCCAGATATATCTTGTTTCAAAGGGCTAAAATATATAAGACAGAAAGAACAATCTCTCTTGGGGAATTGAAGTATCTTTAAAGGATCAATAGATATTCAAATATGGCTCCAGAGAGCCACATCCTTGAATATGGTTTAGGAACTCAGGAAGCTACCACTCCATTCCAGGTAAAGATGGATGCAGAGGAGGAAAAATAAACAAAGAAGTGAAAGGAATATATATAGAAGTCCAATTGGAAGATAAGACTGTTGAAGGTTGACTGTAGCACTTTTAAAACATTATATTTTGCTTTTTCATCATCTTCACACACGCGCGCACACACACACACACACACACACACACACAGAGTAATATAGAGTTTTTAAAAAAGAGAATGAAAAATGATTCCTGAAAATTAACCAATACATCGACCAAGTCTGAGAGTACACATGGTGCTGAAAAAAAACCACAGCCCCCCAGTCTCCAAAGAAAATGAGAGTACTCTTGTACCATAAGAACTCCTGGATTAAAGCAGTAGCCTCATTGGCAAGCAGCCAGGTGGGACTGGTAGACAAAAAGAGAGAAATTCAGAGTAAGAAAATCAGAGCAGCTGTTTTTTGTAGGACTCCAACATCCTAAAGATAATTTGTCTTTTCAGGACACATGTGTGGCTCAATTTTTTAAAATGCTTGGGCATTCAATTTGAATAAATTCTCTTAACAATGGGAGGGTTGGATTTGCTGCCAGTCAGGGATGGGAGCTTTCAGCAATCAACCTCATGACTGGAACTAAGTGATGGCACTAAATAGAGAGAATGCAGGTACCTCTACCCCACTCCAGGATTCCACACTTGCACACCCAACTACCAAGCCCCCATCTTATAAGATATTTTCTGAGCTGGGCAATGCCTTGTAGCAGGAGATAATCAGCATGAAATATCTGCCGGTGCTGCCAGTGAATAGAGCAACTTTGGAGAGAGAGAATTAGCATCATAGAGAGAGCCATAGAGAAAAATCTAGTCAGGGCATGTCATTTTTCAGAGAAGGAAACCAATGGTTACCACCACTGACAATCTTATGAGAGGATCCAATCAGGAAGTCAAGAGCTAAAAGGGCTAGAGCTAGCCCAAGGTGAGCCAGTCAATGTGTCCATGGGGTGGAGGAGTGGGATTCCTGGATCTCAGTCTATTCTATTTTACCAAACAAGGATTGCTACTTCCTGACTTGGGGTTCTGCCTTTTAAGGATAATCGTATCATTCTAAAGAACACAAAACATTTACCATATACTATCTTGCTTGATTCTCATAGCAACCCTGAATGTATAAAAGAACAGATGAATTAATAAATGAGTAGATGCATAGATAGTTGAATGAATGGATGAATGAGTGAATGAATGAAAAATAATTTATTAAAACTAGATTCAGAAAAGTAAACTAGTCTCTTCTCCAAAGAAACTCATTCTGATGAGGAAAAGAGTCATTAATGAGACGCATATGGAAAGATACACTGACAAGGTTAATGGCAAAGTGCAGAGGACTTGATCACATTGATAAGTCAGAAGATAATGACCAGCAAGCTGAAGGGTATAACATCAAAGCAGATAGTTAGGTCTGATCATCTTTTGTGAAAAAAAAGATTGAAGCTGGGGACTTGTACGTCACCAAAATGATGTTACCTGCCATTTTGTTCTTCCCACATAGCTACAACAGAGACTATCTTCATGGCTATTGTTATTTTACAGATGATCAAATTGAAAGTGTGAAAAGATCAATGACTTCCCCATCTAATAAATGTCTAGAGAAAGGATTTGGTCTGAATATTTCCATCCTCAAGATCCAGTATTATGTCCACCAACTTACATGAGAGAGAAAAAAGCTATGGGCTTTATTGAGGATAAGATCACTGAGACGGTAAAGAGGAGAATATGAGAGAAGGATCAATCCAAGGGGAAAAGAGGTGTTTTCCAAAGATTTTCTGTGTCAACAGTGGAAAAGTCAGATTTTTAGGGTCAAAAGGCCCCTAATACATTTTTGTTTCATTGATTGATTTTGTTTTGTATAAATAGGACATAGCCCAGTGCTCTGCAAAAAGGAATACTCAATAAATGTTTGATGACTGATTGATGTGAAGGATGGTTTTCATTTTTGGTTTTGTTTACTGGCAACTACCATAGTTTAGGCCCTAATTATAATAGACTTTTGTTAAATTGCATTGACCCAGGAAGGCAAGGCAAGAAGAGGAAAAAATATGTCCCAAACCTAGTCCAATAATTGCTCAAATAAATCTTCAAGCCTCTTACCCAGGCTCTGCCCAAATAAATAAGACAGAAGGGGTGTGGGGGTAAAATTAAGCACATCCCAAAACAGCTTAGAAGAATCCCCACCCCACCCACAGAAAGAAGGTGAGAATCTTCCTAGAGATTCAGTTTATCCCACAAGATGCCAATGAAACCTAAGGTAGACAAGCAAGATCCACCTGAGGAGGCTCTCAGGAAAATAATGAGAGAGGTGGACATAAATAAGGAGAGAGGAGGACATCCTTGGTCTCAGGACTGAGGGATGCTGGAGCTTAGAGCCCAAAGTCAAGCTCTGATTTATCTGGATCTCGAACGGCTTTGGAGCCCCCTGAGCACCTGGAGTAGAGGGGGCCAAGCTAAGTAAGAAAGGCAGTGAGAGAGAACAATGCAAGAAAAACAATAGCTTCTCCCTTTTCATTTATAGAATGGAAGAATAAATATGAAGAAAAAAAAGAAATGATTATAAAAGGTTCATAGAATATGATATTATTTTTAATCTATTATTATAAAATACATTTTGAATCTAATATTATATAATATATAAAATCTGAATTTATATCATGTATGATTAAAATTATAAAAACAGTAAGAAGTCAGAATACATTCTCAGTGCCTGGCACTTAACTCAGTGGCTGCCTTAGAGGAATTGCTTAATCAATGCTTGTTGACTGACTGGCAGTCAAGATTCTCTCCTAAAAATTCATTAGGCATTTGTCTTTTGAGGATCAGACTAAGCCCAATCTTGACAATCCAAGGTCAAGCAATTCTAAGGGGCTCCATTTAAAACTGCACCAAAAGAAATAGTGAAGGGACTTTGCCTTTAGTGGGCAATCCACACTATTAAACCTCACTCACCACAGGCCTTGAGAAAGTAGAAATCCTGAGGGTCTTCCCCTCCCAGATTGGTTTTTTTCACCAAGTAAAAGAGGTCATCCTTTGTGGAATTTCTTACCTAAGGTCAATCATTGAATGGGTAATCCTGAGTCAAACTATAACCTGGGAAAGACTTTAATTTAAAAAACCAAGACCTCCCACTGTATCTGGGGCTATCTTCAGGAACACTGATGCACATCTTGTCATTGGAACCAGATGGCTCCAGAGGAGAGAGTGAGGCTGTGACTTTGCACAGTCTTCAATCATGTGAATCCAATTCACTTGCAAGTCATGGCATCACCTTCCTGATGTCATGGTGCTCTTCCAGAATGAAGAACAAAACAGCAACATGATCATTTGATGGAAAGAACAGTATGGCAAAAGCAAAGGAGTGCCTAATTTTTCCATGCCTACAGGGAAGCTGAACTACTGGGCAATGACTTCTTTTTCCTCAGTCATAAAAACCCTTTGTCAGGAAGTGTAGGGAATATAAATAAATGTGAGCAGGAAGGAGTGATGACTTTTCCTGCCCCACCAGGGACTAAGATTAACACATGGGAAAGCCCTAAGAGTCCCTCAATTAATTCTGCTCTCTTCCAATAAAATATTATCTCTCCTATCCAAAAGAATAATGTTAAATGGTCTCCTACCCCTCAAAAAATTCCACAGAAAAACTCAAAAATACTTTAAAAATCAGATGAAAGAGATTGAAGAAAAACAAATCAAAAACAAAACAACAATCCAAGAAAAAACAAGAAGATTATGAAAAGAAAGTTAACTAAAAAAGGAGATTCAGAAACTTAAGGAAGAAAATGACTCTTTGAAAACTAGAATTGGACAAGTGAAAATCAGCAAAGCTATAAGAAAACAAGAAATAATAAAACAAAATATAAAGAATGAAATCATGAAAGAAAACAGACTGCAGGGAAAACAGGTCAAAAAGAGAAAACATAAGAATAATCGGACTACCTGAAAGATACAACCAAAAATAGAATCTCAATAGAATAAGATGAGACTTATTTTTAAAAATTGTCCTGAAATGTTAGAATAAGAAGAAAAAAGTAGACATAGAAAAAAATCCACCAATCACCACATGAAAAAGATCCTATGGGAAAAAAAACCTACAGGAACATCATAGTCAAATTCTAAAACTCCCAAGCCAAGGAGAAAATATATCAAGGAACAAGAAAAATTAATAAATCAAATGCTGTGCAGCCACAATTAGAATCATATAGCAAGTAGCAGCATTTACATTAAATTAAAAAACTGCAGGCCTTGGAACACTATACATCAAAGAACTAGGATTGAGGCCAAAATATCATAACCAGAAATATTAAGCATAATTCTGAATTGAAAAAAAATGGCCATTCAATGAACTGCCAGGTTTGGGGATTTTGTCACAAAAATTCCTGAACTTAATAGAAAATTTGACAGAAAAGATCCAAGTGAAATATAAAGTAAATATCAAAGACTAATTTCAATGGATGCAATATGGACAAACTGGTAATGTTTTATATACATGGAAATGTAAAGCATGTCTAAGACTGTCATTAGTAATTGGGTAGTTAGAAAGAAAGATTGGGGTAGAGCTGAATAAGATGTGTTTCGAACAAGGAACATGTCATAGGAAAATTTAAAACTGTAAATATGTTATATGAATGAGGTATGAAACCAAAAACCACTAAAGAAAATTTAGATGATAGAGAAAGGCTAGTAGTTCATAATCCTACTCACATTAGGATTGGGTTATGCATAAATATGCACACATATGTATATGTACACATATATGTGTATACGTGTATAAATGTCTTCTACATTTATAAAGAAATGAGGGAGCGGGAATAGGATAAGGGCATGTGTAGAAGGGTGTGTAAATTAACAGGAAAGGGATAAGGTGTGTAGGTTAATTGGAATGAAATTAAGCAAGAATGAGAGAGGTTAAGAGAAGGATCTTTAAAGGGAGGGTAAGTCAAATAATAACAAGGCAAGGTAGCTAATAGCAGTCAAGCAGAGACATCAGCATGGATAGGAAATAAGAAATATATACCCAAACATAATAATAATGATCAGGAGTCAAATTTATTGAGGGAAAAGGCAGGGTTATTAATCATTGATCTCAAAGTTAAAGCTAAATAGATTTATTCAAAAGACAAAACAGGGAAACTGCAATATATGTCAGCCATATTAATCAATATAATTTTAGAATTTTTAAGCCAACTAGATAGACTGGGATATTGCTGGGGTGTAGGAAAGGATGAATAGATGGTTTTAGGAAAAAAAACATTATGGAAAGATTTGGATCTAGGAAGGATGATGCTATCCACTTTCTGAGAAACAGAGGACAAATGAGCATAGGGCAGCTTTACATAGATGTATATGAATATATGTGTGTATATGCTTATATTTATGTATTTGTATGTATGCGTGTATGTCCATGCTTAATTGTAGCCTTCTTGCAGAGTGGGAGAGGAGAAAAGGAGGAAAAAGAACAAAGTAAAAATGCACTCTGAAGAACAAAAACAAACCTACGAGAAAGCAAAGATGGCCAGCTCTGAACACAATGTGTAATATTTATTACATAGGTTTTCTTGAAAAATAAATTTGTTGCTTCATATTTTGAATCCCCTCTTTTGTTCTGCTATGCACCTGGCTTTTTTTCTTTCTTTCTCTTTTTTTTTTCTTTTCCTCTTTTGTATTTAAATTTATTTTTTTAAAAGAAAGAACAGAAAGGAATGTCTGAGACATTAGATTAAGAGGCTTCCCTGTGATGCACTATAGTAGCACAGATTTGATCACCTTGACAGAAAAGAAGCTGTAAGTTTGAGTCTTTTCTCTGGTACATTTAGGTTGGGTGACTTTGGTCAAGTCCCTTATCTTCTCATTATTTCAGGAAAAGAAACAGTGTACATCAGATACAGTGCTGCAAGTGACTAGAGGATTGTTGAAAAGACAAACAAGACTATTCAAGGGAATAGAGGAACAGGAAAGTCTAATAGAGTATCTAAGTTGTCAAAGAGTCACCTATTTGCATCAAAGGAGGAAGTTTCCAAACATTGAACTACCTACACAAATAAAACCATTGGCTTCTTGCCACAACCTTTCTCTATCCTCAGAATAAAACCAAACCGCCAGCTTTGACTTTTATATTGGGGAAGATCAGGAAAGAATGCTTTCTGATGGGATCCTTTTCCTCAAGAGTTCAGTACTTGCTCTTCTTGGCTGTTCTTAATTGCTTTGTTGACATTTGGTTGGTAGTTCAGCCCACCAATGCCATAGAAGTGGCCCAGCCAGTCAGCTCTGCCCCATCCAAGCTACTCAGACCCTCAAGATGGCCCTCCACCCTTGATCATCCTCACTACCATCACTATGGAACACCTGTGCCTGTGACATTCAAGGAAGAGACACTTGTGCTTGTAGTATCTAAGAAGGTCTTAATATCTAGTTCAATAATAGAAATGAATATGTACTCTACAAAGAGCAAAGAAGAATAAAACTAAAATCTATTCACTTAACCCTATCAGCTTGTGATAAACATTCTCCAAGAGAGGATGTTTGGGAAGAATTTTTGAATCATTGACAAAAAAGGAGGATCAGTGATCATGAATAACCAAGACCTGTCCAGTCCGGGGCTACAAACAGAGAACCAAGGGTTAATAGAAAAAGTGTCTCATACTAATCATACCAGCAAGGAAAAGAGTCAAGGGAAAGAGTCCATTTATCTTCCCAATAAACCCTTCTTCACCTTTTGCATTGTATCTGATATGTATCATACCCTTAAGAGGTTAGGAAAATTCAGGCAGGTAGGAGAGCCAGCTGTCATGCCCTGGTGAGGCAAGAAAGACCTGATTCTTTGTGGAGACTTATTGCTCAGTGTCACTAGCTTTGCCTTGGTACTGATAAGAGATTTACTTCAGAAATTAACCCAGCCCATTTAACAGACATTTTCCAGTTCTACCTAGGGGATTTTGCTTCTTACATTACTAGGCAACATGATACCTCATATCTCAAGTCACGAGGTCCCTGACCTTCTCCCTACCTTTTAGAATGGAAGATAATCAAAGAAAGGGCAATACCGCATAAAGCCACCAAACTGGATATATAACCCACATCAGAGGAGATGCTGAAAGAAATCAGACTTCATAAATGTTCAGAATTGAAAGAGACCTAGAGGATAATTGACCCATTCTTGTTCTACCTGCAAATGACACTGAGTTTCTCAATGCTCTACTCCCCACTAAAACCTCAAGTGACTGGATTTGAGGATTACATGTCATTTTAAGCAGATTTACTAGCTAACTTCTCATAATGTCATTTAATCTTCCAACCTAATTCAAGCTATATATGAACAAGAAAGTCTTCTATATCATATCCAACAAGGCCACTTAGCCTTTCCTATATGGCTAAAGATTTCTCACCTGATCAAGTAAAATGAACAAAACTAATAACAGGGGCAAGTAGGTGGTGCAGTAGATAGAGTATAAGCCCTAAAGTCAGGAGGACCTGACTCACATACTTAAAACTTCCTAGCTTTGTGACCCTGAGCAAGTCACTTGGCCCCTATTGCCTTACAAAAAAAAATAATAATAAAGGGGCATATTGAGAAGAATAGATTAAAATTATATATATATGCATATATATATATATATACACTCTGTTATAATTTTAAATTTATTGAGCAATCAACTGAGGAATAGTTATTGAGAAAGTATTGCATGTAAAATACCACCAGATACCAGAAATGTAATATTGTCATTGTTATTATTATTATAAGGAAAGAAAGAAAGAAGAGAGAGAGAGATAAAGGAAGAAAGGAAGAAAGAAAAGAAAGAAAGAAAGAGAAAAAGATGGAGAGAAAGAAATAGAGACAAAGAGAGAGAAAGAAAGAAACAAAGAAATAGAAAGGATGAAGGAAGGGAGGAAGAAACAAAGGAAGATAGTCTATGTCCTCAATTAGCTGATACTCAGATAGAAAAAATAACACATTATAGAGCTGAACATATGTTGCGGAAAAGAAAAGTGGACATGGATAAAATGTCCAGAGAGACATCTTGGAGCTAGCTTGGATATTGTTTCAAAATGAAGCTTCAGAAAGAAACTTACCAATCAGAGTAGAGAATTGCAGAAACACAAAGATTTTCCAGAATAAGAAGGTCATAGAGGAGGTGGCATCTTCCAGGATACTAAGATGGTAAGGCATGGGTATGTGTATGGGAATTCTGAAAAATCCAGAGTTCAGGAATGTGGTCATTGGCTGGGAAGAGGGAGCTTCTAACCAAAGTTTGACTAGGACAATTAAGCTGGCAACCAACCAGGTTGAACTTCTGCTGAAAGCTACCAGTCTAGAGGCTGTTGGACTCCCCTGTTCATCATGATAGCTGCTTGGTAATTTGCGAGGTCAATCAAGGTAGGTTCATTCTGTATAAAAACTGTTCCCTCAAGGGTGGCTTCATAAGCCATCACTAAAGCAATAGTTTGTCTGAGGATCACTGCTCTTCCTGGCACTCTGAATCTGACTCCTAGTCTGACTCCAAAGAATAACTTCAGGCAATGAAAATATAAATTTACATTTGGAAGGACTCAAAGATCATCTAATCTAATTTCCTTAGTTTGCCAATTAGTGAAACATGGACTAAATCTGGAAAGAGTCTTCTCTACCGATTTTGATCTTCAAATTCTCTTAAAAATAAGTAAATAAATTCAAAATCATATTTCAAATACTCCAGGTGTTATCCTTGTGGCTTCAACCTTCTCCAATATATTCACCCATTCCTACCTTGATAGTCAATGGAATGAATCGACACGGTGAAAAAAAGAAGTCATTCAATGACCAATCTTTTGGATATTGGTTGAAATTAACTCAGATGGCCATTAGATAATATCTAATTCATGACCAGATCCACATTTGAAACTTTTTTAAAAATGGCAAGGCATTGTAGATTTTGCACTCTAGCCAGTGAAAATCCAAAGGCAATTATATGACATGGGAAAACACCGGAGGACTCTCCAACTCTTTTTTACTCTCTATTTTTCCACTGCCCCTCTTTGACAAAGCCAAATCCTAAATTTATCTTATTGAAAGTATTTAAGGAGACATAATGTTAAGGAAATAGAAGAAATAATATGGAATTTGAAAAAATATATACAGCTATAGCATCCTATTACTGAGTAGTTTAATGGAGAAAGGATAATGTTTGGAGTGGAAGTCAGATCCTACACAGCAAAAATAATAAGCAGAATAGAATCAGGTGGAGGAACTTAGGCATTTCAGTCTCAAGAAGGGAAGAATGAAAATAGGGAATATAGTTCTTTTCAAATATTGCACAAGAGAGCAGAACTAGGAGCAATAGGTAGAATTTGAAAATAAATATTTGATCCATAGAATTATTTCCTGGCAATTAGAGCTATCCTAAAGTAGAACATGTTTATAAGATTTAACAACTTCTTGTGTGTTGAGGGAAAGGACAAATAGTCATTTTGGAAATATTATAAATGGAATCCATTTATAATATTTCCAAAATGACTATTTGAATATTTCCAACTTAAGAATTTGGTTGGAATAGATAGCCAGCGTGGGGATCTTCCAACTCTACCATCTCTACTCGGTGAGATATTGTTTTTCCAAGAAAGAACTTCACCTTATTCTTCCTGATGACTTCAGAAACTACCGGAACAGCATTGATGCAGACTCTTGATTGATCACAGACAATGCACTAATGAAATGATCAAGAATGAGCCAGCCAGCTGGATCAATGTTGTAGCAGCTTAGTGCAGACATTGGAAATGACCTCAAGAAATACTGAGTGAGTTGGATATCCATTAGCCACGCCAAACACTGATGTATTCTTAATATGGTTACATTTTGTAATTACCTCAATTATGATAGCAATTGTCAGGTAGTGTTAAATCAGCTACTGTTTTTTAGATGCCTTCTATGTGCTATATACTATACTTAAGTTCTGGATATAAAAAGAAAATCAAAAAGAAAAGAAAAAGAAATCATCCTTGATCTCAAGAAGATCACACAAAAAGTTCACAGGTTAATGGAAGAGATAATTTGCAAACAACTATGGACAGTGAAGATAAATAACAAGTGGGTGATCAGTGCCGCAGAAATAATCCTTCTCTACTCTGATTTCCTTAAAATTTCAATTCCCACAGTAATTAGCCCAATCTTTCTCTTTTCCTTGAATGTCAACTTCACATGATTGCTCACACTTAGAGTGGGAGACAGATTTCTCTCTTGGTAAAAAACCCAAGGTCATAGAAAGAGAACTTTCTCACCCAAGTTATTTTCTTTAATATGTTCATAGCATAATTACTATCTCTTTTCTCCAGTCAAGAAGAAGTAGCTATCCCTGTTCCTAGGGCTGGTACTTCAGAGGTCATAGAATACAGTCTATAATTGATCAAGAACCTATTTTACAACACAGCCAAACAAAAGAAGGCACTATCACCAAAGAAAGCCTAGTCTCTCTTTCACCAACTCCAACTGAAGACATTTATTCTTATATCAAACATAAACTTGGCTCTTTGCAGTTTCTGACCACTAATCCAGTTCCTTCTTCATTTAGACAAAGTCTTATACCTCTTCTTCATGGCAGTCCTTCAGATTCCAGAAATCAATCATGAAAATACATATCTCTTATTCAGATATTCCAGTTCATTTAATGGTTTCATACATGGCATAAATTCTCACCCTCCCTCTAAACAGTTCTCAATTTATCAGTATCTTTTGAAAAAAAAATATGGTGGGGGAGCTAGATGGTATAGTGGATAGAGTGCCATCCCTGAAGTCAGGAAGACCTGAGTTCAAATCTGGCCTCAGTCATTTAACACTTCCTAGCTGCATGACCCTGGGCAAGTCACTTAACCCCAGACTCAGGAAAAAAAAAAAAAAAGGAAAGAAAAGAAAAAAGAAAGAAAAAAAAATGATGATGACAACTCCATAAAATATTCCAAAAGTATGTTAATTAGGGCAGCATGTACTTTATTCTAGGACATTCTGGGACTCTGTGCCTCTCTTAATCAGCCTAAGGCTACATAAACTTTTTGGCTTCCATGTCTGTTCCATTGTCTACCATGTTGTTGTCTTATCATGACTTGGTAGGTCATTCAAACCCCAGAACCTTTCTGGATAAACTGCCATGTCTATGCTTTCTCCATTTTGTTTTTCTGAAGTATTTTCCCTCCATTGACACAAGCATAAAGACGTTGCATTTACACCTATTATATTTGATCTATTTATATCACCGGTATCATTTTCTCCACTTGTGTGTGTGTGGGGGGATTTTGATACAACGTCAATTTATTAGCATAATCAATCTCTTCTTTGTTGTGAACTTCTCTCACTTCTGAAGCATGGTCATGTGCTCTAGATGGTAAAAATAAAAAAGCCTCCCTTGATTTTTTTGCCTAATCATCTCCCATCTAACCTTAGTTAATGTTAATTTCTCTGAAAACAGTTATATGTACTTGATTCATCACTCATCCCCCCCCTCCCCCCGCATTGATGATATCCCAAAACTTCTGTTTCAAAGTTCATTGAACTGAATTGTAAACTCCAATGGCTTTTGCTTGGATCTCTTGGCTGTTGATTTTCTCCTGGCTTTGATCCTACCTCTTTAATTCCTCTGTTTTAATAATATGTCTTCAAAAATAATAATAATAATAATACGTCTTCATCTTATCCCAAACTTAAGGAGATGACATCAAGGTCTTTGGTGCTTTTCTCTTCTATGAGTAATGTCTTTCATTATAGGGCATCCAACTACCATATTTAGAGAGCTGACTCTTAAGTGTACATTTCCAGTATGTGTACACATACACAGAAACACATGAACAAATGTGTTTGGATATGTCATATGCGTTAATTTGGATATACATGCGTGTATATGTACACATCCATATATGTTATGTGAGAATACCTGTGTACATATATAATGTATACACATGCATATATATGTGTATATATCTCACAATAGTTTCTCAGACCTTATTTTCTATTGTGGGGATGCCATATATCCAAAAATTAGGCAGAATACAGGATAAAGTGAGATGGGAGCAAAAATGAAATCCAAACAAAGGCTCTAAGGCTATGTGAGAAGGAAGTGCCTTTATCTAGAGTCTTAGGAGATGCTCCAGGCAGGAAGCTCTGCCCGAGCAGAACTCTGAAAGAATGGAAGTTCTGAATATGAAGGTATGTGCATACCAGGTAAGGGTCCTGGCATTCACAAGTGCTTAGAGATTAGCTGGAGCTGCTATCAAGGTCACTGAGGTCCTCTTCAAAGGGACATCAGAGGTCAAATAGGTAGGAGAGCAAAGGGCCACAGACTTAGAATTGGAAGGACCTTAAGGATTATCAAATCTAACTCTCTCTGGTTATGGAGAAGTTCAGGCTTAGAGATGTCTAGAGGTATAATAAAAGTGGTCAAGGCAGGATTTTACACTCAGGTCTTATGAAACAAAATCTGATCCTTTAACATGTTCGTGCTGTCTCTTAGGGATTTGGGATTTTGAAAGGAAAAAGGTTAAAGGATGTCATAATAATTATGGTCTAGGCATTTCCTGACTTAGCAGCTGTTTGACACCCCCCCAACTTGAACTTTGGCATCTCTGAGCTGCCCTGTGACTCTGAGATACTGATTGTCTGTGAGAATGCCCAAGGCAAAAGTTAGCATCAGCCTCAAGACATGAAGATGGTCCTAGATGTGCTCAGGAATAGTGAACTTCCTCACCCTGCAAACATACTATTTCAACTATAGTGTGGGGTGAAAGTATGATTTTGCTGGCAAATGAAATGACTTAGGGCAATGGGCCCATCTAAATCCTAAGCATCCTGTCAGTCCCTTCAGGCCTCACTTATGACTTTACAAAGCTTTTCTTCACATCCAAATCAGGGTGATGACATCATCTCTCTTACCTCCATTTTACAGATAAGGTCCTGAAAGTTTAGTGACTTATCTAGCAGGACAGAACCAATAAGTAGCTAAGGCAGAATACATCTTGAAGCTTCATGACTCTGCGTCTAGTCCACATGACTTTCCCCAGGATTTAGTCAATCAGCAAAGTGTTCTTTCAATCCCTTAATGATTTCTCTAGACCCTGAAAATGTCTGAGCCCATCTGGTCCCATTTCCTCTTCTGGAAGCCAGAAATAATAGTTTTCCTATGAGTTAGGCAGGAACCCCTAGAAAATACCATCGATAAACCATTCATTTGTAAGACCAGCTTGGAGATTACCTAAAGTTGAATCAAAACAGGAATTTTAATCCCTCAATTTAGTCTGGCCAAGCCTCAAGAGATACTTTCAAGTCATTCAACAAATTGTTGTTAAAGTGGATCTATATAAATGTTTATTAATTGACTGACAAAAGACATGACCAAACTTTTGTCCAATACCCTCATAATAATCCTACTCAGTAAACTGCAGGGGCAACTTAGTATTTAAAGATCTTCAGAATCTCAAGCTCTTCTACCTTTCCGGTAGGTAATAGTTCTACCTAATTCTCCCCTGTATTCCAATTGTGGTGGACACATTTTTTTTCCTCATTCCAAAACAAGGACACTCCATTTTCCATTACTTGGCCTTTGCAGTAGATTTCCCCATGGCCTGGAATGAATTAACTCCAAGGTTAACTCCAATTTTAGAATCTCCATCTCCTTTTAGGAGCAATGAAAGCTCTACTTTCTATCTAACGACTTTAAGATACAGAAAAATTAAAAATAACCACTGTCTTCTAGGGGCTAATCTAATACTTGGCCACAGATCAGTAAAAAAAAAAAGTATATAGAAAGTGATTCCATGGCAGACAAATTGGGACCAGAGTGTTCAGAAGAGACCTTACACAGGAGGAGGTGGCCCATGAGCTTCACTTTGAAGAAAGTTCAGGATTGTAAGAAGCTGCAGCAAAGTGGGAAAGAATTTTAGCCATAGTGATTACTTTGTGCCAACATCTGGATGTGAGGGCATCCATCCTGTGTATAGGGGATGGGCAAAGAGATGACTTGTTTTTAGTGGCCCTAGTAAAGGGAAAAGAGCACAATGACAATAATTACAATGAGATCCTACTGTGCAGGGGCCTTGGTAAGTATCTGGTGAGTTCATGGAAATGACTTTTAATCCTACCACTGCATATAACAGGAGAGTAATCCAAAAGAACTATAGGATGACTTATGAGAGTACACACACACACACACACACACACACACACACACACACACACACACACACATTCCAGGAAGTATTCTTTTTCACAACTAAAGAGGATGAAACCTTTTTTGGCAGAAGAAAAAAAAAATGTGGCTAAAATTAGCATCTTCAGAAAAACCCCCGCAGTAACTGAGAATGAGATTATCTTAAAAGTGTAAAACAATACAGATATAATGACAGCTCTCACAAGAGAGGAAATTAGGGGAGTCAATTTGGGAGAAGCTTGTATAGAGATAGAGATGGAATTTTCCTTCCCCCACAGTGGGATGAGGAAACTAAAAATTTTCCTTATAGCCATTAGCATTCAGGTTTTTAAAAATATTGACCGAACCCCTATGACACTATCAGAGTGTGCTTAGAAATATAGCTTTCTTCTAGTGGAACCCAGGAGAGTTGATAAGGAAGTACATATATGTATATATGCATAAATATATATGCATTTATGTAGACATATGTAAATATATAAACATATGACCTGAATAAAGAAGTGATTATGACTGGAAGGAAGGAAGAGAGGAAGGAAGAAAGGAAGGAAGGAAGGGAGGGAGGGAGGAAAGAAGGAGAGAGAAAAATAAAAAGAAACAAAGAAAGGAAGGAAGAGAGAAAGAGAAAGAGAAAAAGAAAAGAAAAAAAGAAAGAAAAGAAAGGAAGAAAAAAGGAAGGAAGGGGGGAAGGAAAGAAAGAAAAGGAGGGAGAGATAGAGGGCTAGAGGAGCAAAGAAACTTTGAACCCTGGCATCCATGCATCTCTGTAGGTTAGGTAAGGTAGGTTACGTTGTGTACCACCAGTGTTATCATCATCCCTTTCCAATTTAAAAGGCATGAGATATAAATAGTTGTCTCTAGTCAAATGGGATGTCAGTGATGAAGACTGGACAAAAGAATATGAGTTAGCTGGCTTGTCATCACAAGTACATGCTACCTTTGTAGGTAGCTGGGGGAGGATTTCCTTGTCTCCTTGAACCTTTACACAACTGCTCTGTCCTTGTACCTGTACTCAAAATCAATTCAACAGCTACAGAAACAAGTCAATTGGCCTTACCTGTTTAGATGTGCTTTCTTGTGGTGGAAGTAGAAAGGCTCTGTGGTGAGCAGTTTTCTCTCTGCCTCCAACCTGTCAGAATCAAGTAACAATAGCAGAGAACTTTAACTGTTGGACAGATAGGATGTATCTTCTGATTCTCACCTTTTCCTCAGTCTAAATTTCCTCAGTCTTCTAGGGGCCCAAGATCCTGCTGAAGTTATTTGTTCTTTTAAAGTAATGAAAGTATTAAGTCAACATAGTTTGTACGGGTGGGACTGAACCAGTCAGACACCAGAAGCCTGCCTCTCTGGTTATACCTTGCCTCTGTTGGAACACACCCTTTCATGTTCTCCATCATTGTCACCTGACTGGTTTTTTACTCTGCAGCCCTGGATCATCAACAACTTATCAATCAACAAGCATTTATCAAACTCGTACTCTGCATTGGAAAATGACTTATTTAGAGACAATCCTTGGGAGTTTTCATTGTACCATGAGTAATACAAAATGAAAACACCTTTTTGTACATATGTGACCCCTTAATTAGTAGCCAGTTTATGTCCTCAAGGAACAATTTCTAAATGATGATTAGGGAAAGGGAATGAGAAGTACAACTATGGTAGGAATGGGGAAGGGAAGAAAGAGGAAGCCCATGACAAAGGGTAGCCTTTTGTTTGATCCAAGTTTCCATTTTGTATTAAAAATTATCCTTTCCAATGAACAGATATTGGTTGATATTTATTGGTTCTATAACATAGATGTGAAAAAAAGAGGAGAAATATTCATGAGTACTGGCCTGGCTATAGGATCAGCTTATCTTTTTGGAGAAAGAAAGAACAAGAAACACAGCAACTCATGAAGTTACATAATGTAATGGAGAGAGCATAGGCAAGGACAGAGAAGTCCTAGAATGAGGTCTAGTGGGATAATTTCTTCATTTCTCTGAGACTCAGTTTCTTCATCTATAAAAAGAGGCATCTGGACTAGATAATCTTGAACCTAACTTTCAATTCTAACACCCTGTAATTCTGTTTCAATACAGATGATGTAAACCCTTTGAATATATTATTGACATTAAAATCACTGTAAGGGTTGACAATTGTTAACTCAATTGCTTCTCACAACAAAACTGTGAGTGCTTAATGTAGGCACAATTGCCCCACCTTATAGACAAGGAAAATGAGAATCAGAACATTTAAGTGATTTGCTATGATCACATAACTAATCAATTCCACATCTAAGATTTGAATCAATTGTTTCTTGACTACAATTTCCCTGTTTTCTGCAACTTTTTACTGGCTCTCTATGAAGATTTCAGAAGTTTGGGGCAGCAATTTGGCATCTGAAGATTAATTCAAACCTTGGCTCTGCCAATTAATATGTCACCCTGGGTCATATTTTTACCTCTCTGAGTCAGATTATTCAACCACAAAGTCAGGGAATTGTAGATGGTAGCTGATACTTCAAACAACTCTAAATCTATGATTTACTAAAACATAACGGACTAGAGCCTCAATTTCAAATTATTATAATATTTAATTTATAGGCAGGAGAATTCTTTGGCTTCACTCCTATCTCTGTGAATAATTGTGTAGTTCTCAGCAAGTCATTTTCATGGCATTCAGTTTCTTTATCTGCAAAAAGAAAAGGTTGGAAAATCAATCCCTACCAATCCATATAGCACCTACCCACGTGGCAAGTTTCTCCTGAGGAACAAAGGAGAAAGTATGTGCTAATTACTGCTCTATAGTAAAATTTGAGCTCTGGTGGGGCTAGGTCACTTTCCTTAGTATTTTTTCCCCATTATTACCCTTGACAGTCTAGAACTTTTGTTCTTCCAGATGAATTTTGTCATTACTTTTCTAGCTTTATGAAATATTTTTTGTTAATTATGTTGGCATGTCCCTGAAACAAATTAATCTAGGTAGAATTTTTATTTTTGCTATAATTAATCAGCTTACTCATAAGCAATGATTTTTGCCCAATTCTATATATCTGACTTTACTTGCATGAAATGTGTTTTATAATTGTGTTTATATTGTCCATGGATTTGTCTTGGTAGATAGACTTCTAAATGGTTTATATTGTCTACAATTATTCTAAATGGAATTTCTCTCTGTCTCCTGCTGCTGGTAATTGAGATGTCCATTATTTATGTTAGTTTAGTTTATGTCTTTCAACTTTGCTATGGTTTTTATTTCAAGTTTTATTAGTCAAGTCTCTGGGAGTCTTCAAATATACCACTATATTATCTGCAGAGGCTAGTTTAATTTCCTCAATGCCAATTCTAATTTCTTCAATCTAGTTTATTGTTTTAGTTAACATTTTTAGTACAATATTGAATAATGGTGTTGATAATGAATATTCTTACTTAACTATGCATCTTATTAAGAAGGTTTCTAGCTTATTGCCATTACAGATACAGCTTGCTGATGGTTTTAGATAGTTATTACTTATCAGTTTAAAGAATTTTGATTTTGATCTCATTTTTTAATAGGAATAGGTGCTGAATTTTGTCAAAAACTATTTCTGCATCTATTGAGATATAATCATATGATTTCTATTGGCTTTGCTATTGATAAGTTCTTTTGTGCTTATGGTTTTCATAATATTAAATCAGTTCTGCATTTCTGCTATAAAGCCCAGTGGGTCATAACATATGAACCTTTTGACATAGTGTTCTTAATTAGTATTCACTGGGGAAATAGATCCATAGTTCTCTTTGTGTTGGTTCTTCAATATTTATACATAGCACTATTTAAGTGATGTAAAATGAATTTGGTAGGATTCTGTCAATTGTTTCCAATAATTTATAAAAAAAATTTTTATAATTTTTTTTAATTTTTAATAATTTTTATTAATTATTTTATATGTTTGGTAGAATTTGCAATGATAATTCATTCAATTTCTTATTCTAAGTTTTGGTTATTTAAATATTTGAGTTCCTCTTCTATTAATATGGTGAAAAACATCCATTTCATTTAGATTGTCAGATTCAAAGATGTATATAATTCAGCAAAATATCTTCCAATAATTACTTTAATTTCATCTTCACTGGTGATGAATTAACTTTTTTTATTGTTATTAGTGATGTTTTTCTTATTTTTAATCAAATTAAACAATCACTTATCTATTTCATTGATTTTTCCCATAAAATCAAAGATTTTCTTTCTTGTAATTTTACTAATCTCTCCTTTGATCTTTGGAATTTCCAATCTGATTTTTTTTTTAATTGGAGAGTTTTAATTTGTTCTTTTTGTAGTACTTTTCAGTTAAATGTCCAATCCATTGCTCTATTATTTTCTCTATTTTATTTATGTAAGAGTTTAAAGTTATTTTCCCCCTAAGCTGCATCTCAAATTTTGGTATGTTGTCTCTGTCATTTCCTTTAATAAAATTGTTTCTATGACTTTCTTTGGTCCACTCATTCTTTAGGACTATATTATTTAGTTTCTAATTAATTTTTAACTTATTTTCCACTGTTCTTTATTGAATATAATTTTATTGTATCATGATCTGAAAAGGATACATTTTAAACTTCTGCCTTTTTGCATTTGATTGTGAGGTTTTTATGCCAAATAAAATGGTGAGTTTTTGTATAGATGTCATGTAACTGCTGGAAAAGTGTGTGTGTGTGTGTGTGTGTGTGTGTGTGTGTGTGTGTGTGTGTGTGTGTAAAATATTTTCACTTTTTAATTTCTTTCTCATTTATTTTGTGGTTTGATTTATCTAATTACAAGAGAATAGTTGAGATATCCTACTATACAAATGTATTTTTACTATTTCCTCATGTAGCTCATTTAACTTCTTTAAGAATTTGCATGCTATACTATTTGGCACATATCTGCTTAAAATTACTATTACTTCATTGTGTATGATACCTTTAGCAATATGTAGTTTTCTTCATTCTCTCTTAACTAAATCTATTTTTTGTTTTCACTTTGTCTGAGATCATGATTGCTGCTGTTTTTTTTTTAACCTCGACTGAAATAATAGTTTTTACTCTATCCTACACCTTTACTTTGTGTGTGTCTCTGCTTCAAATATGTTTCTTCTAAACAATATATTGTAGGATTATGGTTTTTAATTCATTCTGCTAGTTTTCTCTCTCTCCTTCCCTCTCCCCTTGTGTCCTATTTCTCCTCACCACTGTTTTACTTATCATGACAACTTTTCCCCAATTATCTCTTATCAATTTTTATGTCTTTACTCTTCTACTTCCCTTTAGGATAGAATACATTTCTATGCCTAACTGATTGAGCATGTCATTCCTTCTTTGAGACAATTTCATTGAGAGTAAGGATGATGTTTATCTACTTTTTCACATCTTTTACTCTATTGTAGTAGTATGGTAGTATGCTTCTTCATATGAAATGGTTTATCCCATTTTACTTCTCCTTTCTCTTTTCTCCCAATGTAATCTTTCTTACCCTTTTTTTTTTTTTTAAAGAAACCATTCCATTGAAATCAACTTATACTTACATCATGGCCTGTAATTTCTAATTGTTTTAATTGTGACACATATCTTAAGAGTTATAATTAATATCTTCCTATATAGAGATGTTAGTAATGTAATCTTTCTGAATTTTTTTTTTGTTTTCACTCTCCTACTTACCTTTTTATCTTACTATTGAATTTTATAATTGAAATTTTCTGTTCAGTTCAGGTCTTATCAGTAATTCTTAAACGTTTGTCTGGTTTTCCCCTTGAATGATAATGCTCAGTTTTCCCAAGTAGGTGATTTTTGTTGCAATCTTAGCTCTTTTCCTTTTAGAACATCACATTCTAAGCCGCCCAATACTTTAACATAGAAGCTATAAAATGCTATGCAATTCTTACTGTGATTCTACATTTTAATTTTCTTTTTGATTATCTACAGTTCTTTCACCTTGACCTGGGAATTTCAGGATTTGGCTATAATATTTCTGGGAGTTTTCACAATAGCTTATGGATAATTGTTTTTGTTTTTGTTTTGTTTTGTTTTTTTCATTTTCTATTATGCTTTTCAGTTTTAGGACATCAAGGCAGTTTTCTTTGATAATTTCTTGAGATATGATGTCCAGGTTCCCTTTTGATCATGATATCCAAGCCAATGATTTTTAAAATTATCTCTCCTAGATTTATTTACAAGGTCAGCTTTTTAATGACATAATTCACATTTTCTTCTATTTTAAAAATTATTTTATTTTTTGGCTTGATTATTGATGTCTCATGTAGTTAACTTTTGCCATTCAATTCTAATGTTTTCTTCAGTTAGCATTGTTTATCTTTTCATTTGGTCATTCTATTTTAAGGAGCTTGTTTCTTCATTAAAGTTTTTTTTTTTTTTTTAGATATTTTGTTTCCCCATTCATTTTGTGCTTCTTTTATTATACTCTTGATTCATTTCCCATTATTCTCTTAACATAGCTATCACTTATTTTCCCAAATTTTTTCTAACTCTTATTTAATTTTAAAAAATAATTTTAATTTTTTAATTTAATTATTATTTTGTATTGAGCTATTCCAGGATTTTTATTTGGGGAGGGGGGGCTGAGAAAAGCTTACTTTTTTTTTTTTTTTGAGGTTTTGAATGAAAGTGTTTTGACATTGTTTTCTGAGTTTGTGTTTTGACCTTTCCTGTTAGTATAGTAACTTTCTATGATCAGCTCCTTCTCCTCTTCTAATTTTTCCCATCTATTTCTTGACTTTTATTGTTGAAATATGCTCCTGGGGTGACAGTAGCACTATTCTATGTTTCTTAGAGCAGGGCTGAAGGGCCCGATGCACTGGCCACTTCCTGTTGCTTTGCCGGGGCCTAGGAGCTTAGTTGTTTCCTACTGCTGTGTTTGGGCTACACGATAGAGAATGGAGGAGGAAAAATGATAAATGATGGAGAATAGAAGGGGGAATGGGAGGGATGTGGGGATACAAGCCAGAGTAAAAGAGCACCTTACTGCTGCCACACTAGAGCCATGGTGCCTCAGTCACTGACAACCTAAAACTTAAGGCTCCCAGGAGAGATGTGGTCTGCTGCTGGCTTGCCCTGACACTGTTTGCACTACACTATGCTCCCTTTTTACCTTAATTAGACAGATCTTTTCTGCTGACTTAAGTTATCTTGGGCTGGAAAACTTTCATCAGGTCATTTTGTTAGTTCTGTCACTTCAGAATTCATTTTGAGGTGTGATTTTATAGTTTAAAGTTGAATTGGAGAGAAGTCATTATTTCCTGCTTTATTCTGCTATCTTGGTTCCCAGAAATATCCCCCACTTTATATTTCAGTGTTCTTATGAGTCAGCCTCGCCTTCTCTGAACCTGTTGTCTCATCTCCTTTCATTTTTTCTGGAATCTTGTTCTAGTAGTCTCATGTATACACACATATTTCTGTGCCTCCTTTTCTTTTTCTTTGTTTTCCTCTTGGTAAAGTTCTAGTTATATGCATATAGGTTTAGGGTATCTTGATCCTTTAAAACAAAATTTCCCTTTCACTTTCCAGCCTTACTTTTCTATGGCCCTGCATCTTGTTTCATTCTCTGACCACTTAAAATTTGATACTATCTCCATTTCTCTTCTATTCAATGTTTCCTCAATTTCTTTCACTCTGGATTGTATCCCCACATCCCTCCCATTCCCCCTCTCATTCTCCATCATTAATTATTTTTCCCTCCTCCATTCTCTCTCCTTTATCCTATCACTTTACCAAATTCCATTATCAGTGATCAAACATTTATTAGCAGTGACAAATCTAGGATTCTTTTTTCCCCATTCCTCATGTTCCTTTTTTCTCTATCATGTTTTTGACACAGTTAACTTCTTCTAAATAATTTCTCCTCCATTAGCTTCAGAGATGCCCAACTCTTCTATTTCTCCTCCAAGTGCTATAACATTCCTCCCTGTTTACAGACTTTGTTTTCCCTTCCAGATTTCTTGACAAGTGTGTTCTCCAAAGATCTGCCCTAATTCTTTCTTTTTCTACATTCTCTTCTTTTGTCATCCTTGTTCACTCCTATGTAGGGATCTCTTCAACGCCCTTTGCTTCAGTCCCAGTTGTTATGGGCTGGGCATTGCCATTTGGCCCAACTTTATGATCTAGGACCTAAAACCAAAATCATTAGAGAAAAGATAAAACAGGAAGTGATCAGCATCTGCACCAAGGCCAAGCCTCTTCGGCATATTTCATTTCTCTGATGTGCTGAGGAAAGACACTATTCACTGGATATATACATAATTTGGTATTGGTATAGCAAGTGAGCATTGACCTTTGTTAATAGAGTCAACCATAACTCAAATTCTGAAATAAAGATCTTAGTATTTGTGTTTTGAGAGAGAAAGACATAAAAACAGAGAGAAACAGAGAAGAAAGAGATTCCACTTTCCTATGATGTCATTCTCAATAGTCAGGGAGCAATTCAGCCATTTGCTTAGACAACAATCATTTATTAATTACTTTCTGTGGGCCAGATATTATGCTGAGCACTGGAGATGAACAGAAAGTCAGCAAAAACCTCCAACCTCACTGAATTCACAGAGCCAATATGCAAACAACTAAGTATATCCACGATATATAAAAAGTAGATAGAAAGTTGACGGGGACTGGGAAAGACTCCTTGCTGAAGGTGTGGTTTAAAATGACACTTAAGAGAAACCATGAGGTAGAGGGGAAGATAGAGAGCATTCCAGGCATGGGCAAGAGCCTTTGCAAATGAGTGTTAGAAGCTGAACTATTCTGTGTGAGATAACTCAAGGCAAAAAAAGTCATTGGGTGAAGAGGACATGAGGGAGAATGAGGTTCAAGAAAGGTAGAAAGATAGGAAAGGGACCAATCATGGAAGACTTCAAAAAGAAGAAACTTTTCATTTGATCCTTGAGATAAGAGGGAGATATAGAAGCTCCTTTGTTCTCCCATTTATTCTTTCATTCATACTTTTATTCATTCACTCCTTCTAGCATTCATTTATTCAATAAATATTTATGAAACACGAGTTCTTGGCAAGATGACCCATCAATAAATCATTTTGGAAGTATCTGTTGAGAGCCAGGTTCTGTGCTAAATATGGGAGATACAAAAGAGAGTCTCCGCCTTCAAGAAACACAAATATCAATGGGACTGTAAGTACACACAAGCTATGTAAACAATATAGCCACAGTGAGCTTTCTGTTCTCTTTTTGGGGGTGGGGAAGAACTCTCAACTGATAAAATTAGTGTACCAACCTAAGAATTATGGATTTTTGATACTGGAAAGACCTAGAGGCCATCTAGAGCCACCCATACAGCAGAGGACTCATTATAACATCCCCAGCAAATGGCTATCCAGCCTCTGCTTCATGGCAACCAGTGGGGGAGGACATTTCCAAAAAGCCCTTTCACCTGAGGGGCTTCAGATTGTTGGAAATCGTTTCCCTAACATCCAAGTCTAATTTTGTCTTTTTGCAATGTCTACCCATTGCTTTTGTTCTGCCCACTGGAACCAAAGATGAATACCTCCTTCACATGACAGCTATCCAAATACTTAAATAACAATAACTAATAATAGTTAGCATTTTTAACACTTTAACATTTGTAAAACACTTTTCAAATATTATCTCATTTTATCTTGGCAACAGCCCAAGGAAGGAGGTGCTGTTATTATCCTCATTTTCCAGAAGAGAATACTGAACAAACAGACTTTCTCAGTCACACATATAGTAAGCACCTAAATTGTGATTCTAACTCAGTTCTTCCTGGCCCATTATTCCATCAAATCTTCTATTCCTGAGACTAAGAATTTCCAGTTCTTTCAACCAATAAAGAGGCTCTTTATATCTAATAGCCAGCTGTGCTCAGTCTTCTTCCCTTCTTCTCTTTCCTTTTGCCTCATATATCTTTTCCAAATAAAGCAACCATTGAGGTAAGGATTCTCTCTTAATATTCACAAGTGTCTCCTGATTCCCATTTCCATATATACAATGAATGAACAGAGAAATGATTTTACAATCAGAAGATTTAATGTTAAATCCCAGATCTGCTAAAGACTTTCAGGATTACCGTGGTCACATTCTCTGCTCTCTCAAGTTCATTTCCTCACTTTTAAAACAAGGCTATATCTACCTTACTGTAAAGAAAACTGTAAAGAAGTCATTTTCTGTAGCCAGCCTATAGAATGGGAACAGTGAAGATGAGCCATTTTTTGTTCTCTCTACAACCATCAAGATGTCCCAAGGCATTTTAAACTTGACAAGATACTTGCTTTTTCTGTAAATTTTCCATTTTTTCTATACATTTTCTACTTATGTTATCATTCATGTCATATCCTTTCCTTCTCCAGTCCGATGCTCCCAATTTAACCTATAAGAAAAGAGAGCTTTTCGAGAGCTATTCAAGGCTGAAAATGCAACAACTAGCCTAAGAATCTCCACACCCCAACATGATTTTATTACAATTTTATTATCTGGCTGGAAGAAGCTAGTAACAATCTATGGCTTCTATTGGCCTAGGTCAAGGACAGTTAGTGGGGGGAAAGATAAGCTCAGTTTTAGTCCAGTACTTGCTCACTTCTGAGAGAGAATAAAATCACCAGGAAAATAAATGCACTAGGTAAGGCAGCTGTGCCAGTCAATAAAGGAGTTAGTCCAGGACAATCGGATCAAGGCAGAGATGCTCCAAGAATCAGTACCAGTCCCCTTTCTGCCTTTGATGCATTCACACTCCGAACTAGGCCCATTGAACACCGATACAATTTCAAAGCCAGCCAAAGTCGGATCAGGTGCCAGGGACAAAGCAGGAGAACTGGAAACTGCAGCTTGCCCCACCTCTTATCTGGTTTCCCCACCTTGGATGGCTTTTTAGCAGTGAATCATCCCCAGGGTGGAGTCCATCCTTCCATCCAGTAAACTGAGCTCCTCCCTGCTTGTGGGCTATCAGAGAGGACTAGGTTTACTAAGGAATAAAACAATGTCTTTGGTGACAAACTCCCCCCTTCAGCCCTTGCTGCTGAGAGAATTTACTCCCTTATTATGTAAATATTGCCTCTGCTATTTTAAACTCCCACTCCCCCAAAAAGTCAATTTATATATGCTTTACAGGTTATCTTCTAGATCTGCATCTTTGTAGACAAATGCTCTTTCACTGGACTACATTTCCCAGAAGATTTGGGAATTAATGCACCATTTATTGGAAAAGCATCTTAGAGACTTCCTGATGACTTCCTAAACAGCTTACAATAGATTTTTCTTAAAGGCTACTAGAGACACAAAGATGGGAGTAGATAGAAATGCAAGATCATCCCTTGTTATCTTTGTTATCTGGCTGTGTCTGACGCTCAGTGACCTTATTTGGAGTTTTCTTGGCAAAGATACTGGTTGGGGTTCGCCATTCCCTTCTCTAGATCATTTTACTGATGAGGAAACTGGGCAAACAGGGTTAAGTGACTTGCACAGGGTCACAAAACGAGTAAGAGTCTCATATGAGTCTTCCTGACTGCAGTTCCTTCACTGTGCTACTAATTGTCTCTAAGATTACAACTCCTATGTGGCCATATGAGTAACATCATGGAAAATAAGACATTTATGAAACAAGATGCTTTCTTTCCTTCTGGTTTAGGTCAGCCTTTGGGAACTGCTAAAGCTCTACTACTTGTTCCAAGAGATTTCATTGCTCCTAGTGACTTTAGGTTGTCTTCTCTCAGATGCTAGATAAGCCCAGTCTCCACCAGGAAACAGAATGCCAGAGTCTAGATAACTTCCTGGTGGTCCACCCTACCTTCCTTATACGGATGGCTCTCTGCTACTGTGCTTAACAGACAAGTTAGTATCTAAATACTTCTAGATTCTTTCAATTGATTCCTGATTTCAAGAAGTTAATATTCTAGTAGGGAAGCCAGCATGTAAACAATTACATTCAAAGACAATATTGGCAGAAATCAGGTGGGGAGACTCTTGAGGGAAGATGTTACCCTGGAAGTGGGTTGGCAGTTACAGAAGGGCAGGGGTGGGATCCAATTTATCAACTGTCCAATACACAGTTCTTCAGGCAAGAAGAGCCTTCATATTTTGTCACACATTCACCCACCCCCCCATACATGATGACACACATGTGACTCCAACACCCTGTACTCCCTGCTGGTAGCTCCAGCCACCTATCTGCCCCTACCTTCCTCTCTCCGGATTCTTCTCTCACCCTCTCCCCTAGAGCCCATGCTGTGAGGAGGGGCAGGGGGCCCGTTCCACAACATGCCAAATCCTTTCTTAGAGGGTGTCATGTCAACGCCTTCTTTCCCACACCTGCTGTTCCCAAATATCACAACCTGATTTCTCTTCAGCCTCCTGTTCTTCTGATGATGATTAAATATTCATGGGATGCTGTGATACTGATGGAGTTTATGAAAATGTCGATCTTTTTTAAAAAATGAAACTTATTTTTCCCCTTTTAGTCCATTTCAAGAGGATTTTAGGAGGTAGGAAGATAATTGTGGGTTATGGATTGCTGGAAGGGCAGATCTGTAGAGCAGGATGACAGCAACCTAATGCTTTTTTTTTCCTATAAGAAGGTTGAAAAGTGGCTGATCCCCACTTTTAAAAAATGGAAAATATTACATTTACACAACAGATTTGGGTGATTTTTCACATCATGTTTGGGGTACGGCTTCATTTCCCCAGAGGATCTGGATTTAAATAGAGGAATTCCCAAGCTCATTTAAGATCAAATTTCATCAATTTGCTCCTTTTTGAGACTATAAGTGGTCTAACTGCTTGTAGACTCTGGGTTATCTTCATCATCATCATCACTTGCCTTTATATAGAGCATGACATTTGCAAAATGCTACACATTTACATATGGATTCTATATATCATTATATATGTGTATATATGTCCATCTATATGATCTCATTTGCTCAATGTGCCTGGAAAATGCCTGGGTTCACAAGAAAGAAAGGCCTTTAAGTTCTGCTTGCATGACATGGTAAGGGTGAGATCTTGGATACATCATTTTCTTTGGACAGCTCTCTAATGCTACAAGTTTCCTAGCAGGTATAAATCTTCATTGGCAGCAAATTGGCTTTAGAAATAGTATGTAGGAGTCTCAGACAGCACTAGATTTGGAGTTCAGAATGGGTTCAGTTCTTGTCCCAGACATTCTCTGTATTCCCTGGGTAAGTCACTTAGATTTCCTGTACCTCAGTTTCCTCATCTGTAAAATAAGAGATTGAGACCTGATGGTGTCAAAGACCTTTTCCATCTTTAGCTCTATCAGACTCTGTTAAAACTAGTTAGATGGTATAATGGAAGTTGGCTGAGTTCACATCCTGCCTCAGACACTTCCTTAACTATGTGATCCCCAACAAAACTTATTAGCATCTTGAAGTCTCACTTAACTCAACTGTAAAAGAGAAGGGAATAAGTATTTATTAATGGGCACTTATCAGTTTCTTTGATCACCACAACAGTTCCATGAGGTACTTGCTATTATCATTATCATCACTTTCTTGCAATTAAAGAAACTGAGGCAGGAAAGGTTAAGTGACCTACCCAAGGTAACATAACCAGTAAAAGTGTTTTGAGGCTGAATTGAAACTCAAGGGAACTCAAGCCTTCCAAAATCCAACACCAGGCTTCTTCTATTCAACACACCCCCTGATACCTCATAAAACACATCACAAAATAGGGATAATAACAGCATATCATAACAGAATCCTTACTTCACAGGGATTTGTGAAGATCAAATTGGATAAAGTATGTACTTTGCAAACCTTAATGAGCTCTTTAAATAATTATTAATACAATATCTTCATTTTCATCATCATCTTCATCCTCATCGTCATCGTCATCATCATCATTTTTCTGATCCTAGAGCAGAGGAGAAATTCCATGGATCTCTACAAACCAATGACTTCTCAGGAGTATATTTAAAAGAGTGGGGGGAACTACACTGTAGGAAGAGAAACAGCTGCGTTTGAAATATTGTGTTATTATCTCAGTTGTAGTGAAAAGGAAGGCTATGAAATGAACTGGGCCAACCCAGTTCATTCAAAAGTCGCAAAGACATGCCTTGTGTGGACAAGAGTCCCACTGACTGGGAGGGTAGCCATATCTGGGCTTTGGTAGTCTCTGATGAATAGAATATTTGCTTCAAGGAGAACACCAGTCCATCCATATTTAGAAGAATTCTGTTTGGAAATATAAAGAAACTCTATTTTTTTAATGGACCTGGAGCCAGGGGCAAAGATCTAGATTGAAATCCCAGCTCAGACACTGCCTGATTTTTTTTTACCACAATCAGGTCAATTCACTTTCCAGAGCTCCAGTTTTCTCTTAAAAATAGGAACAATTTACCTGTAGTTCCTTTTCATCAAATTATGAGAGAGAATGGAAAGAAATCTGGCCTTTGATTATATTGACATGAGAACAAGCCAGTGAGGAAACTCTTGGGCAAGCCAAGGAAACATGGCCTCCAAAATTATAGAGGTCACCTTAGAGTTTTGAGAGGTTAATGGACTTGCTCAGGATGACATAGTCAGGATCTGTTAGGGGGAGGACAACCACTCTGTCTTCTTGGACCTCCATCTACTCTGCCCAACTGTCTCTAATAATTATGAAAATCAGATGGCATCATACATGGCTAACACTGGACATATTGGCTCCTTATTTCCTGAAGGGTAGCTCTGCTCTTCCCCTTTTCCACAGGTTCTCTGGTATCCTTAGGTGAGCTTTGGCTGTCTACATTCCCTAAAAGTGGCAGCACTCCCCATCAGTGTAGGGGATTTGATTCATTGTTGTTCGCTTGTTTCAATCATGTTTGACTCTTCATCATCCCATTTGGAGTTTTCTTGGTAAGGTTGTAGGTTAGGGTTTGCCATTTCCTTCTCCAGCTCATTTTACAGATATGGAAACTGAGGTAAAGAGTTTCTCTTGGATGCCAGGTCCGTTCAGCTACTAACAGAGTAAAGTTGCTTTCATAAAGGATTATTTACCTCAAATGGTACAATAACAAATGTATTTTGTCAATATGTGTGAGCCATAATTACCCTCTTCCTTGTATCACCTCAGTATCTGGAAAGGGGAAAGGGATTGAGTTCATAGTTGAACTCAGATTTTCAAGAATACACAGTCCCAGTCCCAAATCCAAACTGTTCCTGTGGCTAAGGCACCTGGCTTCCAAGAGCTTTCCCTCCTAGATTGGTTAGTTTCAGAATCTTGTCTAGAACCTTGGTTCTAAGGTTTCCATGGCTCAAGTTCTTTTCCTGGTGGAGATGACTAAGCAATATCTAGAACTGAGAAAGACAAACCACACAGAACACAAACACAAACCCTCAGAGCTGGGGGGGGGGTAAAAGAGGGAGATCTGGGAAGGAGCTTCTTCCCCTCTCACTCTGTTCATGCTGCCTATGCTGTGGGGAAAATGTAATCATCACTCTAAGGATGGGCTAGGGATAAACGGAGAGATAGAGACAGAGAGACAAAAACAAACATACAGATAGACATAGAAACAGAAACAGAGGCAAAGAGAGCATCAGAAAGAGAAACAAAAATAGAGATTGAGACAGAGACAGAAAGGAAAAGGCAGAGAATGAGAAACAGAGACAGAGATAGAGCAACCATCTCATTCTTGCTCATGTTAAAGACACAGCCAATTCTATTGTACAGCCCAATAAAGGAGATTATACTCATCCATGTGGTAGGTAACACAGAGTGCCTCCATAGTAAAAGATCTGGACATGGCCCAGCAAGTTCCTCAGGGAGCCTTTTAGACAATCCCAGCATGTTTCAAAGGCCCCATTACCTATGTAAAGTAGAATATAAGGGAATTATCATAATTTCTATTATTGATTTGGTAGATGTCAAAAGATGCTGCTCTGCATTGGACAGGGCGTTATTGAATGAAGGGTCTTCTATTGATAGAATTCGTCAAGGATCCAACAGGAGAAAGAACATTATTCATCAGTTGCCTCTTAATTAATACATATGCATTTGTTGAATACCAACTATGGAATGATGTTACTTATGCAACGATGCTGGGTACCGAAGATTGTAAAGACAATACAGCAAAGTCTACCTTCAAGGAGGTGACACTCTCTCCTGGGAGACAATGTTCCCAGCAGACTGATTGTATCAAGAATATTTAAAAAATACAATCTAATGTTGGGAGAGAGGGCTCTAGGAGTTGGAGCAGAGAGACTTCATTGGAAGGGGTACTGGAGTAAATAAGAACTCTTGAGGATGAGGATGATCCAGACCAAGGACACGGAGAAGGGAAATGAAATGTGTGAAGAATGGTAAGATTGTGAAATAGAGCACAAGGAAGTTTTACAAGCTTTACAGCAGGGTATGATTGGGTTTAAAAGAGAATTTCAGATTTGATTCCAGAATTTATAAGGGATTATTGTAGTTTATTGAAGGAGACTGACTGGTAACACTTTGGCAGTTTAGGGCAGATGCGTCAGAGAGAGCAGAGCCAGTGGGCAGGAAGGCCCATTAAAGATTCTTATATTATTTCAGAGGAACCATGGTGAGAGTCAAACTAAAGTCTGGGCTGAGTCCAGAGAAAGGGGCCAATGGAGAGATGCTGTGGAAGTATTCGTGACAAAATCTGTCATTCGATTGGATGTGTGGCAGAGTGAGATTACTGAGGTGACCAACCAGAAAAAAAAAATCTGTAGGAGAGGTGGGAGTTGAAAGGATTAGAGGCTTGTTGGAGTGGGTTTGGGGGCTTCTCCATCCCTTATCATTGTCTCCTGATGTTCAGGCCAATGTACTGGATCCAGTAAAGTTTTCTGACCATTTTTGCAATGCTTATGAAAAAGGAGGGATCCCTCCTCCCAGGGTCATTATTTCCTAAGTAAACTTATCAGGTGCCATATTCCATTAGCTGATTGTTTTACTCCACTCAGTTTTATCTCCAAAACACTTTCCCCAGAAATGTTTGTGGAATGGAATTGAATCTCTCCTGTCCACTCAAATCAGCTTCCTCCCCACCCCAGAGACTTCTCAGTTCTCCTCAGCAAAAGCCCCCTACCTGCTCTTTGCTTCCAACTGCTCCCCTCACTAGGCAATCCTCCACTAAACTGCCAAAATAGTTTTTGAAAGATACATGTCACTACCTCCCTCCCGTTCCTCCTTTCCTCCCTCCCAACACATTTATTAGTTCTCTATTACATCTAGGTTAAATTGCAAACTCCCTAGCCTGGCAATTAACAGCCTTCACAGTCTGATTCCATTATCATTTCCCAGCCTTCCCTTCGCCCCCACATCCCTTGCCTTCATTCACTCTATGTTCCAGCCAAACATATCCAGGGATGCAATATGGCTTCTCTTGCTAGATACTGATACACAGCCTCCCCTTTCCCACATCCCTACCCCAATCTCACCTTTGGAAAAACCATCTTCCTCATCTTTGCTTTATCAATCACTTAAAAGATACATTACCTGAGGATAACTTGTACCTACCAAGAATGGGTACAATTTCACCTGGAGAAGCAAAAGGGACTTAAAAGGGAGATAAAACGGGGAAGGAGAAACCTGTCTATGTCTATTCAGCAAGTGAGAAACAGAAAGAGTACAATGAGACTAAGAAAGAGAAGAACAGTACTTTAGATAACCAAAGGTCCCAGAACACAAAATTCAAGATAAGAGTGAGTAACAACAGCCAGTTCAGCGCAGAAAGCATGGCGAATAAATGCACTGGGAATCCCAAGCCAAGGGCCAGATTTGGTCACTTAGGTATCACTGAGAGTGGGAAGGATGTGATGGAGGTTTGCTACACAGCCAATAAAGGCCTGCCTTATTGTAAAGGAACAGTACCCAGAAAATAGGAGGAAACTTTTTTGAAACAACCAGTAGGCATAACCTTATTTCCCTCAGTTTACTCATCTGCAGAATTAGAGAGAAAAAGAAATGGCAAACCATTCTGGTATCTCCGCCAATAAAATCCCAGATATAAAATACAAAACTACTACTCTTCCTGCTCCTCTGACTCCTCCACCTCCTCCCAGACACTAGGGTAGACATCTGAGTTAAAAAACAAAACAAAACAAAACAAAAGAATGGGACATTCCTAGCCCTGGAGGATTTTTCATTCTATTTGGGGTGAAAAACAGCTCAATAGACAAGCCAATACAAATGCATACAATGTAGAGAGAAAGTAATGGGGCAATAACAATGAGAATGGAAAAGGCTTAGTGGAGGAAATGATAGCTGAGCTGGGCTTGGAAGAAAGCTAGGCACTCCACTAGCTGATGTTGAAAAGGGAGAGTGAGTGCAGCTAGGTGAAAGCCATACTTCTTACTTTCTCTGTGAGCTCTCTGTCACTTACTGAATACACACAGACGGTTTTCTCCTTTCCCCTTCCATTTTCCTTTAAAGCCCCTTTTGTTTATATTTACCAGACTCCAGACCTGGACTGAGAAAGGCCTGTTTTTCAATTAGCCCAGACACATACTAGTGATATATGAGACCCTGAGCAACTCAATTAAGCCCTGTCTTCCTTAGTATACCCTTCTATAAAATATAAAACTCAACCTTTCCAGGGTTGCTGAAACGACCGAATGAGATGCAATTTATAAAGAGGTGTGTAAAACTTAAAGTTGTATATAAATTCCAGCTGTTGCCATTGTTCTATTGTTGTTGCCAACCACCACCACCAACTCCACCACTACCACTTTGAGTACTATTACTAGCACTACTAATCCTATTACTACTCCTGCTCCACCTCCTCCAATTACTACTATTCCTCTTTCTATTCCTCCTTTTGCTATGAGTACTACTACTACTACTACTATTACCACTACTAGTCCTACTATTACTAGTCCTTTTCTGCCTCCTCTTCCTGTTACTACTATTCCTGCAACTACTACTATTGCTTTCTCCTCCCCCTTTTACTAGGAGTACTACTACTATTACCACTACTAGTCCTACTATGACTCATCCTTTTCTGCCTCCTACTCTTGTTACTACCATTTCTGCAACTACTACTATTCCTTTCTCCTCCCCCTTTTACTAGGAGTACTACTACTACTATTACCACTACTAATTCTACTATTACTAGTCCTGTTCTGCCTCCTCCTCTTGTTACTATTATTCCTAGAACTACTACTATTCCTCTTTCTCCTTTTCCTTTTACTATGAATACTACCATTACCACTATTACCACTACTAGTCCTACTATTACAAATCCTGTTCTGCCTCCTCTTCCTGTTACTACTATTCTGCAACTACTACTATTCCTCTTTCTTCTTTTCATTACCACTACTAGTTCTACTATTACTAGTCCTTTTCTGCCTCCTTCTCTTGTTACAACTATTCCTGGAACTACTACTATTCCTCTTTCTCCTTTTCCTTTTACTATGAGTACTGTCACTACTACTATTACCACTACTAGTCCAACTATTACTAGTCCTGTTCTGCCTCTTCCTCCTGTTGCTACTATTCCTGCAACTACCACTATTCTTCCTTCTTCTCCTCCTTTTACTACTACTACTACTGCTACTGCTATTAAGGCATGAAGGACAGGCTATGTAAAGGGACAGAGACAAGGTATGGACTGCAGTGTATAGAGAGCACTGTTTTATTCTCTTGAGTTTCTCATCCCCTTGTTCTATCTCTGATATTGCCCTGCCAAGCTTCAGATTTGGATCACTCCCACCATTTGCTGTCTTCACCCCTACATATAGGTTGCTGAATGAAGATGGAGAAAATCACAAAATCATGCTGAATGGGTCTATAAGAAATTTATCTTGCAAAACCTCAACAGGGCACTCACTGACTCAAAACAATATTTTTATACTTCCCTAAGTAATACACTGCCCTACTTACCAAGGGGGCACTTTGAAATCTATTTATTCCTTCTCCAAATCTCCTAGGGCACCCAATCCTTCCATCTACTTGGCAGAGAATGGTGCCTTGTACCACTGTTAGAGATCAAGCATAATGAGGAAAGGAAAAAGATGCCCCTCCTCTTTCCTTGTTGACCTTGGGTCCAAGTGTCCTACCCCACACTACTGCTCTCAGTTTAGACTTAGGGCTGGAAAATTCACCCTGGCCAAAAGGGGCATAGAGTACTTTGATCTAACCAGTGTATTGTATTTCAATCAAAGAAATGTCTTTTCAAACATCATAAGTTGATGTTTGATATACTGAATGGTTACAGCTGTTTTACAACCTCATTATCTGCTTCTCACTTTCTGTGACCACAAAAAATAGAAAAGGCAGGATGGAGGAATCAACTGATCAAAGACCAGCTGCTGACACATATTCCCATAAATGTGTGTGCATACACACACATATTCACTCATACACACGAAGATAAGTAAAACTAAGAAAATAAATTTGTAAGACTACACCGAGCTGCCTTTAATGAGTTCAAGGAACCAAACCTATATTAACTAATCCCAGGTTTACTGAAAGAACTCACAGATCTGTCTGCTGAGGCATAGCAAGTGGCCTTTGAAAGATTTCTGGGAATGAGGAGTTTTCTGTAGAGCTGGAGAAAGGGCAAGTTTAATCAATTTTGAAAAAAAAAGGAGGGGAGTGGAGGCTATATATTAGAAGCTAGGGACTTGATTTCAAGTCAAATTCTGATATGTATTTTAAGTGATGGTTACAGAGCAAAGTTTAAAACAATCTGAAGTGATTATAAAGAACCAACATGCTTTTTCAAGAACAGGTCATGTCACACTAACCTCCTTTCCCATGTTGGCAGGGTGACTGGTCCAGGGGATGATGTAAATGGAGCATTTTTCTGTGGCACTAAAACATTCAGCAATATTTTGTAACTCTTTTGTACAAAATGGGGCTATGTGAGCTAGACATTGGAACTGCAGGGGAGATTCAGACCTTGCTTGATGACTGAAATAAAAAAGCATCATTAATGATCCAACATCATTTTGGAAGGAGGGCTCCAGAATTCCTGTGAAGTGGAGACTTTGTTCATTTTCCTGACTGTTTTTGTCTCCGGGGGTGTCAGTATATGAAATACATACACACACACACACACACACACACACACACATATATATATATATACATATATATATGTATATATATATACACACACATATAAATACACACATACAACTTGAGGACACCCTGCTGATAGAAAACTAGATAGCTAGATGATATAGCTTTATATACATATACCCACACAAATAAATATTCTTACATACATATACACATTTATGTTGATACATACTGGATTTGTACAAGACATACATTAATATGGTCTCTGTATGTTATGAATATATGTGTATAAATTTATGTGTACATGTATATTTGTGTATGTTTGTTTATGTGTATACACATCTCATGAAAAAGGGGTTTTGGTTTTCTGTTATACTTTCTTCTAGGTAAAGTTCAGCACCATGGACGTCAGGATTCATCCCTTTGCTTTGACAACCCATCCAGAGAATAAAAAAGTCAAATGAGGGAAACTAAGAAATAGAACAAAATAGTCCTGGGATTCTTCTTCAGGGCTTAAAGAAGGGCTATGTGAACAAGCATGGGTGTTATAGAGTCACAGATTTTTAATTCAATGGGATATAAGAAATTGCCAAGTCCAATATCCTCATTTAACAGGAAAGGAAACTGTGGCCCAAAGAAAGGAATTACCAAGTAACTGATTACATCATTTGTATATAGCCCTTTACCATGACATATTTTTTTCAAATGAGAAATTTGACCAGGATCACACAACTTGTCTGAGGTACTACATAAGCTATATAGAGTTTTGGATTGGTTTTGGTTTGGTTTTTCATTATTCTTAATCTAACCTCCTACCCATCCATCATGCCATATTATTTTTCGACATCACTGGTCTAGAGTGTCAAGCAGCACATATCAAGGCAAATGAAATCTAGGGCTCTGCAGAGAACTCTCCCCTCCTATTTATCATTTTATATTATGATTCTGAGAAATATGGTCCATCTTTTGTACAATTAATACCATTGATGAGACATCACCTGTTAAAAAGCCAGAATTCTAGTTCATTCCAGCAAAGAAGGAACACTATCAGTGCTTAAATATAAATAGCTTAGCTTTCTAAAGAACCTAATAGTTGACAAAGCTTTTTCCTTGTAAGGAAGGAAAGTAGGAAGTTTATTTATGATCATTTTACAGATAAATGATAGTCTGACAGATTCTGATAGTCTTTATCCAAAGAGCTGAAGTTGAACCCAGAAAGACCTGGATTATGTTTGCCTCTAATACATTCTGACTTTGAGACTCTAGGCAATCCTCAGTGGTTTAAGCAACTCCTAAGACTATGGTTCTTCACAAAGTATGTTGGAGCAGATAGGCTGTGCAGTGGCTAGAGCACTGAACTTGGAGTCAGGAAGGTTAATCTTGTTGAATTCAAATCTGGCCTCGTGCACTAAGCTGTGGGACCCCGAGAAAGTCATTTAACCTCATTTGCCTCAGTTTCCTTATCTCAAAAATGATCTGGAGAAGAAAATAACAAACCACTCCAATATCTTTGCCAAGAAAAACCCCAAATGAGGTCATGTAGAATTAGATATACGTGAAAACACACATGTTGACCTATTCTAATAGAAGGAGTTAATCTCACCTGGGGAAGTAACTATTCTAGAAATCTGGGAGCTGCCTATTCTGATGAATTTAAAGTTCTATCTTTATCCTCATTTTACCAATGATGAAATAGATTTGGCGACCTCATCAAGACCACACAAGTACAGTACCACATTTGAGGGTTCGCCCTGATAACAGGTATGTCCTTAAGACACCTACCAGCTTTGCCCAAATAATGCCTTTTCCTGGTTGGCTTTGCAGACGGGTTTTTGTCCCAAAGCTCCCAATAAATGGCTCTACTATATATATATATATATATATATATATATATATATATATATATATATATATATATATATAACTTTAATCCTTGCTTATGCCCTTAGGAAAGAAAAAAAGAAAAAAGAAAAAAAAATCTCCATGTTCCCCACGTATAAAAGAAGAGCATTGGTCTTTATGATCCTCAAAGTCTTTATCCTGGCATCCTAGAAGTACAACGCATCTTCCAGGATGCAGGTTGGTCCTGGCCCCGCTAGCTGGTGTGTGGCAATTACATTTCCTGGGTAAACATCTTAGATAAAGGAAAGCACTTGTTGGAAGGGCTTGATAGTCTAGTGAAACCAAGGTCAAAAAGCATTTATTAAGCACCTTATATGTGCCAGACACTCTAAAACACTGGGGATATAAAGAAAGGCAAATTCAGTTCTTGTTTTGAGAATTGTCATGCTCTTTAGAACAAGTCTAACCATTGGTTAAGTAGAATCCCCTTCATCCTCAGAGGCCCTGAATTTTTACCCCCACATGCACAAGTCTGCCCTCATTCCCACAGCTTCCAGTTATGAGCAAAGTGCCAGTGGAAAACAGGATCCAAAACGCATCACAGAGAACCACAGAAAACTTGGGATAAGAAAGGAATAGTTGTTGCTGTACACTTATTTCTGAGTTGTATCTAACTCTTTATGATTATATCATGGTTATTGTTTTGTGAAGACACTGGGGTTATTTGTCATTTCCTTCTACAGATCATTTTACAGATGAGGAAACTGAGGCAAACTAGCTCAGGATTACACAGCTAGCAAGTTTCCTAGGCAGGATGTAACCTCCCAGGAATGACACTCTATCCTCTGTACCACCTGATGCCTTAAGGAAAGGAATAAGTATTTATTAAGCTTTTATTCCATCCCACAGCCCTGTAGAGTGATATGAAAACCTTCCTGTAGCATCAACCTCAGTGTCTTTTCCTATAAAAGAGGGCCTAGAGGGAATAGTTGACGCAACTGGGGCACTTTAGCCTGGAGAAGAGAAGATTGGAGGGGGGCAGGGCTAGGATATGATGCTAAGCTTTTTATGGAAGTCATCTCTACTTCCAAGGGCTGTGGGTGTGGAACACTCCTACCTCCTGGGTGACATTCTGGGGCCTATTCTTTTTGTATCCCTATTATGAGTTATACATTGCATGACCCAACTTCACCCTCTTCAGGACCTTATAAATAATTCTCTCCAGTCCTTCCGATTCTTGAAAGAGGATCAGAGATTCAGAAATGGAAGACAGCTAAAAGGTTAGAGGAGCCATTCCTCTTGTTTAATAGATGAAAAACGTGGAGGTCCAGATTCCATTCTGTGGCCTGCCTCTGGTCACATAGGAACAAGTGGCAGATAAATTCACGTCCTCAGAGGCTCCATCGATCACTTTTTCCACTGCAGATTAGAAATTCATTTAATATCATGGTGCTACCATTGGCAACAGTCAGCATTGTCTCGGGGAATAAAAAGCTTCCATTCCTCCTCCTCCTCATCAGTCACTTGTTCATTAGAGGACTCTATTTGGAGACACTGATGAAAGCATCCTCTGGAGAAGCTGGAGGTCCCATGGAGCCATCAAAATAGGACTGGGGGAAGCAGCCCTATAAGGCAATATTCCAGGAACTGGTTTTATTTAGCCTTCAGCAAGTGGCGGGGGTGGACACTCAATTATTGTCCTGATGTATATGAAGGGATATTGTAGGAGTGACAGTGAACAGCTGGTCCCTGTTTCCATTGTGAACAGGGGAAAAGACTTGTAGTAGGAGGATTTGGGGTAAGATGACAGAGGGCTGTGAGACACTGTGACAGCCCAAGGAACCTTGACCTTGCGGGGAAGGGAGGAGGTGGGTTTGCTTAAGGCCCACATGAAGGTCACTAACATTAAGTTAATCATCAAAGGAGGCCATTGAATCTTTTTTGAAAGGGAAGGTGAGGATAGAAAGTCCATTTTTGAGACTGATTGAGGAACCCCTTAGATGAAAGCTTTATATTCTTTTGAGGATAATAAACATTGGTTTTGATAAGAATTTTTTTAAGTGAGGTAAACAGAGCAGGATTAGATAAGATATATTTCTAAAAAGGTGCCATAGTGAGCAGTAGAGTAGAAATAAATATTGACTATCAAATCCTTCCTTCTTTCTTTCCCTTCCTGCACATCACTCTCCCTTCTCCCACCTTTCTTTCCCTCCCTCCTGCTCTTTTCTCTCACATATGTTAAGATCTATCTTAGACCCATCCCTGTTCAGCTATCTTCATCAAAGTGAATGCTCTCATAATAAATCCTCTAGGGCAGGGTAAGGATCAAAACACAAAGATGCATCAAACCTCACCTGCCACCCCCTGACAAGGTTTACTTCATTACCAGGAGGACCTGAAAATGAAGCAAAAGTGTCACAAAACTTCAAGGAGGGCAACTGAGTCATTTTGATTTTGTCTTGGTTTTTATTGTGTAACATGCGATTGTGTCGGTGGAATGGGAGATAAGGCATAAATAATATCCTCTAAAGATATACCTTTATCCTTCTGTAACCCAGAACAGAAGTTCTCAATGTTTATATGCGCCTTGGACTTCTTTGGCAACCCAGAGAAGCTTGTTTGGTTTTTTTTTTCTTGTTTAATAGGAAGAATAAAGGAACATTTATTAGGTACCGATTATATACTGGATTGGACTAAGCACTTTACAAATATTCTTTCATTTGTTCTTCTGGTGACTGTGTAGGAGTACAAAATAAATTATATTGAAATACAGTTATCTAAAAATTAGGGGAAATTCTATATTCACAAGATTTTGAACCTTTGATATATTCAACAGTAGCAAATCACAGAACAAAGGAAGTATCCAACTCAAGTGTCCTTTCATAGTTGAAGAAACTGGGTTAAATGATTTGCCCAATATCACATAGTAAGATTCTGAAGCCAAATTTGAATTCAGGACTTCAAGCCTGGTGCTCTACCCCCTGTACCATTTCTCTGCTTTTATGTCTACAACATGTTGCTAAAGGGTTTATTCAAAGCCCCTGGTTACCAAAAGTCTCCTTTCTCCCTCTGTAGAGTCTTCACAAAGGTGAAGTTTTATTCTTTGCTCTAAGGAATCTTTCTAGAATCTTTAGCTAGCATTTGTCTTTGCCTTCAAGGATTTCTTTCTTTTAAACTGTCACCAGCCTCTGGAGGATGCTTTTCACATCCAATTTAAGATCCTTCCTCATCATTGGCCACTTCTTTGGCTATTATTACATTGGCTACCACCATTCTGGAAACATTTCTATGTGGTCAACTGTAGAAACTCTTCTGGCTTTTTATTGCTTGGGGTGTTGGGGGAAAGGGAAGAAAAAAAGTCTTTCCATCTGCCATATGATTCTCCATTAAGGCCATGACTATTGCTGTTCCACCATAACACAGTCTTGACACTTGCCTGGGTGACCTGGGAGAATCAGCTACTGCTTTATACATCACCCAGGAAATATGATGGACTTTCTTTTCTTCAATCAACCATCCTGGGTGATGTCATATGCTTCTAACCAATGACCCCAATCCCCTGAGATGCTTTCAAATGGATGGAAAGCCTCGCCATGTGCATTTTACTTTGACTGCTTGATTCATTCATCTGTCTGGGCCTTCTGTCATTAATTAATGGCAGGGGGTCCCATCTCTTATAGAGTCTCCCAATTTAGAAGCATTTACTCAAACCTGACCACAAATGCTCAGAATTCTAAGACAAAAAATGATCTAATCTCTACCCTGAATGTGTGTATGCAAGTTATGCATATATAAAAATGTAAGATACTCCCACAAATATTAATATGTATGCATGCACAAACATTCACTTATGTATAGATGTACACATATGGACACAAGATTGGACAAAATAAATGCAATGGAATGGGGGCAGGAACAAACTTGGGAGCCATAGAAGGTGATCAGTGCCGGACACATGTTCAGATGAAATACTCAAACAAAAGCATCGAAGTAAATATGGGGCCAGGGAGTTCAGTGTGTGTGGCACTCGGTCCAAATACCCAGAGCTCGTGGGATGAGAGATTCAGAGTCAGAAGGGAACATGGAGCTTTTACCACAATCATTGATGGATGGATATATGAGACTCCAAGACAGACTGAGCACAAGGCTCTTGGAGGGAGCTGATCTTCCCTGCTGCTTTTGTATGCTTCCTGGGAGCATGGCACCATAGGAAGATCACTGGGCCTAGAGCCAGAAGACCCAATTTCTATTTCAGGCTTTGTCAATAACTAGCAGCATGAGCTTGGACAAATCCTTTTATCTCTCAAGCTTGTCATCTGTGAAAAAAAGAGGCTGCATGATGAGATCACTGAGATGCTCTAATGTTCTAAGATTCTCGGTACCTTTGGTGGCAGAAGACTTTAATTGAATTCAGAGCTGAAAGGGACCTTTGTCAAATAATACAATCTCCATGTCTTACACAGGAAACAGCTCCCGAAAGGATTAAGTTACACAGCTAGTAAGCTGCACAAAAGGGATCCAAAATCTGATTACAAATCTATGGTTCAAACCCTTCGTGTTACATATAAAGAAACTGAGGTCCAACAGCAATAAGTAATTGGCTGAGATGTCAATGATGTCACAGGTCGAATTTGAATGCTGGTTCTGATGCCAGGTCAAGAATTCTTCTCTCTGTATCACTGTCCCATAAGATTGCATCAACTGCATTCAGAAACCTAATTATCTTATTGGAATAAATTAATCAAGTGGCATTATTAAGCACCTACTGTGTTCTATGACTAATGTAAAACACAGATGAAAATGTTTTTTTTTTGTCCTCAAGAAGCTTACATTCAACTATGGAAGAGAGGAGTTAGCAGTCTGGGGAACTTGGGAACTAAAACTAAAAAGATCCTTATGGGAAATGGTTATTCTGACTCTATGGCCTAAGGTTCTGCCAGGGAGAAAGAGAAAAGGGAAGTTCTTTCTACCAAAAGATGCAATGATCACCCATGTCCACCAGATGGCAGTAAATGGTTGATTATCACCTTACACAAGGGCAGCTGGGAATGAAATCTATAGCAAGACATTTCTTCTCCTTCCTTAAGCAGACATTCACAGATCCAAGCATGGGATTGTGCAAAAGCTATATGCCCCTAAAGCACAATTCAAGACCTCTCCTAGATCCTTTGGGTAGTGGAACCCTTAGAACTGTCTAGTCCAGTTGTCAGAACGGAGGATTCAGATCATCCTCTGGATGGATAAATATGGTTACAGGCTAAGTGTTATTATTGATTATTGCTGTGGAAAGGAGTAGAGAAGGAAAAGGGGCTAGAACAGGGAAGAAAACCCAGAGAAGAAGCTGTTAAAGTGGAGGGCACTCCAGAGAACAAAGTCACTTTAGGCTTGATTTTTTTGGAGACATTTGTCTCAAGAAGTTGAATTCCCTTCCCTTGAAGTGTTAAATCAGAGATGGAATGACCATTGTTGGGTATATCATAGGGTGACTATTTTTGATTCTGAAGAAGCCTAGATTCAAAACTAGTCTTGCACACTTAGTAGCTATGGGAATTTAGACAAATTACTTGACTTCTGCCTCAGTTTCCTTATCTGTTAAAAGCTATGATAATAATAGCACCACCTCCCAGAATTGTTATGAGCATAAAATAAGACAATATTTGTAAAGCACTTTGATTTTTTGAGATATCTATCTCAAAAAGTTGAATTCCCTTCCCTTGAAGTCTTGAATCAGGGACTGAATGACCATTATCGGGTATATCATAGGGATACTATTTTTGGCTTTGAAAATAACTAGAGTTCAAAACCAGTCTTGGACATTTAGTCGCTGTGTGACCTTAGACAAATCACTTGACCTCTGCCTCAGTTTCCTCATCTGTTAAAATTGTGATAATAATAACGCCACCTTCCAGATTGTTACAAGGATAAAATATGATAAAATCTGTAAAGTATTTTGTAAATCTTAAAGCACTCTGTAAATTCTAGCCATCTTCATCATCGATTGACAGCTGCTCCAAAATCTACAATTTTGTAATTCTCCAGGAAACTGGAAGAGTCTGAACTAAGATCCCAAAGTTAAACTGCTGAAACTGAGAACAGCCCTGCCCTCGTTCTTCTAAATGAAGGACGCCATGTATTTATACCTGGGGACAGATAAATGTTGAATGATGGAAAGAATCAAGGAAATATGGTGGAATTTCAAGGACCAGAGTAATGTGAATCATAAATGAATAGAAACTCAGCTCAGTGCAACACAACCATTTCCCAGAAACTCAAAAGGAGTGATCATGTCTGTCACTAAGTACACGTATGGTTCAAAGGAATGAGCTCACTAATGAAGTTGGCTCAAACTCTATGAGAATGAACAACATGATATGGCAACAAAAAAAAATCTTATGTGCTCTTTTGCTGAACCAAAATAATCAGCTCCAGGATAAAGGAGATGATTGTCCCATGATACTATGCTCTGCTCAAATATGTTTTATAATTTTGAGGGGGGTAGGGAGGAAGAAGCATACATTTTAGGAAGGGTGATGAAAAGCTGAAGAGCTTCCAAGACAATTGGGTTCTTAAGAGGTTGGAAATCCACATTATATGGTGCCTGGGAATATAATATAAGGGAATCAGTTCATTGAGCTTGAAGGGAAGGTGGACTGGGGTATGTTTAAGTATTATAAGGTCTTTACAGTAGGGGGGAAAGGAATGAGGTGGTTCTGATTCACCCAGGAGGACAAACGAAGGCATGGCATGGAGAGTAACAAGGTAAATTTAGGTCTGATATTAGGAAAAACTTACAGCTCATTCGACTCCAATTTTTGATCTAGTAGATGGAGTCCTAGTGCGTGACCTAGTGGAGTCCAGGACTGGAAACCAGCAAGAAATAGATTCAAATCCTATCTCAAACATTTATTACTTGTGTGAGTCTCTGCAAGTTATTGAATCTCAATCTTAGTTTCCTATCAGTAAAAATAATAACACCTACTTTGCTGTCCATATGAAGATCAGATGAGAATCTCTATAAAGTGCTTTGCAAATGTTAAAGTGTTGTATAAATTTTATTCTTCATAATTACAGTTTTCCAAGGAAGCATGGAATACCTTAGGAGACAGTGAGCTTGCCATTAATGGTAGAGTGCCAGCAAAGGAAGGTGAACCTGTACGGAGATTGATGTAGTGGAGATATGTAAGCAGCTAGTATTTGGTCTAGATATCAGTCAGTTAATAAATATTTAAGTGCCTACTGTGTGCCAGGATAAGTGCTGGGGATACAAAGAAAGGCAAAAGACAGTTCTCATTCCCAAAGATCTCACAATCTGAGGAGAGGGACAACATGCAAATAACTGTGTACAGAATGAACAGAAAATCATCCCAGAGGGAAGGCACTCTGAGGTTCTTCCCAGCTCTTAAATTCTATGATTTTTTTTGCATGAGTAATTTTTTTATAATATTATCCCTTGTATTCATTTTTCCAAATCATCCCCCCTTCCTCCACACCCTCCCCCCGATGACAGGCAATCCCATACATGTTACATGTGTTACAATATAACCCAGATACAATATATGTGTGTAAATACCATTTTCTTGTTGCACGTTAAGTATAAGGTATAAGTAACCTGGGTAGATAGACAGTAGTGCTAACATAAATTCTATGATTTTATGCCTTAAGGTTCTTACCAAGCTTTACTTAATATCATTTAAGCCTACAAACACGCTCACATATATACACACAGAGATACACACACATGCTCATAAATACATATATACATACATACACTGATATACATACACATTTACTTTACTGGTCAAAAGATTTAGTAGGAAAAGGAATTCTCATTGCATGATTCCCACTTCTTTCAAACCCAAGGGATTATTTGAAAAAGCCATCGAGAGGAAATGGGCCATATCTTTGAGAAAGGTTGATCAATGTCTATCAAAAACCCTGTCATGTTACCTAAATGATGTGGGATGCATGAGGCTTAATGGGCAGGTCTAGATAGTATGCTCCTTGACAGCTTTGTAATAGGTCACATTCTCCCTAAACATGGAGGCTTCCAAGCCTCTGTGACCTCTTGCTGATGGGACTCCATGTTGAATGAAAGAACTATAGCTGAAATCATCTTTTTGGCCTCCCTTCCCTTCCTAATGGCGATGGAGGAACAGGGAAGATAATGAATTGAGGGGAAGTGTTTCAGATTCTTCAGGGAGTTGCCTACAATGCATCTCAGAGGAAGCACTGAGCAATCACTGAAATTAGGAATGAGGTAATGGATTGGCTCTTCTCAGCACTACCTTTCCTTTTCTGCTCCCTCATTATTCTGAGCTAATGAAGACATTTCACTGTTATATACAATGCAGCAGAGTATTATATAAAACTCCTAGGAATAAGAGTCAAAAGACCTGAGAGAGATCCTTGGTTCTTCCAGTATGACCTTGAGCGAGTAACTTTCCCTTGATGAGCCTCAGTTTCCCCTTTTGTAAAGAAGGGAGGTTGAATTGCATAATCTCTTAAAAATATGAAATGTTGGAGTCTGAAGAGGCCTTAGAGGTCACCTAGTCCATGCTGCTGATCATCTAGATGAAGTCTTGACAAGAGACTATTTCTAAAGTATTACAGTAGGAGATAGGAGACACCTCAGGTCTAAGATTCTAAGTCCTGCTATCTCTTCTAATTTTGAGGTAATTTTTTGATATTGGAAATAATCACCCAACAAGTATTTATGTGCCACCCAGTGTACCAGGTGCTAGAGATACACGTGACAAAAAGAGAAACAATCTCTCCTTTCCTGAAAGCTGTTTACCATCAAATGGGGAAGCCAGAAAATCTAAATGAGAGCAGACAGCAAATCCATTTAAAGTAGAATAGAGAGTATTTAGGAAGGGGGTGATACTAGCAGTTGGGAGAATCAGAAAAATCTTCATGTTGAGGTGCTATTTGCTCTATACTAATGAGATTTGTGGTTTGTTTGAATCCCCTCACCTTTCTGGATGGCACATCTTTACTCACTCTAAGAAAAGCCATGCTACAAATCTGAGATCTCCTAAAGCCAGCACCAGGAAGGGGTGGTTGCCCTCACATGGGAGCTCTGGGAGGAGTGGCTGGACGACCACCTGTCCAGGGTGCTGCTTGTTTGGTCAAGGGAAGAACAGACAGTCACTAATGTCATTCCCAACCACCTAAGAGAATCTCTTCTCTGCCCTTCAGAAGGGATTTTCAGAAAAGTACTTTATGTGAGTGTGTATTTGTCGCACTACTCCACTTACATAGCAGTATAAATCATAGTCACACACACAAGATGGGTGGAATGCAAAAATGGCTTCTTGGAACGAGCAGAATACACAATGAAGTGAGTCCTGGAATTTAAACTGACATCATCAACCCATCGGATTTAGAAACAGCAGAGAGTAAGTGACGGTAAAATCTGGCATTGCAAGCTACATTCTGATCCTTTTCCTATAGATTTAAAAGCATTGTTTTCATTTTTTGAAGGCAAACAACAAATAGCATTAGATCAAGGAAAAAAAATCTTAAAAGTCTCAGCTCCACCGACTGAATAGATGAGTACTGGAGGAATCAAAACAAGAAGAGCTGGTCATACCCACTGGGGGTCACAAGCAATTCATAAACCCTTGTTGTGTACCCCCAACCAAAAAAAAATTGAAAATATCAAGTTGTACAGGCAAAGGAAAGTGTTCATCTTCAATACCTTGTCCTTGGTGCAATCACATGAGTCTAAGCAAATTACCATTTAATACATGTTTCACACATGAATACATATGTGTATACATCTATCTTTAAAAAAAAAAAGAAAGAAAAAAATAACTGTTTACCAACACATATATCATTCCAACATCTGCTGTGAGTGTTCTGATAATCATCTGCTAGTTTAAAGCAAAGGTTAAAAATCTAGACTAAATTAGAGGAAAATATCAAAATGAGAAGCATCCGTAATAGGCAATCTCAACCCAACTTATTCAAACAAACCCTTGTTCATGCACTATTGATTCAGAGGGACAGATAATACACAAATCTCACTGTATTAACTCTCTGCTTACTACTAGCAAAATATGAACACATTAGATTTGATAAAAGAAATCAAAAACTACAAAGCTATTCTCAAAAATGGTATATCTCATGGACATTTTAATAATGTAGAAGATTCCTTAAGATGGAACATCCTTTGTTCAAACATCCTTTAAATATCAATGTCAAGTACTATAAAGCAGAAAAACATACAATAAATCATCTTTGTTATGGTGATGGAAGATTTTCTATTCCATCCGATTGTCTACAGATAATATGATTTCTTTATACTTATGCTCTGTATATTTGTACCTCTATAGGTTTGTTTCCTATGTGTAGATAAATTATAATGGCTGTATCATCCAAATTACTAATGAGACTTGCAACTAAAAGTTTCAGGTACTCTAAAGAGAATAGCGTAATAATACATGCAGAATTTAAAAAAAATTTATTAAAGCTTTTTAATTACAAAACATATGCATGGGTAATTTTTCCAACATTGACCCTTGCTAAACCTTATGTTCCAAATTTTCCCCTCCTTCCTCCCATCCTGCCTCTAACTGGCAAGTAGTCCAATACATGTTAAGTATATTAAAATGCATGTTAAATCCATTATATGTATACATATTTATACAGTTATCTTGTTGCAAAAGAAAAATCAGACCAAGAAAGAAGAAAAAGAAAAACAGAAAGAAAACAAAATGCAAACAAATAACAGAGATTGAGAATGCTATGTTGTGGTCCACACTCTGTTCCCATGGTTCTCTTTCTGGGTGTAGATGGCTCTCTTTTTACTGAACAAGTGGAACTGATTTGAATCATCTCATTATTGAGGAGAGGCCATCAGAATTGATCCAGGCCTAACAAGATCTTGCGGAATAAAAAGTTTTCTGAGGCTAGCTCGAGGATTCTGGAATTGATCCTAATGATAAATATAGGTATTATATCTGTACTCCAAATTAAATAGCAGAGAGAAGGGGAATAAACTGGATTGTATTTTGAAGATTGTGTAACAATGCCAAGTTTTTTATTGAATGTTCAAGAGTGATATTTTATTGATAATGAAATATGGATATGAATCACAAGTTGCATGATTGCCAGATTTAAAAGTGTCAGTGATTCAAAAACAATGCAAGGACATGGATCAGTCCAATGGGACAGCATCATTTGATGATGAAATACTCTATATGAGAAATTATTAAGCGACATCATTAATGATATACTTAGATTGTGCAATACTTAGATATACAATCTAAGTATTATGTGAACTGATCATAGAATAAGGAGTCATGACCAAAAGAGAGCCAGACCAAAGCTGGTAACTATAAAACACTGAAAGACCTGGAAATAAGTTGATAGCCCATCAATTAGCTCCCCTATGAAGAACATGTGATGCATGGTGGGAATCCTTAAAACAGATTGCAATAAATGCCAAAGAAGGTAGTGGCCATGCTGATAAACTCAAGTATCCATTCAAGTGGCACAATGTGTTATAACTTTTTATACCTTTATGTTCTTGCATCTCCACTCAAAACTTTTCTTTAAAATTTCACTATTATAGGCCCCAGGTAATAAAGAAATAGCACAAATAATCAAAGAAAAGAACTAATTTCAAATCAAATGTTCACAAAACGTAAAGCAGGAATATCTGATCCTTCAATCTGTAGAAAGTGAAGGTGTCAGATTTGTATTTGAATTTGGAATTTATTATTTGATTTTTTAATTAAAGAATTTCCATTATTATAGAATTTATAGCTCCCTAAAAATACGGATATATCTTTACTAGAAAATAAATACTTATATAATGCTTACTATGTGTCAAGTGGCAAGCAAAGCACTTATATAATTATTATATTATTTAATCCTTACATTTACTCTGATAGGTATATAGTAATATTATCTCCATATTACAGTTGAGAAACCTGAAAACAAAGTTTACATAATTTACTGAAAGTCACACAGGTAGTAAGTTTCTGAAGCTAATTGTGATCTTGTCTTTCTGAACCCAAGGCCAGTGCCTATCCACTGGACCAATGGCTATCTTTTCTTTTCTTTTCTTTTTTTTTTTAATTTTTTATTATATATATATTTTTATAATATTATCCCTTGTATTCATTTTTCCAAATTATCCCTCCCTCCCTCTATTCCCTCCCCCCAATGACAGGCAATCCCATACATTTTACATGTGTTACAATATAGTCTAGGTACAATACATGTGTGTGAATATCATTTTCTTGTTGCACAATAAACATTAGAATCCGAAGGTACATGCAACCTGGGCAGACAGATATTAGTGCTAACAATTTACATTTACTTCCCAGTGTTTCTTCTCTGGGTGTAGCGACCTCTGTCCATCATTGATCAACTGGAAGTGAGTTGGATCTTCTTTATGTTGAAGATTTCCACTTCCATCAGAATCCATCCTCATACAGTATTGTTGTTGAAGTGTACAGCGATCTTCTGGTTCTGCTCATTTCACTCAGCATCAGTTGATGTAAGTCTCTCCAAGCCTCTCTGTATTCCTCCTGCTGGTCATTTCTTACCGAGCAATAATATTCCATAACCTTCATATACCACAATTTACCCAACCATTCTCCAACTGATGGACATCCATTCATTTTCCAGTTTCTAGCTACAACAAAAAGAGCTGCCACAAACATTTTGGCACATATATGTCTCTTTCCGCTCTTTAGTATTTCTTTGGGATATAATCCCAGTAGTAGCGCTGCTGGGTCAAAGGGTATGCACAGTTTGATAACTTTTTGGGCATAATTCCAGATTGCTCTCCAGAATGGCTGGATTCTTTTGCAACTCCACCAGCAATGTATTAGTGTCCCAGTTTCCCCACATCCCCTCCTGGCTATCTTTTCTTAACTCTTAATTTTGGAGAGAGACGTTGAGAGAGTACCAGATAGCTGTCCTTGATGAATTGATGTCACCAAGATGAGATGAATTTCAACCCAAAAAATGAGTAAATTTGACTTTAATTTTGTGGTATGAAGTCTGAGCAAGACATATGGTTCTAGATGTGTATACTTCATTAGATAGGTAGATAGACTGACTGCCCTTTTAAAAGAGGATCAAATCGTTTTTTAAAAAAGGAATAGGTGTAGGGAATATGTCATATTAAATTTGCATATTAAAATGTGCCTTCTGATGGCAGTGATATATTTACACATAAATCAATGGAGTCAGATAAAGAGAAAGAAAAATTTCACTTTATTCATAGCTGACATGAGCATCTACTTAGAGAACCCTAGTGAGTCAATAACAACAAAAGCTTTGGTTAAGTAACAGGACAGAAGGCAAAAGTATTTTTAAATTTGTCTTTTCTGGAGAATTTGATTTTATCTGTAGTTTTTATTTATGAGAAAAACAAAGAAAAACAAGAAGGAAGTATAAGAAATATGAACAGACAAGTTCACAGACAAGTATAGCAGTAGAAGAATGAACACGATTAACTCGAAAAAATGCTAACAAAATTAAAAACCAACTTCATAGTGGAGATTTGTGGTTTTATATGAACTCCTTGTTTTTGTCCTTCTTTGAAGAGAGAAACATTCATGTTTATTGATATTTGGCAAGTTCATGATAAGTGACATTTTAAAAAATCCATTGAGATAGAAACAAAGATGATACTGATGTCAGAATATACTGCATACAACCTATGTAGAGTAAGGAAACAGACAAGGAGTTCAGCAAATATCAAGGAAAATTGACATTCAGGGATAACAGAATAAATACTGGAATTTCAATTATCTGTACATCTGTTGGAACTCTCTATTAGCCAAAAGAACATCTAATAATATCAGTTTGGATTCAAGGCAGCAGTGTCTGAAATGGGGACAAACAAATGAAAGTAACTTTTAATAAAGACCATTCTCATCCACAAGAATCGATCTCTATGGATGGAAATGATGAAAACATTTGCAAAGAAGATGAAGGTGATATGTAGGAATTTGTAATATACTTGAAGAAAATAAGGAATACTCATCATAAATTCTAATTTTAGGGAGAATATATTTAACAGGCTTGAAAGAAGGAATAAACTGTGTCATTTAGTACTATATTCTATAGTACTAATACAGTACTAAATGACACAGTTTATTCCTTCTTTCAAGCCTATAGTATTAGCCTTTCCAAGAAAATGGGCTACTCTCAACAATGATATTGTAAAGATACAAGAGAACCAAATCTCCAAGCCAAGAAAAAAGGAAGAATTTGAGTAAGAGACCATTTTGACTGCACGGGGAAATGAATTATCCACTATTTAATTTTTTTAGAAATAAACTTAAGATAGAAATAAGGTAAGTAATACATGAAAACAAAAGCACGTCATAGTCTTATAACAGCCCTGGAGAATCTAAAGCTCAAAATGAACAGACTGACTAGGAAAATAAAGACAAAGAAAAGGGCTGGCATTTTGCAAAGTGATAGTCTGAAGAAAAATAAAGGAAGCTCAAGGAAAAGAAAGAACCACTATTCAGGGTAGTTGGAATTATAATAATGAATAGCTAAGAGAACTATTGAACACTTATTTTTCCTCTTTCTTTCAAGGAGAATGAGGCTTTAACTTAAAAAGAAGAGACAAAAATTATTATCAGGTAATTAATATCCACCACTAGTAGTTAGATAGTAAAGATTCTTAGCTCTCTTAATGATCTTTAAGTAACTCGAGCAAACTGATCTTCATTGCTATCTCCATCTCCATCTAAGCAAGGTGAAAGTATTTATCAGATTATAATGGAGAAGACCAAAAATTAACAGAAGTAAAAGGACATTACCAAAAGGAGTGTTTAGTTAACCTATAAAGGAATAAACAGACAAAAAATATGATCTCATGTAACTTTATCAAGAATAGGTGATAACAACCAATTTGATTTACCTTTTGATGTATGGGCTTTCGAAAGGAAAGATACAGGATATATGCAAGTAGAAATAAAAAAAATTGGGAGTAACTTGAATAGCCCAAAGTACAATCATTAGTGATGGAATGTCATCTTGATGATAACTACTCAAATATCCTAAGAATATATCAGTGGCCAGCTCTGTCTTGTCAAACACAAAGGCCTAAATGACATGCTTCTCAAATTTGGGAACCTGATACCAAGCTAGGAGTAAGAACTAACTGTTGAATGGCAGAATCAGGCTCAGAAAAACTCTATGAGCAAGAATATATGAAACCAAATATAACTGGTGGGAAATTATTAGGAATAAATGTAAAGTATAACACAAAGGTTCAAAAAATCAGCAAAGCAATGTAAGCCAAAGGTTTGTGTAGATTGTCTGAAAAAAGATGATTGAGTTTTATAGTACTACAAACCAATATGAGTCAATAGTGCATTGAGGAAGTTAAATAAAGTTCATTTAATATGGAGCAGAATTGAGAGTCCCAGCAAGGACTTGGAGAAGGGGGTAATAGTGCCCCTGAGCTCTTACTTGGCTACACCATATCTAGGCCAAAGTATTAAGCTGTAAATACTACAATTTAGGGAAAATGTTCATCATCTAGAGAAGATTCAGGATGCTGAATGTTCTCTAACTTCTTACTTCCTTTTTCCCTTGTGATAGGTTTTGTTACATAACATAACAACAAGAAGATGCAGACACAAACATGTGTATGTGTGTACGTATATATGTATAGCACTTTAAGTCTTGAAAAATGCTTACAGATTTTGTCCCCACGATAACTACTGAATGTAGTTGCTATTTTTTATCCTCATTTTTCCTCATTTTAAAAATTCTAAATCAGAAGCCACATTTGAAGTCAGGTCTTCCTGATTCCAGGTCTGGTGCTCTCTCCTTTGCATGAACTAATGGTATTAAAATAGTAGAAAACAGATAGCAGGCAGTACTTCCCACCAGCAATTCTCTTTTTCAGGCTAATTATCATTTTGTTCAGTCATCTCACTCTTCATGACCCCATTTTGGGGTTTTCTTGGCAAAGTTTTTGGAATAGTTTACTATTTTCTAGTATTTTCTTCTCATTTTCTCATTTTCTTCTCATTTTCATATCACTTTCATTTTGCAGATAAGAAAAGTGAGGCAAATAGGGTTAGGTGACTTGTCCAGGATCACACACCTAGTAAGTGTGTGAGGTCAGATTTGAACTTTTGAAGATGAGGCTTACTGATTTCCAGCCTAGTTTTCCATCTATTGCACAATCTTCCAATTAAATTATGGCTCTCTATTCAACAAAGCTCTATCAGACGTGGGAATTCCATCAGATAGTAGTAGCTGTATAGAAGTGCCTTCCCATTCCCCAAACCAGTGAAATATTGCTCTTGTGATCAATCAAAACCATAAGATCTTTTTTTCATGTGAATGGATACCAAGCCAAGTCTCTTTTATTTTGTTCTTGTTCTTGTTTCTGCTTTTTGGTTTTCTTTCCAATTTTTAACTATTCCAATTATTAACTATTTTCATTTAAATATTTTCATGCCAAATTCTATCCCTTCCTCCTTTGTCCCCTCCCTGAGTTTGTAAGCAAAAACAAATAGTTTACAAAAACATTGGAAAATAGGTGAAAGAAAGTGAAAAATAACATGCTTTAGTTACATTAAAACTATCAGTTATTTCTCTGGAGGAAGATAATATGCTTCATCATTCGTCCTTTGGGATTTTCTTGGATTATTGTCTTGCTGAGAATAACCAAGTCATTCCTAGATATTAATCATACATGACTGTTTACAATATTCTCTTGATTCTGTTCACCTCATTATGTATCAGCTCATGGAAATCTTTCCAAGTTTTTTTTTTTCTGAAATCATCCTGCTTCTCATTTATTATAACAAAACAATCTTCCACTATAATCATATATCACAGTTTGTTTAGCCTTCCACAACTGATGGACATTCCTTTGATTTCCAATTCATTGCCACCACAAAAAGGATACACACACACATAGAAACAGATAAACAATATTTATGTGTCTGTGTATGTATATAAATATATATATAAATATATATACTCACATGTGCATATATGTACATATCTCACAAATAGATCTTTCTCCCCCCATTGTTGATGTCTTTGAGATGGAAACCTTGCAGTGATATTGCTGAATCAAAGGTTTTCACAGTTATATACCTCTTTGTGCACAGTTTCAAATTGCTCGTCAGAATGTTTGTATCAGTCTACAACTCCACCAATTGTGCATTAGTGTCTCAGTTTTGCCACCACATCCAACATTTTATTTGTTTGTCAATTTGTGTTTAGATCCATAAAATTTGTTCTTGTTTGTTTTGACCCAGATTTTGATGCTGTCAAGACTATTTTGACTTTTGATTCTGTCATCTAAAGTTATTCTTCCAAGATTTGTCAGTTCAAATTTGATAAGCATCTTTGCTCTGCTTTCAATCAAGTAATTGATGATGTGAGTGACAGAGTGAGAGAGGAAGAAGAAGGAGGAAGAGGAGGTGGAAGAAGAGGAGGGGGGGAGGGAGGGAAGAAGAGGGAGTCACATTTTGGAAAATGTCATTTAATATATTGGATATGACTTTTTTTTTTCTTTTTAATCACCCAACATTAGTTCCTAATGATCAGTGACTTCTTTCAAAGTGATCATAATCTTTCTAGTTTTCAGAAAAATAAAACAGCCAGTTTCATTTTTTTTCTTTGTTTTTTTTTTTCTCTATGATTGATTATACCTACTTGAGCTCTGGAATCTCCAGATATTTGGGGGCAAGCTAACATCATTCATGAATGATCCACTCTATGACCTTATATTTGTAATCAACAGTTCCCCAAACCCTAAGACATGTATGGGGACTGGTAAGAATAATAGAAAACCCTAAGAAATGTATGGGGACTGGTAAGAATAATAGAATAATACATATAAGATATAATATGGTAAGCCAGCTGTTATGAAGCACTAAAAACTGAAAAGGAAACAAAGACATATTTTCTCCTCTTGCTTTCTGTATGGAAATTTTGTTAAAATATTAATAATTATAATGCTCAAGAATTAGGTGAGCAATTTAGAACATTCTTTCCTGAATCATGGCTCTCTAAAAAAGAGAATACATATATAATGATCAACTCTGATGGACTTAACTCTTTTCAACAATGAGATGATTCAGGCCAATACCAATAGACATGATGCAGAGAGCCATTTGCATCTAGAAAGAGGACTATGGGAACTTAATGTGGATATTTTTTCACCTTTTTATTATTGTTTGCTTGCTTTTTTTCTTTCTCATGTTTTCCCTTTTTGATTTGATTTTTCTTGTGCAATATGATAAATGTGGAAATATGAATAAAAGAATTGCATGCTTAATATAAATCTGATTACTTTTTGTCTAGGAGAATGGGTAGGTAGGGAGAAAAATTTAGAATCCAAAATTTTGCAAAGTTGAATGTTGAAAACTTGTATATATTTTGAAAATAAAAAGCTATTATTTAAAAAAGGAGAAGGGAATGCACAGCTATAGACTGAAAGAAATTAGACTTGGCACTGGGGACACTAAAATGATAAGGATGCATTGGGGTCTATGATTTGGTATTCTTCACCTTGAAATTCTCTTGACTAAACTTCCTGGTAAAGTAATTAAAGCTCTGAAGAATATTTCACAGAGTTGAAAATTGTGGCTGAATTTTATGATGTTGTATTCCTCTACACCTAAAGCAAAGTATATAGAGTATTTAAAATCTGTTGGCCATTACTCAGAAGGTTCTAATAAATAAGTGGAGAAAGGATATAAGCTAACAGTTTTGAAAATTAAAAACTGAAAACAGTGAACAACTACTTGGGGAAAATAATGCTCTAAGTCACTAATAAAAAGAGAAATTTAAAAAAATTACTAGTCTTCACACTATATGTTTATCAAAGATGATAAAATGCAGATACAGTCAATGTTGGAGGCAGACTTGAGGGACTATATGAAGATTAGTATCCTAAAATACTGATCAAAAAATTGCAGGCTCCATCAGACACCCTGAAAATGGATTCTTCTGTTACCTCCATCTTCTGATTTAGCTGAATTTTTAATCTATTTTTAAGGGAAGAGTGAATAAGGTCTCTGTCTCCCTCTGTGCATCTCTGTATGTGCACTTCTCTCTCTCTCTCTCTCTCTCTCTCTCTCTCTCTCTCTCTCTGTGTGTGTGTGTGTGTGTGTGTGTGTCTCCGACTCTCTCCCTCCTTTTGTTGTCTTAAAAAACTGTTCTATTCTGAGCTTATAAAATAAAGAAAAAAATTCCATAACATAGTAGAATAGAAATAATAAAAACAAAAAGATAATTGTACATGAAACTTCAAATCTATTATGTACAACTTGCTATTCTTTTTAAATATGCAATAGTTATCCTATAACTTTGTTTCTTTTTTTTTCCTTTTTCTTGTTTTATGCAAATCTATCCTATTTTTTCTAAGATGGTCAAGCTCATTATTTCTTAAAGTAAATCTCATTGCAATCATATACCACAACTTATTTTACACAATTGATAAATTTCCCTATAACTTCTAGTTCTTTACCACCAGAAAAAAAAGAGCTATTACAAACATTTGAAAATATATAAGTCCTAATCATCTTTGTAAACAGACCTAGTAGTGGTATTGATGGATCAAATAGCATCGGTAGCTTAATAAATCCTTGCACATAATTCCAGATTGTTCTTCAAAGTGGTTGAATAATTTCACTATTCCATAAACAGTGAATTAGTGTCCCAATTTCTCCACATCCCCTCCAACATTTTCCCTTCAACTATGTTAAGGCAATCTGATAGATGTAAAATTTTATCTCAAGATTGTTTTAATTTCTCTATCAATTTCTCTAATGAAGAATAATTTGGAACATTTTTATGACTAGAAATTGTTTTGATTTCTTCATTGGAAAACTGCCTGTTCATATTGTTTGATCTCTTAGTAATTGGGGAATGATTCATATTCTTATAGATTTGGCAATTCTTTATATTTTTAAGATGAGACCTATATCTAAAATAGTTTACCTTCCAATTTTCTGCTTTGGCTATATCTGTTTTATTTGTTCAAAGCCTTTCTTAATTTAACATAATTAAAGCTATTCATTTTATACCTCCTGCTGCTTTCTATCTCATTTTTATTCATAAATTATTTTCCCTTTCTTCAGTCTGATAGATAATAAAGAACATTCATGTTCTCTCCCTTCATATCTTGGGTTATGCATCTCTTTTGACTTTAAGAATATTCTTAAATTAAAGCTTATAGGCTTTTCATAATGTGGATGTAACCTGGTGGAATTCACTCTGTTGTATGTGCTTCATTTTTGAAAACAAACAATGATATCATAGATGATGAATTGACTCTGGCCTGGATTGGAATTGTCAATCAAAGTTGTACAAAGTCATCAGTCTCATTCTCTCTTCCAGGGTCACCAAAGTCCAGTAGCAAGATAAAAGTCAAGATGGCTGGCAATGGCCATGAATTCAATGAGTGACTTTGGAGTCTTCATTGCCTAACTAATCTCTAAGCTGCACAATACATGCTTCAGCCTTCATGGACCTTAGAACAAATTGTTCATTTGTCCATCCTGCTGGGAGCAATCATCATATGCTTGAGGTAGATACCCTTCCCTGTAACTCAATAGTGGGTTTGAGGCCTGTTGGCTACCCTCATCCTAGTTTAGCCCATCTGCCAAGATGCTTTACTGGGATGTGGCTGATTCACACACTGTCGCTTCTTGGAACATAGGTGAGAATTAGGTGAAGGGGCATTCTTTGGAGTGGATGAGCATATCTGATAAAGGCACAATAAGCCATTATAATGGAGGTGTAAGTCCTCCCTGAATACCCCATATTCTCCAATATGCCCCATATATTCAGACTACTTGGAGAACTTAGGTTACATTGACTATAGAAGACACAATCAAAAAACATACTTACTCCCCTAACATATGGGGAAAATAATCTTCCTCTTCCCTTGTTCTACTTCAATCTTTAAGGATTAGAAGGGGACTACTTTCCTGGTTCAGCACAATTCTTATAGGGATCTGTCCCATTTCCAAATACAAACTCCCCATCAGGCTCAAGTCCTAGTCACCCTGTATTCTTAGGGTTTCCTTGACAATTTGGCTGACTGTTCTTGACTGCCATTCGGGGTTCAAAGGGACCATGGATGAAACTTCTATTATTTTCATCCAATAAGCATAATCCCTAGCCCTTCAAAGTGAGGAAAGAACAAAACAAAGGGGGGAAAACACCTCCAATCCATTTCTCAGAGCTAAAGTAAAATAAAGGTGGCAGGGAAAGGAAAATCCTCTCCCTCTCACATTCATGGAATCCACATGGGGAAGAACAGAAAAATGTGATGGAAAAGGAGTGTGGGAGTATAGCCCAAAAGGAAGTCAAAGGGTCAGGCTCACTGTTTTTATAGATTATTGGTCTTCTCAAGTGACTTGAGTATAGTTCATAAAAAAAATTCTATATATTTCCTAGGTTTAATCTCTGAAGACTCAACTAAGCAATAGTAATTTGTCTAATAACCTAAATATTCCGATCCTGAACTTATTCTGTTCTTCCATATACATATGTGGGCAGGGAAAGGATGGAAAACAAAGTTAAAGAATCTTCTACTGACCTGTCCATATCCCTAACTTTTCATATGCAACCAGGGCCAGTTAAAACTTCACTAAACTCTGATGATGCTGAAGACCTCTTAAAGATGTTAAAGATAGAAATTACACTGTGTCTTTGGGCACAAAAATAATCACAAGGGTGTTTTTGCAACACTGTGCAGGGAAATCGGGATTACCCTAGATTTCCTCAATTTTTAATGGTCCAGAACACTCAGATAAGTTCTCTTTACTGGTTTTACTAGTGAGAGGGAAGGGGAAGAAAAAGCTGCATCTTTCTTTACAACAACAGCAATGACAACAATAAATGGTATATCTATAATGTTTTATAATTAGCAAAATACTCTTCTCACACTTCATTGGTTTCTTGCAACAACCCTTGGAGATAGAATCTAATAAAGGTTGGGCTTAGGATGGTTGTAGTGTAGAACAGTGGTATCAAACAGTCACAATTCTCAGTGTTCCAAACAGGTGAAATATAATTAGGACCTTTTAAGAAACTGGATAAAATTACAATAGAATATAGATAATATTAATGTGTTTTTTTCTAAGTCAATATATACCCTGACTCATAAGTATCCTTCTGTACTATAATGTAAACTTTTGATTTTTTAAAATTTCCTTTCATTAATTTTTATTATTTGTAAATCAGTCAATTCCTCTTGCAAGTTTTGGTTAACTAAAAGCTTTCTTCTGTTAATATTACTCTCACCTGAGAAAAACTTAAGTCATGGAATAAAAATTTTAAGGAAAGACTATTTGACTTTCCTCAGATAAAATCCAAAATTCAATCTTCCCCAAGTACTATGTTATTTGAAATAGAATCCTAACTTTCCTCACATCTTGGTGACATGAAAGTCCCTCTCCCCTCAATCAACTCATTTTGAACACTCTAAGTGCAGTTTAATCTGTAGCCTGGCTTAGTTTACCTATAGAATTCTTTTAACCAGGTTTGTTTTCTTCAGGAATATATGAAATCATGAGTCTATGTAACTGTTTTTTCCAACTTTTATGTCATTGAAGTAAGCATAGGATCATGAATTTGTCCCTTTTAATTTTTATAGATGATCTTAGGCTATAAAAGTTAAAAGGAACAAATTCATAAATTTTTCTATAAACTTTGTCAGAAAATCCTGATCTTTGTTCTATTTTTTTCTGAAGTCTGAACCTGTGCTTAAGTCTAATAAAGCTTGGATTTTTACCTCTACAATTTCTGTTTTGTGAAACATTTATTTTAGCAACAGTTATCTATTTCACAAACTAGAAAAAGAGCTAATTTCCCCATAATAGTAACATTTATTAGCCCTTGTTTTTATTTGAATTTTATACTCCTTGTGCAAGAGATTTAGGATGAAGAACATTGGATCCACACAGGGATGGCAATGATTGACATGGAAGATCCCTTTAGCATTGAAAGCAGAATGGAGGTGTGTAATTTGGAGTAGTTAGACAGCCAATCAATTCTTATTAAATGCCAAATGTATGCTAACTATTGTACTATACTGGGGAAAGAAATAGAAAAAAAAGAAAGATAATCTCTGTCCCCAAGGATTCTATAACTATCTCTAAATATGAAACTGAGAGCAGCTAGAATCAGGGAAACTTATATTCAAATCCAACTCCAGACAATTACTAGCATTGTAATTTTGAATGAATCAACCTTATTTGCTTCTGTTTTCTCTGTAAAATAAGCTGGAGAAGGAAATGGTAAAGGAGTCCAACATCTTTGGCAAAGGAACTCCAAATGAAATCACAAAGAGCTAGATAAAACTAAACAACAACAATGACAACAAAAAATGACAAAAAAAAATTGAGAATGAGAGTGGGGAAAGTATCCTATTCAAAGTTATGGTAGAGTGAACAAAAAGTAATGGTAAAGGTGAGGGTAACCTCTCTAAAGGAAGGCTTTGGGAAGAGAGAGATGGTCAATCACCTTCCACTCTGGGGGGCAGTAGGTACTAAGGATACTTCTGAGGTATGAGGACCAGTAAAAATAAGCTTATTTTCTCATACACTTAATAAAAGAGTGATGAATAAGATTCAGGTATGTCAGGGACTTGACTTTAGTGGGGCCAGCTAGGATGATTAGAGGAAGCAGGGAAAGCCCAGGCTGCCTTTATTAGCCTTAGTGGGTTTAGGACATGATTAGTCAAACTTGTTTTCACCTGGTTCTTACAGATAAAATGGTTCCCTTATGATGTTTGCGCAGCTAGAAATTAGCAAAGACAGAACTTGAACTCAAGACTTCTTAACAAATTGTCTTCTTTCTATACTCTGCCATGGGCTTTACTTGGGTCAATAAGCTGAACCTGTATTTCTCACTTAGTTTCTTCAGAAACAATGGACTCAATAATCTCTGGGGATACAAAGTGCTAGTGAATTTTAGGGAATGTTTTCTCTCCTCTACTGTTAAATACCTAATAAAAGTCAATATTTTATGAGACTAAAAAAAAAAGTATTAATCACATTAAAGGTGTAAAGTAAAAACCACCTTTCTGAAGTGATGGGAAACCAGTTGAGTTTGAAAGTATTAGATTTACTCAATTAAATAAGTTAATGAGTTTCTTCACAAAGACAATATAAATGAGTTATCAAACCTTGCCTTTCCCTGAGATTAATAAAGAACAAACAGCTGACTACTTCCAAGATTCCACTCAAGCATTTTCCTCTGCCACATAATCTCACCAAATGATAATAAAAGAATCTCAGTCCTTCCTAGTTTAACTTCTCAAAGATACGGCCAATAATGATGGAGACCTTTTGATGTGTTATTGTAGCTATTCAACCAATGGAAACTGCCTCCTTCCAACCAGGTGATAGATCAACACAGAATGTCCCCACATGCTCCTGTACTTCATCCTCTTATTCTCTGAGAAGTTACTCCTTTCATCCTCAATAAGAATGATATCTTTGGGCAAACTGATCCTGCATAGATGCTAAACTCCTATAATACTGAGGACCTAAGGCAGGTATTTTTAACTAGAGTAAAGAGTATATAAGGAGGTATAACATTGGAAATTTTCACTGGAGTCAGAGCATGAAGGACTTTAAATGCTAATTTGAAAAGTTTATATTTTATCCTAGAGATAAAAAGATGTCTTTGAATTCTCTTGATCTAGAGAGTGACATGGATAAATTTGATGGGTTTTTTTTGTTGTTTTTTTTTTTTTTTTTTTTTTTGCAAATAACTGCAGGATGGATTGGAGAAGGAGAGGACTTGAGGCCGAGAAAACACATTTTCAAGCTGCTACAATAGTCCAGGTAAGATAACAAGGCCTGATGTACTGATGAGAAAAAGAGACAGAATGGACAGATATGGCAAAATGGAAAGACTTGACAATTGATTTAACAATGAGGGGAACACAGAAAGAGAAGAGATTGGTACCAAGGGTAAAAAGCTTAATGATGGGAAGATGGTAAGTTTGTTTAGAAATAAGAATGGTAGAAGAAAGGATGACTTAAGGCAAGAAATATAAGCAATGGTATTTGATATTTTTCAGCTTGGTTCTAATAGAGTCATTATATGGAATTAACTTCCTCTCACATTCTTATTCAAATCCTTATATCATGAGACTTCCTCCTACTTTTCTAGTCTTCTTACTCTTTATTCCCCCACACATACACTTCACACACTCTGAAATCCACTACCCTGATCTTTTTACTCTCTCACACAATGTTCTTCATCCTTTGGTTCTGTGCATTTTCCTGGACTCCTCCACCCCACATTTGGGGTGTTCTCCTTCCCAGTTTAGGCTCTAGGCTTCCCTTGTTTGTCTCAAATCTAAGCTAAAACTCTACTTTCCATAAAAAGCCTTAGCAGTCTTTCTTAATGCTAACATCTTCCCTCTGATAATGATCTCCAGTTTATAGTGTACATGTATTATGTATTTCCATATTGTTTACATAATTAGACTCTCGAGAGCAGGAGGTTTTTGTCTTTTTTTTTTTTTTTTTTTTTTTGTATCATCAGAGTTTAGCACAGTGCCTAGCACACACAACCAATGCTTCACAAATGCTTGGTGATTGAATTTAAATTTAAAATTTAAAATTTAAATTTAAATTGAAAAAAAGAAAAAAAGGAGGAAAGGAAAGGGAAAGGAAAGGGAAAGGAAAGGGAAAGGAAAGGGAAAGGAAAGGGAAAGGGAAAGGAAAGGGAAAGGAAAGGGAAAGGAAAGGGAAAGGAAAGGGAAAGGAAAGGGAAAGGAAAGGGAAAGGAAAGGGAAGGGAAAGGGAAAGGAAAGGGAAGGGAAAGGGAAAGGAAAGGGAAGGGAAAGGGAAAGGAAAGGGAAAGGAAAGGGAAAGGAAAGGGAAAGGAAAGGGAAAGGAAAGAAAAAAGAAAAATGACAAAGTTGACCTTTAGGGCAATAATCTTTTCTTTCCAATCTCAGATTAGATTGGACTTTCTCTAAATACATACCTTCCTTTTAGAATGAGATTTACATATGCAATAAGAGTGTTATTTCCTTTACATAAGAGTGTGCTAAGAAATTTCTTCAAGTGGTCACATTGAATGGTAGAATCTAAAGTTGTCTCAGCCAACTGAGTTCAATTCCCATCTACATCATGCACCTTTCTCTGCAGCCCTCATAATGAGCCTTCCTCTTTGAATATTTCCAATGATGGCATCCTTATTATCTATAGAAGCAGCCAATGTCTCATCCCACCTTGGTCCAACTTTGATCATTGGGCAAGTGTAATTAGGTGATACAATAGATAGATACTATATCTAGGCTCAGAAAGATATGAGTTCAAATCTTCTGTAAGACACTTACAAACTTTGTGATCCTGGATAAGTCACCTTATAACACGTCTTAGTTTCCTTATCCCTAAAATGAGCTGGAAAAGAAAATGACAAACCACTACACTATCTTTGCCAAGAAAACCCCAAAAGGGATCATGAAGAGTTAGACATATTTTTTAAAAGACTAAGCATTTGTTGAAAAGGTGTTTTTTGTTGTTCACTTCTTTGTTTTTCTTTACATTAAACCTTACACAACTTCCTTCCATTGATCCTGGTTCTGCTGTGTGGGGTTTTCAGATGAATTTGATGTCTGGATTCCTATATCCCAGATGTGTCATGTCTTCTCTAGGATAGACATTTTCCATTTCTTCAACTGATCATTATGCGGCATACTCTCAAACTCTTCAACGATCTGCCTGTTCTCATCTGGATACTCTCTGAACTGTCCAAATTATTTCTAAACATGTATTTAAGAAATTGACCCAATATTGTGCATCTGTAATATCAGATTAGCCCAGGATAGAGGAAGGCAAGATGGCAGCCTTCCCATTCAGGATTTGTCGGTGCAGCCCAAGGGGGCGGGAGCCAGACTGATGTCTTCTATTGAGCTCATCATGCTGTCAATTACAACTGATAATTAGCCATCAAATTCAAGAAATTTCTTCTCATTTGAGTTTCATAACAACTTGAGAGGTAGCTACTTCTGATATAATTAATCCAATTTTGCAGATGAAGAAATGGACGTTCAGAGATTAATGAATGCACAGAAGTATTTGAAGTGGAAGGTAAACTTAGACATCTGGGAGTATCAACTTAGGTGTGCCTTTGAGTAGCTATGATTTTATCACTCCGGGGATGTCTTTCCATGAGTGTATGCTGGTAACTTTCTCATAACTTTTTCATGGTTTAAGCAAGTTGTCTAAATTCCTGAGACAAATTAAGCACAGTCAGAGATGAGATCTGAACCCAGGACACCCTCAGTACAAGACCTATCATACCTTCTCCCTGGAACCAATCTGTTTCTGCGTTCTTCATATAGACTTTGCCATATAAAGACAGGATTTAGCACCTGCTGTTTCCCAAACATTGTCCAGGTCAGCCTTGTGCCTGGCTTAGAGTTCAAAGCTTTAAGGGTAAGGTGTCTCTAGAAAAGCACTGGGTCTGGCTTATATTCTTTTTTTTATTAATATAGCTTTTTATTGACAGAGCATATGCATGGGTAATTTTTCAACATTGACCCTTGCACTCACTTCTGTTCCAATTTTTCCCTTCCTTCCCTCCACCCCCTCCCCTAGCTGGCAGGCAGTCTCATACATGTTAAACATGTTAAAGTATATCTAAAATACAATATATGTGTACATATGTATACAGTTCTCTTGTTGCACACACACAAAAAAAATCAGATTTAGAAAGGTAAAAATAACCTGGGAAGAAAAACAAAACTGCATGGCTTATATTCTTTATGGTTCAATCCCAGAAGCATATAACCAAAGGGACCTGAGTGGCCGTCTCATCCTGCCAGTACGACTTGATCTTATGGATATGTTTACCTTGCTTTAAGCCTCACATCCCTTGAGTCGCATTGTACAAAATAGGACACCAACTCCTCATCTTAAGATGCTTCCTAAGCATGAGCTGATACCACAGGGCATTAATAGACTCCATTCTCCCAGCATCCCCTCCTCAGTACCCTTTTTATCCTAGCATGACTTCCTATTCTGGAAGAACAGGGCGTTCATTTCGATGTTCCTATTTCCCATTGTGTGTATGGATATGTGTGCGAGCACACACGTGCCTACGTGCATGTAGTTGACAGGGCTAGTTCATTTCAAGTAACCAAGTGTGCCTTTGGACAGCTCTCATCAAGCATGGACCACAGGAGCCAATTCCAAAAATACATCCCTTTAGTGGTTTTTTAGGGTTCTCTGCTCGCCGAGGATTGACAACGTGGTAACAAGAGACATTCTGGAGACTGGATTTAATGCAACCATATGCTAGACAGAATGAGGCCCCAGATTGCAGGAGAGCAGCCGGTACATTTCCATGTTAACAGAAGCTGGATTGCAAATTACATTGAGTCTCAACAGCTCGGTTCACCGCACACAGATGCCACGGGGGCCTGTAAAGTTAGTGAGATGTGGGGGAGGACGACGGCGGCGGCGGCGCGAAGGTTGGTGGGTTTATTTTTTTTTCCCCAAAAAACTCTTCAGCTGATGGAATGCCAAGAAGCATCAGCACTGATGCTGAAAGGAAGGCTTTGCTATATTTGTTTTGCCAGGGAAGAAAAAAAATTAATAATCGTTGAGAGTTGTTAGTCAAATGATGAATACGAGCTCTGCTGGTAATTGTCTGATAATGCAAACAGTGATATTAGGACTGTCAAACACCCCAACATTCGCTGGCTGACAGCATGCATAGGAGCCATCCTGAGAGAAGAGGGAGCAAGGGGGCCGGGGCAAACTTGCCTAGACCTTCCATGTCTTCTCAGAGATTGGTCTTCAGTCAGTCTTCTCAGGCTGGAGTCCCTCTGAAATGGAACTCAATGCCCATCTTTATGAGTTAAATCAGGCCTTCTGCCCAGTTCTTTGCACCTAATGTACAAGGCAGGCCTAGATCCTAGCTAGATCTGAAGGACATCGATCTGAAGGACATCTAGCCCAATCCCTTTCATTTGCAGAAGAGGAAAATGAGACTCAGGGAACTTAATGGTTAATTTAAGGAACCAAATAGACACCTAAGTGGACCTTGCACTCATGCTTGTTGGCTCTTCCATTGAGAGTCTAAGACCAGCTGTTTTGCCATTCTCTCATCTTTTGCCCCGTGTGTTAGACTTTGGAGGAGTCCTAATGAACATAAAAGAACTGGTGAAAAAGATGCCATTGTGAAAATGCATGAACAAAAAAATTAGATTTGGAATTACATGGCACCGTACTGAAGTAATGCCAGGCTGGCATCAGGAAGATTTCAGTTTAAATGTGACCACAGACACTTACAAGTTCTGTGACCCTGACAAAATCACTTATGTCTATTTCAGTTTCCTCAACTGTACCATGGGGATAAAATTACTATTTATTCATTTAGTAAGATCCTACTATGTGCTAAAATTCACTGTGTGCTAGATGAGATATGGATTTGAGGCAAGGGCTGAATTGTGTTAGGTCTTCAATGAACTTACAATTTGTGGGCTGCACCAAACACCAAGTTTTTAGATGGCAGTAGAAAATCCTTCAGAGCTATCAAGACTAGTGCAGAAGACAGGCCCAGATCCTTAGCTAGAAGGCACTGCTGAGGACATCTTGCCCAACCCCTTCCACCTGCAAAAGAGGGAAATGAGACTCAGGGAATTTAAGGGACTTGGTTCACTCTCCTACTTTATTTTAAATAATTGCATGAGGCTTGACCTGAGGAACTCCCTGATATCATGAGGAGGAAACTAGTAACTACTATGTGCCAGGTGAATGTTAAATATTTTGCAAATATCTCATTTGATATGACCTTAGGAAGTAGGTGCTATTATTAGTCTACATCCTACAGTTGAGGAAACTGAGGCAGAGAAAAGTGAAGGGACTTAGTCAAAGTCATAAAACTTGCAAGTGTTTGAGACCCAATTTAAAGTCCAATCTTCCTGTCTCCAAGCTAAATGTGCTTGTAACAAATGTGCACTGTAACACTAACAACAGGTAGAGTGCTTTGCTCAGGAAGACCTGGATTCTTAACCTTCTTTAGATTCTAGCTGTGTGATCCTGAGCAAGATTCCCCATTTCTCTATGACTCAGGGAACTCCCTAAGATTTGCTCAATCTACCAAGTGAAAGATGGTTGTAACTGACACTAATGAAGTAAGTTGTCGTGCCAGAAATTCTCTGTACAAGAAATAGGGAAATGCAGCAAATAAAAGTTATCTAGATTTTCAGCAAAGCATTTTGTAAAGGTACAGTCTTCCTGTGGAAAAAAGGGGGGCCTAAGACAGTAGATTATAATAGAATTGAATGGCTTCAGAAATTCTTAGACCAAGCCCAAAGAGAAGTCATATATGGTTTGTAGATTAGATTCCATGAGTGATTTGGAGAATGGAACAGGTGTTCTACCTTTCCAATTTTAAGGTAATGTAAGAAAACTATAAGGGATGACTGATAAGATAGATGATGGAGCCAATTTGCAAAAGGAGCAAGACTACGCAGAAAATCACACTGAAACTAATGAGGCAAAAAATCAAGAGGGATAAATGTAAATGGTATGAATGAATGCAAAAATCAATTTCACAAATCTCAGATGGGAGAAGTAGAGTCAAGTAGCAGTTAGTAGGGAAAGTAGGGGAAAAGAAGAGTGAGTTTTAGTGGATGTCAAGAGATCAATATAAGTCAATATTCTATAAATTGCAGTAAACAATGAATCACTTTAAGATATAGGGAAACTATATAGAGAACAACAGTTCTCTGCCCTCAAGAGGCCTTATTTAGAGTATTGTGTTCATTTCTGATCATTCTAATCTAAAAAGGACATTGATAGATTGGGCAAAAGTCAAGAAGATGTCAGCTAAACTAGGAAAAAGGCATGAGTTCCTGTGAAATGAATATCCATTTGATCAACTCTGATGGATGTGGCTCTTTTCAACAACGAGGTGATTCGAGCCATTTCCAATAGACTTGTGATACAGAGAGCCATCTGCATCCAGAGAGAACTATGGGGATTGAATGTGGATCACAGCATAGTATTTACACCTTTTTTTCTTTGCTTGCTTTTTTTCCTTTCTCACTTTTTTCCCTTTTTGATCTGATTTTTTTTGGTATAAAATATGTGTGGAAGAATTACACATGTTTAACATAGAAGGGAAGATAGGGAGCAAGATTTGGAACATGGGATTTTGTGGGTGTGAATGCTAAAAACTATCTTTGCATATATTTTGAAAATAAAGAGCTATTATTTAAAAAAAAAGAAATGAGTATCCATTGAAAACCTCTCTGGGAAAATTTATCCTGGAGAAAGAGAGTCTTGTGTTGGGGATTGAAGACAAAAAGCAAAAGAAAAAGGAAGGAATATCTTTTCTTTGTTCAAATACTTAAACCATGGAAATGGTTGTTCTACTTTGCCGTAGAGAGAAGACACAGGAGCAATGGATAGATGACATAGGAACAAATGTATGTTCCATGTAAGAAAAAAAATAAAGATTTTAAGACCTAGAGCTCCATGAATCCCCAGTGGGCTACCTTGAGCCATAATGATTTTCACCTTCCTTGATGTCTTTAAAAACCTAGAACAAAACACCATTTGTTCCACAAAGTAAAGGCTATTCATGTCCCAATTGAAATCTTACTTTCTCCTCCTACTCTCTTTTTTATCCATTACTTATGAGATTATCATCTATCTACTCTGTATATATTGTGTGTGCATTTGATTTTGTACATGGGTCTCCCCTATTAGAATGGAAGTGCCTTCAGAGGAGGGTATGGTTTTTGCCTTTCTTTGTATCTTTAGTACTTAGTACAGTGCCTGGCATGTAAGTCTGTTTATTGTTTATTGACTTATTTATTTATTTAATGGATTTCTTGACTGATGATATCCTAGTTTGGATCAAAGAGCTACTATGGACCCTTTCAACCCTGGAATTTGTTGTCTTCCTGGGACCTCCCTTTGAGGAGCCTTAGAGTCCCCATCTAGATAGAACAATGCTTGGGTTTGTTTGTTTGTTTTTTTTTTTGTGGCAAGTGTTTTGTAATTTTGCTCATATAATTCCTGACTTTTCTTTGGTAGATGGATTCCCAAATATTTTATACTCTCAACATTTGTTTGGAATGGAATTTCTCTTTGTATCCCTTGCTGTTGCATTTTGTTGGTGATGTATAAAAATGCTGAGGATTTATGTGGATTTATTTTGTATCCAGCAACTTTGCTAAAGTTGTGAATTATTTCTAATAACTTTTTATTAGAATCTCTGGGGTTTTCTAAGTATACCATCATATCATATGCAAAGAGTGACAGTTTGATTTCCTCATTACCTACTCTTATACCTTTAATCTCTTTCTCGATTCTTATTGCCGAGGCTAACATTTCTAATACAATATTGAATAGTAATGGTGATAGTGGGCAACCTTGTTTCACTCCTGATCTTACTGGGAAAGGTTCCAGTTTATCTCCATTGCATATTATGCTTACTGACAATCGAAAATATATAATGCTTGGGTTTGTAATACGCATCAATGGTCCTGTCAAGTGTCAGTGATGATAATCAGTATATGAAAAAAAAAAAAAAAGCTTTGTGAGAAATAAACCTTCTGTAACTATCCCACCTCTTACCTCAGCCTTCATTGCCTCCTGCCCCCCTCAAACACATAACCATAGCAGACGCCATGGATGCTGTTGCCTCAGGCAAGAGACATTACCATTTCTTGGTCACCAATCCATTCAAGGACAGCTTTTCAAATGTAAAGAGCATGGCAGACAGGCCAGATCAGAGCCTTTCTGGGGTTTGGAGCTCTCACATCACAGACTGTGTGGTGCAACCCAAGAATAGATGTGCTGCTGGGATCATGCTGTGTGATAGAGAAGGCTATCTGGGGTAGGGCCAAGTTAGAGAATCTCTTCAATGTACACTGTTTCTTTTCATGCTGCTCTAAGTTGTCTTGTTTATCACCTCAGTTTCTTCCTCAGATTTTCAGGAGATTTTGTTTGCTTTGGGTTTTGTATAGTTTTATTGGTTTGGGTATTATTATTATGGTGGTGTTGTTCATATTTTCTACTTGCTTGGTGGGAGCTCTATTGAAGCTATTTATATATTTAGCTCCTATCCCATTGAGGGGTGGCTGTGATTTCCTGAGAAATCAAATAAAAAACATCCTCCTGATTTATTTTGTCTTGTATCCACAGGACCAAGAACAGTGTCTATAAAATAGTAGGCACTTAATAAATATGTATGGATTTGAACTGGTCTGGATCTTTTTTTTGTGCTGAATATAAGTTGATGAACACTACTAGACAGATCCATACCATTCTGGACTTATTTTAGTCCAAAGGCCTTGTTTCCTCTTTATTATTATCTTCATCTTCCCCGACTCACACTCCATTTTGTTATCCTGGGAAGGGGTTCTTTTTGGCCTTCCCTTATTTCCACAAGTTTCCTATTTAGACTTCATTCCCCACTTGATTTACACAGATCTCCCATTGTAAGTTCTCAGTCGTCTCTCTAAATACAGAGGTATAGAAAAGAAAGACAGATATTTAAATAGATAGATGGACCAATGGATGGACAGACAGACAGAAAGGGAGAGTGGGAGGGAACAAGCATTTATATGACATTATGTGCCAAGTGGTTTGCTTTACAAATATATCTCACTTAATACTCACAACTATGCAACGGTGTTGTTATTAGGCTCATTTTACAGTTGAAAAAACCGAGGCAAACAAAATTAAATGTAATTTCCAGGGTCACACAAATAGTGAGCAGATTTAAACTCAGGTCCTCCTGACTCTAGACTCAGCACTTTATCCACTGATCTACCTAAAAGCCATTGAAAGAGAGAAATAGTCGAAGACAGAGAGAGAGAGAGAGAAATACAGAGAGAGAGATACACACACATGGACACACACACACACAGAAAGAGAGAGACAGAGACTTAAAGACAGAGAATGAAATACAGAAAGACAGAGAGACAATAAGAAAGAGACTCCAAAATAAGAAAACTTACTCTATACATGATCTTTTGACTGAACTGGAACTGTGGTCCATGAGCTCTGGTAAGACAAGACAGAGCCATTATCTGGGACCAGAGCTCCTCATTTTTCATGTGAGGATCTGTTTTATTGGACACGTTAGCTGCATACCATTGGGATTTGTGTTGTATATTCTGTCCTTTTCCTGTATTTGGATGGAAAGCCATGGAAGGGATAAACAGAACTAAGGCTTCTCCAGAATTCTTGGGCTAAGTTGGGCTCATATATCATCTAGAGGATCCTGGAGTCTATAAGCGACCTAATGTCAATACCCAGCATAATTCCTGGTACTTAGTAGGTGCTTTATGAATGCTGTTGAACTTATGTAAATTAAAATGCTGCAGCCCTACAGTAGAACAGTAGGTGTTCTCATTTATGTGGTCTTTTTGTCAGGTTTCTTTCTAGGCAAAGAATCAAACACTGTCTACCGTTTGGTGTAGTCTGTTCCTTTAGAGAGCCAACTCCATTATGGCTACATCTTGTGAGCTTAATGAAATATAACAAGTCAGTGCAGAAATAGGAGCTTGCCTTTTGGTGGGGATTTAGAGCTGATTCTAGCTGGGGAAATGAACTCTATGCATGTCCACCAGAATGATGGGATGGCGTAATGAACCAGAGAGAATCACATACGGGGATAAAAGGCCTTCCACTTTCTGAGAAGCAGATAGCACTCCATGTAACCACATTATCTGTTTATCAGCTGATGAATAACCACCAAGATTAAGTGTAGGACTCCTCACCCTCCTGAATCTTGAATAGGATGAAGTTATAGACTACTAACCATCTTGTGGTCAGACCTTGAAGTTCTACATTATTTCCCCATCTTTCCTCTTTGCTCCAGTATCTGACAGAAAAGTGGCCCTCCTCCTTGCCAAGACACTTACTCCATTTCACTCTAGAAGTAAACTCCCATTTTCTTGAGAACTAAAACTTTCAGTGATCTTCAGGGCAATACCAATCTTTCCAGATCTCTTTATTTGTTTCCTGCTACTTATAACCATACCCAGATTTCTCCCATGCCTAAAAAAAAGTTTTCACTTGATACTGCTATCCATTCAGACTATCATCATATATCTCATCCTTTTTACAGTCAAACTCCTAGAAAAAGCTCTCTATACTCATTGCCTCCAGTTCCTCACCTCCCACTCACTTCTCAGCTCTTTTGCAATCTGGCTACAACCCCACCATTTGAATCAAACTGCTCTCTCCAATGATCTTTTAAATGCCAAATCCATGGGCCGTTTTTTATTTTAAATTTTTCTTGCCATTTCACAATATTTGACACTGCTAATGACCGGTTCCCTGTGGATATTACCTCTTCTTTTAAGCTGAGTGATACTATTAAATCTTGGTATCTACCTGACATTCCCTTTTCAGTGTCCTTTGCTTAATTGTAGGCTAAATCCTTCTTCCTAAATGTGAGCCCTCTTCTAGGCTCTTTTCTCTCTCTTTAGATGTAATCATCAGCTCCCATGGAATCAATGATCATTTTCTAGGAGGTGACTCAAACTTATCTATTTCTATTTCATCTCTCCCAACTCTCAATCCTTCATTGCCTTCTAACTGCCAGGCAGCTCCACTTAGGTGAGCCCCTCACACTTAAGATGTCCACTTAGGTGATGTCCAAAAGGAGCTGATCTTCTTCCTTTTTGGCCACAACTCCTCCATTTTAACTGGCTAATGATGCTTGTTTGAATGGCATTTAAACCCTTTCTCTGACTAGTTTATAATATTTGAAGTGTCTGTCTGCATTACTGAGGGAACTTTCCCATTTTAACGACAGGTACCACCATCTTTCCTGGCCTCATATATATATATATATATATATATATATATATATATATATATCTTTAACTTCTTGCTCTTCCTTATTTCCTGAATATAGACAGCTGAAGTCTCAGAAGTTACTCGACAATTGGACTATTTATTATCATTCTTATTCTTTTTTGTACATCTTCCCATAATTCTCTTGTTATTCAATTCATTTTAAAAAAAATAATTATTAAAAAAAAAAAAAAACATAAGTCCTTGTGCCCTAAGCACAATGTTAATCATACAAAAATCACAAAAGAAAACGTCTCCTTGCTCTCATGGAATTTGTTTTCTGCAAAGGAGACACAATCTCACAAATATATAAATGCAAATGATGTAGAACATAATCAAAGTAGTTTTGACAGGGCAGGAGAATAGCCAGAACTCCAGGAATGAGGATTGTAGACAGCTGTAGTACTTGGAATAGCATTTAGAGGGAGCTGGGAAGGGTCAAGGGAATACATTCTGGGCATTGGGAGGAGGGAGAGATGAATGGGGAACTTGGAACCAATGTATTAAGGACATATATATGAGTGTGAATGTGGAGGAAATGTTTGAGGAGAATACCTGCCTTGGAATGGAGGGCATTAGGAGTAAAAGGCTGGACTAGATTAAGGCTATGCATTTAACTGCTATTTTGTCTCTCTGAGCCTTAGTTCCCTCGGTAATGCAGACAGACACTTCAAATATTATAAACTAGTCAGAGAAAGGGTTTAAATGTCATTCAAACAACCATCATTAGCCAGGTCCTTTGTCTTGACTTCAGCACCCTTGTCAAATTAACCTGCCATCCTCTTTGTTCAAAGTACGATACTACAGTGAAGTCTCAGGTAATACCAATCCTGATATACCATTACTCGCTGTTAGTGACATGGTGATGGAGGACTGCACACGAACCACACTGATGCTCATTCCAGGATTTAACCTGACAGGATTAATTTAAATCAGGGTCATTGATTCTGGGGAAGGAAAGGGAGGTAAAGAATAAGAACTTAGATGACAAATATGATCTTGGTCATCCCTAAACAATCTTGAGAGGTTGAAAAGAAATATCTAAATCTTGAGCTACCTCTCAAGCTGCTGTTATTATCTTCATTTGAAAAAACAGAAACAGAGGTTCAGTGGTTTTCCCAAGAGCATATAGCTAATAGATATTTGAGGTGTCTGGGATTTTCATCTGTGGAGACACCAGATTCCTCAATTCAGAACTAGACAAAAACTGAAAGTTCATCTATCTTGACCAAATCTCTCATTTTACAGGTAAGGAAACAAAGGTCCATAGAGAAAATGTCACTTGCCCAAGAGTCACACAGAACAGCAGCTTCTCCTTCTCTAAAGACTGAACCCCTTGCTTTATCCTCATTGAACCATACTAGGAAATGTCCTGTTATTCCCCTGCCTCTTTCTCTTCCATGTTTGTAGGGATCCCAAAGTTTGGTGGATTTGCTATTTGAATTAATCACTTAGAACAGGACTCCAATTTTGGAGATGAGAAATCTGAAACCCAATTAAGCAAAGAGATTTCCTCAGGGTTATGCAATTAGTTATGAGCAGAGCTTGGATATTTATTTTCTTGACTCTTATCCTAGGTCACTTAGTGTTACAGCATTCACCCAAATCCCTGACTTGATCCTTGCATCCTTGCTAAACATCCTGCTATATCTCTTCTGCTTTTTGTGATGAAATTATTTTTAAAAAGGTCCTCTACAACATGTGCCTCCACTTTTTCTCTTCTTGGTCCAGCTTCAAATCTTATTATTCCATCAAATGTGTTTGCTCCAACATTTGCCAAATGCAATGGTCCTTTTTTGATCCTCATTCTCCTTTATTCTCTCCAGTCTTTGACATTATTGATCAGCCTTTCCTTCTTGATATTCTCTTCTCTCTAGGATTTTAGGACACTCCTCTTTTCTGATTCTCCTTTTTCTCCTTTGCCAGATCCTGAACCAAAACACGTCCTTAACTATTGGTGTCCAATAGGCATGACCTTTTCCCATCCTGTCTCCCTCTTTGCTCCTTCTTTTGGTGAGCTCATCAACTTGTGAATTTAATTAATATCAAACACTTCTCAAATCTACCTATTCTAACCCAAAACCTCAGCTCACCTCCAATTCCCATTTTCAGTTGCCTTTTAGTCATCTCAAATTGGTTGTTCAGTAGACATCCTAAACTCGAGATGTCCAAAATGGAACTCATCATTGTTCTCCCAAACCATCCACACTCCAACCTTTCCTATTACTGTTTAGGGTAGCACCATCCTCCAGTCCCTTAAGGGACTGTTGATTTAATCTTTTTAACATCTCTCTAATGCATTCCCTTCTCTCCTCTGATACTGCCATCACTATATCACAGGCACTCACCACATTATACCTGGACTACTGAAGCAGGCTTCTGGAAGATCTTCTGCCTCAAATCTCTTCCCACTTCAATCCAGTCGCCTTTTGGTCACTCCACTACAGATCCAATCTGTCACTTCTACTCAGTAAACTCTAGCAGCTCACTATTACCTCCAGGATCAAATGCAGGATCCTTTTTGGCATTCAAAGCCCTTCATCATCTGCCCACCTTCAATCTTTGCAAGCTTCTTACATCTTACTCCCAGATACATATTCTTTAATTCAGTGGCAATAGCCTTCTGGCTGTTCCACAAACAAAATACTCTATTTCTTAGCTGTGGACATTATTTCTGATTGTTCCACAAGCCTCCTTATCTCTACACAGGTTTCCTTTTAAACCCCAACTAAAATCCTTCCTTCTACAGGAAGCCTTTCCCAACCTTCTCAATTCTAAATCTCCCCTCTCTTAATTACTTCTTATTTGTTATATATATAGATTGTACACGGTGGTTTGTTTGTTGAGCTACTTTGTCAGCTCTTGAGGGAGGAAACTGTTCTTTTCCTCTTTGTGTATCCCTAATGCTTAGCTGAGTGCCCAACATGTATCAGTCATTTCATACATGTTTATTTATCATTTACTTATTGAGAGATTAAGGGGATTTTGAACCAAGCCTTGAAGGCCTGTACTTGTTTGTTTGTGTCAATGATGCTATTGCTGAAACCCAGAAAAGTGTTCCATGTAGTAATCTCCACTTTCTATTTAACTTCATCTCAATCTTATAAGCATTCTCAAGTACCTCCAATGCATCAAACATTGTGAATGGCCATAAGGATAGAAATGAACTAGCCCCAAGCCCCCAAGGAACTGACACTGCATTTGGAAGAAACAAAATATGAATAATTATAGCTGTATGTACATGTTTTTATATGTGTATATATATCCCTGCAATACATATGTGTATACACACACACACACACACACACACACACACACACACACACACTTAGATAGAATTAAGTCTATATACACACAATAAATACCACGGCAACAAGGCAAAGAATTTATGAAGCACTCACCGTGTGCTAGTCACTAAGCTAAGCACTGGAAAAAGAACTCTGAGTGGCCCAGACCTCAAGGACTTTTTATTTCAAAGGAGAAATACAATCCATAAAAGGAAGCTAAAGGCAGGGGGAGGGGGATGCATGGGTCAAAATTCAGAATGTCAGACACAAAGCAAAGAGGGCATTGGAGGGTGTCCTGTCTGGAGAGGAACTTACCCCTGGGAAAAAGGGCCTTCCTAAGGTGGAGGGAAGTTCCAGGATGGAGAGGCTGCTGGAGTGTATGACTGTTCTAAGGGAAGTTCCAAAGTGAGATAGTATTTGGGCCATGGTTGGGGAATTTGGGAACTAAGGGAATTGTAAACAACAAAGAAAAAAAATTGAGTGGAAAAATACTGCTTGTCCCAGCTTGTGAAACTAAAGCTATTCTCTTTGATTTGCTGCTTCCTCTTCCACATAAGGAGGTCAACCAGGTAAGCCATGTCTTTGTTCCTTATGAGGCTGTGTACCCCACACTTCTCTGCCTCATTGCCACGGGCACAATCTTATGTTTTTAGCTGCCTTTTTCATGGCCTTTCACTATCAGAATATTAGCTCATTGAAGATGGGTTTTGTTCTTTTTTATTTACATGTGTATTCCCCAGTGCTTAGCACAATGTCTGGTACATAATAAGTTTGTTTGTTTGTTTGTTTTCTACCCATGTCTTTATTCCTCATGAGGCTGTACCCTACACTTCTCTGCCTCATTTCCATGGGTATAATTTTATGTTTTTGGCTGCCTTTTTCATGTGGTCTTTCACCATCAGAATATTAGCTCATTATGAACTGATGCTGAGTGAAATGAGCAGAACCAGGAGATCATTATACACTTCAACAACAATACTGTATGAGGATGGATTCTGATGGAAGTGGAAATCTTCAACATAAAGAAGAGCCAACTCACTTCCAGTTGATCAGTGATGGACAGAGACAGCTACACCCAGAGAAGGAACACTGGGAAATGAATGTAACTGTTAGCACTACTGTCTGTCTGCCCAGGTTACTTATACCTTCGGAATCTAATACTTAACATGCAACAAGAAAATTGGATTTACACACATATTGTATCTAGGTTATACTGTAACACATGTAAAATGTATGAGATTGCCTGTCATCAAGGCGAGGGAGTAAAGGGAGGGAGGGGAAAATTTGGAAAAATGAATACAAGGGATAATGTTATAAAAAATTACTCATGCATATATACTGTCAAAAATTATAATTATAAAATTAATTTTAAAAAAGAATATTAGCTCATTGAAGACAGGTTTAGTTCTTTTTCGTTTATATGTGTATTTCCCAGTGCTTAGCACAATGTCTGGTACATAGTAAGTTTGTTTGCTTTTTACAAATGATTATTGATTTTCTAACAGCTGGGATCAATAGGAAAAGCTTCATAATGGAAATTAAGACTTGCAAGACCCAGGGGAACATTCCGGGGATATAATGTAAAGACCTGGCAAAGGGAAAGAATGTCATTTTAGACAAGAAACATTATTTATTCCAATATGATGAATCCAGAGTAGGGGAGGTGAGCATAATCTGGGATCAGCATGGAAATCGAGATCAGAACATGTTTGTGGACTAGTAAGGGCCAGAAAGAGCCATTTGTATTTTTAGCCAAGGATGTCAATCAACTGAAGTTTAGGAATATTAATTAGATGGGTTTTGAAAGATAGATTGGAGAGGAGAAAGGCTGAGGCAGGAAGACAAATCTTATTTTTCTTCCAGTTGAGTTCAGATTTTGTGTGGATTCCTGTCTAGACCCCAATTTTATTGACACAATTTGAGGAAAGTTAAGTGAGAAGTGAACATTCTAACAACAAACTCATGTGACCACACCCAAGGGCATCCCAGCTCAGCTCAAGGTCTGAGTGAAATGACTCAGGGCCATTGGTTACCCAGACCACCCCTTTGGAAAGCCCCTTGGTCTTTATGGTGGGCCCAACTGGGCATTCAGTTCCTTCGACAGCAATAATATGATTCCTTTTTCCCTCCTGAGAAGCTTTCCTCTCCAGACAAGAGGACACGTGCTAATAAGGGAGACCATGCTTCCTTGTGTTGCCTTTGGCTGAAACGGTGACTCACCCAGAGGAGCCAGTGCCTGGTTATTTGGATCTTTTGCTATTCTGAACCTATTTACAACTCCAATTTCCTCCCTTTTTTCTGACTTCTCAGAAGTGTCACATGCATCAAGTCAAAGGAATCACGGAAAGAAAAAAGAGAGGAAGAAAGAAAAACATCATTTGCTTTTGAGATCCTTCTCCAGGTACTGGGATGCCCTCACCTCCCTCACCACCCTGGAATGGGGCAGCTGGATGACTCTGCTTTTTTTTTTCTTTGATTCAATGTTCCTCTCTGTCTGCCAATCTTGGCTCCTGTCAATAAATGAGGATATTAGAATTAAGCCTTAAAATGTCTGTTAAAATGACCTTTCCGTTGGGCTTTTTCAATCAGCAGAGGAAAACACTGGATGACGCCCGGTTGTCGCCTGGCATTCGTTCATCCTTCCCTTATGCTGACTAGAATAATAGAAGCAGGAAGCAAGAAGAGGTGGTAGAAACCATTTCATTCAGCCTTGCCCAATCCCCTTTTACAGATGAGAGATACATGAGGGATTGCTCAAGATCACACAGTTTATTGATAATAGAACAAACTCTAGACCTCAGACGCCTTTCTCTGTCCCAGACCCACTCTAGTTTGCTCCTTTTGTACTTACACAATTGATAGAGGAGGCAACTAGTTGGCATTGTGGATAGAGTATTAGGTCTAGACTCAAGGAGAGGCAAGTTCAATTCTGGCCTCAGGAATATACTAGCTGGGTGACCTTGGGAAAATCACCCTGTTTGCCTCAGTTCCCTCATCTATAAAATGACCTGGAGAAAGAATGGCAAACCATTCTGACATCTTTCCCAAGAAAATCAGAAAATAGGGTCATGAACAGTTAGATAGGATTGAAGCAATTGATCAAGTCTGTGTTGCATTTTGGGAATTTATGTGTGTATATATAGATATAGGGATATTCTTATGCCATTAAAATATGGTGAAATGGACAATTTCCGATGAAACCATAATAGTCTTTATAAATAGATACATAGAAAAGTGAGAAGGAGGAGAATTTAAAGGATAAAAACACTGGAGAGAGAAAATATTTTGAAAAAGTCATTATCTATGTCTATATTCCTCTCAAGGGCCATCATGGAGCTGTCCATGGACATTAGGCTATTCATAGTAAGTAAATAGCTGATTCAGGAGGCATAGATTTGTCAGGGATTAAGACCAACCAATAAGATTAGCCAATTAATTAAATATATAGTAAATATATAATAATAGATTTTAAAGCATTTACATGAGGCACTGCATAGGATGCTGGCCAAAAGTTACATTCAAATATAGCCTTAAACATATGCTAGCTATGTGACCCTGGGCAAGTCATTGAATCTCTGATTGCTTCAACATCTTCATCTATAAAATGGGCATAATAATAGCATATACCTCCAAAGAATGTTGTGAGGATAAAAATGAGAAAATGTTTGTAAAATGCTTTTCAAACTGTAAAGGACTATGTAAATGCCAGCTATTATATTCTCAATAATGACTATTGCTATCCTTTTTATTATATGCCGAGAGCTCTGAATGAATTATCTCATTTGCCCTTCACAGAAATCTTGTGAGGCAAATGCTATTATCACTATTTTAACAATAGAAAGGCAAGTTAAGGCTAACTCTGCTCCAAAAAGCGGAAAGAAAGAGAAAAGAGATGTATTGATACAAAAATAGTGATAGCAGCTCTTTTGGTGGAAATAAAAAACAAAAAACCGGAAAGCAAGAAAGCATCCTGCTACCAGTCTTCAGCAGCAAATTGTAGCACATCAATCGAATGGGATAGTCTTATGCCATTAAAATATGGTGAAATGGACAATTTCTGATAAAACCATGATATTCTTTATAAATAGATACAGAGAAAATTGAGAAGTAGGAAAATTTAAAGGATGAAAACAGTGGTGAGAAAAAATATTTTGAAAAAGTCAATGCAATGTTAAAGAGTGAGACCATAAATAATAGGGAGCATTTATATGATATGTGGAAAGAGATTCTTTTTGTAACTATTATTTCATTTGTTCCTTAATATTACTAGCTAGTTAGCATTTATATAGATTCTACCATGTGTCAGGCACTATGCTAAGTTCTTGACAATTATTATCTCATAAGGTCATCACAGCATCCCTGAGAATAGGTGCAATTATTATCCTCATTTTACAGATGTGATAACTGAGGCAAAGAAAAGTTCATTGACTTGCCCATTGTCAAATAGGCAGTAAATGCCTGAGACTAGATATGAACTCTTTCTGAGAAAAAAAGGAAAAGAAAGAGGAGAGAAAGAAAAAGAAAGAGGGGAGAAAAAAGGAGAGAAAAAGAGAGAGAGGGAAGGAGAAACAAAGAAGGAGAGAGAGGGGGAAGAAGAGAGAGAGAGGGAAGGAGAGAGAGAGAGGAAAGGAGAGAGAAAGGAGAGAGAGAGAGGAAGGAGAGAGAGAGAGGAAGGAGAGAGAGAGAGGGAGGAGAGAGAGAGAGGGAAGGAGAGAGAGAGAGGGAAGGAGAGAGAGAGAGGGAAGGAGAGAGAGAGAGGGGAGGAGAGAGAGAGAGGGAAAGAGAGAGAGAGAGGGAAGGAGAGAGAGAGAGGGAAGGAGAGAGAGAGAGGGAAGGAGAGAGAGGGAATGAAAGAGAGAGAGAGGGAAGGAGAGAGAGAGGGGGAAGGAGAGAGAGAGGGGGAAGGAGAGAGAGAGGGGGAAGGAGAGAGAGAGGGGGGGAAGGAGAGAGAGAGAGAGGGAAGGAGAGAGAGAGTGAGGGGGAAGGAGAGAGAGAGAGGGAAGGAGAGAGGGGGGAAGGAGAGAGAGAGGGGGAAGGAGAGCGAAAGGGAAGAAGAGAGAGAGGGAAGGAGAGAGAAGCAGAGGGAGAGAAGCAAAGAGAAAAGGAGGAGGGAGAACAAGAAAGGGGAGAAAAGAGAAGAGAAAGAAGGGAAGGAAAGAGAAAAGGAAGGGAAGGGGGAAGGAGAGAAGGAAGGGAAGGGGGAAGGAGAGAAGAAAGGGAAGGGGGAAGGAGAGAAGAAAGGGAAGGGGGAAGGAGAGAAGAAAGGGAAGGGGGAAGGAGAGAAGGAAGGGAAGGGGGAAGGAGAGAAGGAAGGGAAGGGGGAAGGAGAGAAGGAAGGGAAGGGGGAAGGAGAGAAGGAAGGGAAGGGGGAAGGAGAGAAGGAAGGGAAGGGAGAAGGAGAGAAGGAAGGGAAGGGGGAAGGAGAGAAGGAAGGGAAGGGGGAAGGAGAGAAGGAAGGGAAGGGGGAAGGAGAGAAGGAAGGGAAGGGGGAAGGAGAGAAGGAAGGGAAGGGAGAAGGAGAGAAGGAAGGGAAGGGGGAAGGAGAGAAGGAAGGGAAGGGGGAAGGAGAGAAGGAAGGGAAGGGGGAAGGAAAGATAGATTGGAGTTTTGAGACGTTAGATCAATTGCATTGCATCACACAGCTCATAATTATATAAGAGGATTTCAACCTTCATCTTCTTGGCTTCAAGTCAAGCACGTCATCCACTACACTAGGCTGCCTCTCCAACCTCCACAAGAAAAAATAATTCTTCATTTAAAAGGTCAAATGATCATCATTCAACCTTTACTTGAATCCCTGCAATAAAAGCGACCCCGCTATCTCCAAGGCAGCCCATCGCACTTTTGGAACATAAACTGTTTACCCATAAGACAAACATTTGCACTGAGTTAAGCCAGTTTCAACAACTGCTCTTTTGTAATATAAGGAATTGTTCTTCTAGGCCATTCATTGTAATAAGTTGTCTTCAGTTAGGGCAGGGCGTCTTTTTGTTAAACAGATCTTTTCTTTATAAGGGTATCTGTTACATTAAAATGTCTTCTGTTCCCACAAAAGTACAGTGTGTGTTCCTCATGTTCTCTGCTTTGGGGATTTGGAACAGTGTGTTTAGATGTCATTGAAGTTTAATGATGATGGCTATTGAGAAGTAGACAGCACTGAGTGTTGCAAGATGCTGACAGGAATGAGGAAAGGTATGTGCTGGCTGAGGACTCCCACAAATCAGCTTGCAAGGGAATGGCCATGGAGTGATCAACCACATGGAACTTTGAGACGCATCATTCCATCCCTCTTAAATGGCTAGGGAGCCTTGTGCTCTACAATGCTGAGTTTCCTTGGGGTGTTTAATGAATAAATTTCAAGTTATTGTTCTGTTGAGAAGCTCCCCAATTCTGTCTTAATGTAACTTTTTAGCCATGATTTTTTTTTTTTTTTTGGTCCATGAGATCCTTGGACTTTTTAAGAGTTTTTGCAAGGCAGACAGCATGGAGCCCTGCGTCTCCTATGTAAGAGGCGTTCAGTGAATTTGGTGAATGAACGCCAAAAATGGCTTCTCCCTCACCAGTCCATTCAGAAAAGGAAGGTAATGAGTCAGCGCCACCCACAGCACAGGCTCATTTAGTGGATTGGGTAGGCGGTCCCAGTGCCTGTCACCTCAGCTTAAAAGCCAGCAAATGCTTTCATCTAAGAGAAGCAAATGCCCCTCTGCTTCCCCAGAGTGCTCTACACCATGTCCCTTGGCTTTGATGCTTAATTTATTGGTCTGTGACTTTGGCTCAGAGATTTCATTTTGACTCTGCCCCTGGGTCCTGTGGCTGCTCTGCCATTTTAGTCAAGTCTCCATGGATTTAGAGTCTCTGCCTTATGAGATCAAGGAAGCGTATTGGATTCTGACTAAATTTATTCCCAAAACACAGCCATTTAGTCCCAACTACTCTGAGAAAAGAGTCCCCTTGACCTCATCCTTCACAAGTGGTCATTTAGCCAGTGCCTGAAGATATCCTACGAGAAGGAACTGGTTAGCCCACAGAGAAGCCCATTCTGCTTTGGAATAACTGCCATCGTTATTTACTTTACTCCCCATAACAGAAAATTATAGATTTTTTGTTTGTTTGTTGCAACCTTTGCCATTGTTCCTAATTCTGTACTTTGGGTTCAAGACATTGAATTCCATTTCCACATAATGATCTTTCCGGTAGGATGCGAAGTTACAGACTTGGAGTTTTCTCCCAGATCATCCAATTCCTTAGCTTCTTTTTAAAAATTAGAATTTGAAAAAAGATCACTCTCCTATCCCCAGGAAGTAATTTGAGACTCTTCTCCTTTCTCATTGCTTTCTTCCAAACCATAGCACTGTGTGCTATTTACAGCACTCTTGCTTCAAGTCCTCAACAACTGTCCATCATTGGACATACAAGCAAGTCTAATCAATTGAAAATTCTTAGAACATGCTCTCTTCTGCTTAGATCCAAGCCCACAATGGTTGTACAGGTCATTCCCTGATGAGTCAGGGAATACAAGCACACACCTCCTTGAGTGTACATCCTCCTTGCCACCACACTTGTCATTCCAGCATTCTCTCATCCGTATGCTTCCATCATTACACATCGCTCACCCGCTCTCCTTTCTTCTCAGGATATAGCTTCCCCATCGCCAAACATCTTCTCTTTTTTTGGTTTTGTACAAACCCTAAAGTCTCTGACCTTTACTCTAGCCCCAACTGTTCTGATTCTGTATTTGTGAACTATAGCAAATAAGCTCCTCCTAGAAAATACAGAGAAAGTCTCATCCTACCAGATCATCCAACTATTCCTAAGAAATGTCACTATTGCCCTGGCCCAGTCAACAAAGTACGGATCTGGCAAACCATTTACTATCACAGTAATGTTTTATTGGGGCTCACCATTCATCATTTAGTTACTGGGCCTTGTGAGACCACACATGACATGCTGATCACCTCACTAAAAAGAAAAGTCATTACCAAGAAACTATGTATATGGATGGCAGCCATTGGAACCAGAAGGGGGGAAATGTTTTTGGCCTGAGAGATAGAAACCAGTTGGATTCTGTCAATCCAACAACCATATTTTTTTAAAAATGCCTTCAGTATTTCAGGTACAAGGATGTGTGTGTGTGTGTGTGTGTGTGTGTGTGTGTGTGTACACACATGCTGAATGAGATCTGTGACTCTAGTGTAATACAATCTGCATTTTATCACAATTACATCTACTATGCAACTTTTCTTCTTGGAGAATTTTCTGGAGTATTAAGAGATTAAATGACTAGCCCAGAGTCACACATTTAGGAAGTATCAGAAGTGAACCATGAATCCAGCATTTTCTGACTTCAGGGCCAGTTCTACAAAATGCTGAGTTGGTCTTCCATTCCCAAAGCTCCATGAATAGAGAGAGGGGAAAGAACACACACACACACACACACACACACACACACACACACACACACACACACAAATAAACGAACAAACAACAGTATATCTTTGCCCTCCTCGATCATCTATTTTATTAAATAGTAACCACCAAATTCACAGATAAGTCACTACAAAATGTATGCCCAGTACTATGGAATGCTTTCAGGAGGGAGAGTGAATGAACAATTGGGAAAGGGGGAATTTCTGGCAATAGCTCATGTAAGACACGGTCTCTGAGTTGTACCTTGAATTAAGCTAAAGATTAAAGGTATCTGATGCTAAAAGGAATTATATTTCAGACATGGGAGATAGTCCTTGCAGAAGAATAGAAATGAGATATTGGCTGTCACAGAAAATTTCTCTTGTTCCCTAATTTATCCTCCGAGCTACATTTTCTGCCACAAAGAGGTTGTTAGCTCCAGAAGACCTGTTAGCCATGCCTGATATTTGTTTTATATCTGTCTAGGAATAAGTGGAGCCCTGGCAACATTGGTAGTTAGTCAAAAATATTTGTTTCTGAATAAAGCCAAGATAGTTCACCCAGTTTGTTGCCTTTATGCTATTTTCTCAACACTCCCCTTCAAACAACTTTAAAATAACACAAATCAGATTCTGGAGCAGCCTGGCTAGCAGAAGGATGAAGTGAAATGCTTTTTCCCAGCTCATGACAGCCTAGAAGGTCAGGAGGAGAGATCTAACACCAGGGTTGGAGCGAGGTTGGAACACATGCAAAAGCAACACAAGTTGTGGACCTTGTAGGTAATTGTGACAATAACAGCTACAACAGCCTCAGGACCCTTCAGGCCAGAAATCACGGAAGGTGCATGTATAAGGGGATTGGCTGATTGGAGAGAAAGGGAGAAAGAGGGAGAGAGAGAGGGAGAGGGAGGGAGAGAGAGAGAGAGAGAGAGAGAGAGAGAGAGAGAGAGAGAGAGAGAGAGAGAGAGAGAGAGAGAGAGAGAATGAGAATACAGAGAACCATAAACTGACACTGGTTACAGGATTGGACAGTATTTGTAACCTCATTTTCCATATATTGTTCTGGGGTTACAATTGCAGGGCAGAGAATAACATTTGTGATTGATTACGGGAGCAATGGGAGCAATGATTGTGATTCCAGGGTAGAAAGGAACATCAGCACTTGTGACTGTAATTAGCTAGGAATCTTATTAAGGTTCATGGGCAGAGAGAGGCACTAGAGAGGAGAAGGTATCCTCCCTGGGTGAGGATAACAGCAAAGACTAGGAGAGAAATAACCTATATCTCTCCCATAATAACACCATCTTGGAAGCAGTGAAAACTTACCGACTCTCAGAACTAGATCTGAAAATAATAGCATGAAAAATCCTGAAGCTTGAAATAATGATTCTCTGACTCTAGGTCAGCAGAATAAAACCTTAAACAGAAAGTTCAAAATCAAGAAATGAGTTTTAAAAATAAGCAAACAACAACAAAAGAACATGATCATAAAAAAGTTACTAAGGTAAAAGGAAAGATCAAAGCAAAAACCCAGAAAAAGACAATAATTTGAAATGGCTTTAAAGTTTCAAAGAAAAAATACAAATTGGACATAAACACAAGAACTCCTCAAAGAATTATTTTTTGAAAAAATAAAAATGTTAGAGAGAAAATTGGAAAAAAGATAGAATGATAAAAGAAAAGAATTAGCTTGGTAAATAAAGCAGAAAACATATCAAAGAAAATAACAACAAAATCAAAATTGAACAAATTGGTATGAAAAAAATTAAAATGTTTATGTGATTTAAACATAAAGGGTTATAAGGAAATTAGGGGAGCAAAAAAAATTGTCTACAAGATATATGGATAAAGGAAGATTTTATAATCATGTAAAAGAAAGAATTAGAAAAAGTCTAATGGATGATTTTGATTATATTAAATTAAAAGCTATGTGCCTCAATGTAAGATATATTGTCCTAAACAAAGGGACTCAGAACACGGATAAAGAGGTAAAAATGCCTAACAAATTAATAGCATCAGTTAAGACTCTGATTTCCTACCCCACAAAGGACAAGTATTTGTAAATAAACACTTAAATGTATCCATGATGCTAACTCTAAACGAAGCCCTTCTTAGCCCTCTTTGATTCACTTACAATGCCTCTACACTGATTAGGGAAACCCTGGTTATTTCCTTGAATTGACAAGGGTGTTTCCTAAATCCCTGCTTTGGGTCTTACTGTTTCTCCTACCAGAAAAGACCTGTCTTTACCACCTCTGCTTATCCATTTGCTACCAATGTTTCAAGGCCCAATTCCAATGCCAACACTTCATTCATGGTGTCTTCCATGAGTCCCATAAGGAACTAACTTTTCCCTTTCTGTCTGTGAAGCATTCTAGCTCTGATCTTATACTTTCCCATTTTATCTTGTAGTAAAGTAGTTTGTATCAGATGGCAGCATGTTTTGTATCCTTGCTTTGTTTGCACTTTCTTTTTTTACTTCTCTCCACATAAGTTACATTTTTGTAGCAAAAACTAAGTTTCTTGAGGGTAGAGACTGTTTCATTTTTTATCTTTTCACTCAGCTTTGAGTGATATAGATCACAATCCCTCTGTGCCTGTCCTTTCTGTGGAATGGGCAATTCTAGGGAAGGGAATAAAGTAAACTCAAAGGACTTGCTTTTCAATCCTGAATAGATGATTACTACTTCTGTGGCCAAAGTAGGTCATTTAACTTCTTTTCTCTTCTGCTCTTTTCATTTGTGAAATGGATGATCTCTAAATTGCTTCTGCATCTTCTAGCTCTACATCTCATAACATCTCCAAACATCCTGGGGATTTCCTTGTTTTCTCCTGATTTTCTGAGGATAGCAGTAGAAATTGTGCAGCTATCGTCTTATGATCTCCTCATGTGACTAGACTCTCTTTGTCACTTGGATATTTTTCCTGATGGTCTATATTATTGCAGTCTATCCCATATTGCCCATTTTGCAATGTATCATATCCTCCTCACATCATTCTGGAATTTGGATTTGCAGTTCTTCCAATACCACTGTGTCCCTTGTTTCAAAACCTTTCAACACTGGAAAAATATTGGCATTTTTAAAATGGGCTTTCCCCAACAGGGAAATGCTTAAAGGATATAAACAAAGAGTTCTCAGAAGAATTTCAAACTATTAAGAACCACTTGAAAGAATGCAATTATCTAATAACAGGAGAAATTAAAAACACAACCATGAGGTTTCACCTCATAGCCAGAAAATTGGCAAAGATGAAAAATATGGGGATAGACAATCCTGGAGGACTTATAGAAAGACAGGGATCATTATGTGGTGGAGCTGGGGACTGACTTTTGTTTCTGGGAGAAACTTGGGTTCATTGAAGGAAGGCTTTTTGCCATTCCCCAAAGACAATCCATTTTTTCTCCTCCTCCTCCTGTTTAAATTTAGGTACAAGTTTTTTCTTCACTTGTCCTGTGCCCTAACTATAAATAATAATGGACGCTTTCTAAAAGTTGTCCAGCAAAGTGAGTGTCCTAACCGTATGACTTAGCATTCTTCCTCTGCTTGGTTTCCGCTGGGTAGATGGTTAGTACAAAGTCTTCTCAATGTTCTTCCAAGAAGCTCTGCACTGTGCACAGGCTTGATGCCAAGAGAACAATTCCTTGTGGAACAGGAGCTTTTTGTTATCCCTTTTCAACTTTGACTTCATACTAGCTCTCACTCTTCAAATCAAGCCAAATAAACACAGTAAGACCATATATTTTAATTGAATCAAAATGTATATGTATGGATCCCATGAAAGCAGGTACTGCATCACTGTTTGGTACTACGCCCTTATGCCTTGGACGTAATAGGCTCTTAATAAATGATCATTGAATTTCACATGCCCTAATGAATGATAGGAAATTTGACAGAAGGCAGGATGACAATATATTTAGGAGGTATAAGATTATACTCTTTGGTGATTAGAATTGCCTGGGATTTCAAAAAGAATTTGGTAAGATAGATAGATAGATAGATAGATAGATAGATAGATAGATAGATGTGTGTATATATGTATGTATATATATGTGTGTGTGTACATACACACACACACACACAGACTCATTACTCTGATTCACAGATTGAACAATCAATTGACAAGCATTTATTAAATGCTTATTTTGGACCAATCACTATACCAGGTAAGGATGATGTGAAAAAAAATATGATGATCTTCACTGTGCTCAAGGAGCTTACCTTTCATTGTGGAACACAGAAGTCCCTGAAGAGAAGAGTAGAAGGGAAAGGACCTTTGGGAATATGCAGCAATTCAGCCCCTATATTTTAGAAGTGGGGGAATAAGGTCCGGAAAGGTGAAGTGACTTCATTAAAGTCATTCATTCATGCCTATAAAATGAACCAGTGCCAGCCTCTCCTTCTCCTGCTGTCTCTATGGAAAAATCCACTTGCTGCATTTTCATTGAGGGAGAAGACATTTTAAAAGATCATTTTCAGTTCCTGGCATTTACCACCCTGCCAAGAAATAATGAATGCTTAGAGAAAATAAACAGCAAAGATTCACAGTCTCTAAAGAGGTGAGGCTTTGGGGAGAAAAAGCATACACACACAACAAAGCAAACTAAGACAGTATTGCACAGTTCTCTGGTACCTTTCACCCAACTCTAGAATTTCTAGGCAAGATATAACCAACCCAATATGCAGATGGAGAAATTGATGCATGACTCTTATCAGAGACACTGAGTCAGAGTCAAAACTAAAAGCATCCTGGAGTTCTGAACCTTAGTTTCATGCTTTTAGTGCCCTCAGACATGACTCCTCAAGCTAAGTCCACTGCAATCTTCTGATGGCCAGAGGTCAATGGCGAATATGAGAAAGCAATTCTCCCTGACCTTAGTCCAAAGAGGAGAAAGCCTAGAGTATTGAGAAGCATAAATGAGATTTTGCCTTAGAGATGGGCAGGAGTGGACCAACAGACAGTGTCTTCCCCTGTTTGGTAATTGCTTCATTCAAAAGAATACATTTAAAATTGTTGCCTGGTCTTTTTCTTTTTCCTCTTGATGAGCAATTTCAGGCTTTGAATAAAAGCTTTTGTTTGTTGGGAAGAGAGAGAGCGAGTTCATTTTGGGAAGGCATTTTAATTTTCATATTTAATGGAACAGATTGAACAGCAGGGTCTCCTCACTTGATTTTTCAGCTCTGAATGCCTTCGTGTCCATTTCCCCTTCTGTTGGGCTCCTTCGAGGACTTGCTGGACTTCCTGAATTATGCCAGAGAAAGCGATGTTGGAATCGGACATTCCTAGTGCCGAGATGGGGTTATTATTGCGGTGACCAGCCAATTGTCAATCTCCAAGCAGGAAAGCCTGAGCTTTTTGCCCATTCTATCAAGCTCTAAATTGTATGTAATTCTGCAGTTCCCTTATCCTGCAGCTGAGACCACATGCCTATGCATTCTTGAAAGACCACGGTGGTGATAGCAGGGAGAGATTTTTCTTCAATACAAAATCTCAGAGAATCTTAATGATAGAAAAAACTTACTGACAGGAGGATCACAGATTTAGAACTAATGGCTCTAATCTAATATTAATTCTCATTTTACAGATGAGGAAACTGAGACTCAGTGAAATTAGCAATTTATCACAACCAGGGACAGAAGGAAGAAATAAAGCTAGTACTTCTGACTCTAAGCTCTAAGCTTTCTAATCCAAATACCCCATTTTAGAGATGAGAAAATTGAGGTCCACAGAAGTATAAATTCAACCAATACCACAGAAGTATAAATTCAACCAATACCACACAGTCTAAAAGGAGGCAAAGTAAGGATTATAATCTCATTTTATACAGATTAAAACTCCGAGCTTAAGGCCACAAAGGCAGTAAGTATGAGAATTCTTTGAAAAATCTGGCACTTAGCTCCAAATCCCAGGTATATTCCATTGTGCCATGAAGCTGCCACATGAATCATATATTTCCCTGGTTTAGAATAGGTCACACTTGCAAAGTTAAGTTCTTTATATAAATCATTTCACTAAGATGAAGAAATGTGGGTTTGGGGGAGAGGCTACAACTTGTCCAAGATCTCTCAGCTAGAAAAAGGAGCAGTCTCATTTCAAACAAGCTGTATGATGAAGAGATACTTGGTTTCTCTTGATTTTAGTTTATACAACTATAAAATGAGAGTCAGTAAAGGTCAGTAAATAAATCAATAAACATTTATTAAGTACCTACTAAGTGCTGGCCATAGTACTAAATTCTGGGAGTGCAAAAAGAGGAAACGATAATGTTTTCTCTCAAAGAGCTCACAATCTAATGCAGAAGACATTAAGCAAAGAAACATGTACAAATTATATTTATCCTGTTAAAAAAAATAAGGAAGGTAAGTGCCCCAGTATGGAAAAGGAGCTAGAAGGAAGTGGGAGAGATGATGTCAGGTCCAGTCTTCCTCAACTGTGGAAACTTGAGCCTCCTCCCACCCCTCAACCAAAGGAACAAATTGATGCTGAACAAAGAGACTGGCAGCTCCACTTTGAGTACAAAGGTTCTTTAATGATTATCTGGTTATTTGTATAGGGTCTAAATAGGGCAGTTGTTAGGATTACTAAGTGAGAACTCGGGTTGTCTGGATAGTGACAAGGTGAGAATTCAGGTTGGACATTTACAAGGTGAGAACTCAGGTTGACTTGATGGAAGGAGCAGGCCCACTGTTCTCTCTTTTATTCTCCCAGAGAATGGGCGTGGGATAATGCAAGGGCTTCTGGGAAGAACCACCTCAGCCAATGAGCCTGCTCCTTCCATCAAGTCAACCTGAGTTCTCACCTTGTAATTGTCCTGAATTCTCACCTTGTCACTGTCCAGACAACCTGAGTTCTCACTTAGTAATCCTAACAGGCAGTTGCCAAACTAGTCAGTGGATCTCAGATCCCAACATGCAGTCTAGGGCGGCAGCCAGACTTCCACATCTGCAAACCCCCAAAAGTCCAATGGCAATTTTAGAAATCTGACAAAGAAAGGAGAAATTATAGAGTATCATGCATATATTAAAGCAGTTGTGCTAATGTTTTGATTTATTGCTTGATAACTGGACGTGGTTCTAGAATCCAGGTGCTAGACCAGTGCAATGGTTATATGTTCAGATACTCAAGGCTATGTACTGGCCAGTTTGGGTAAGTTCCAGACACACACCAGATTATGTTCTGAATAGTTGCTTTTGATGACCTCCCTCTTGGTATGGCTTTCACCCCAATTGGGATCCAACAAACCCTTATAGGACCCCAACATTCTAACCCTGAAACCTCTGTTATGGCTTTCATCAATCCGGATCCTAAAGGTGGAAACACAATAGAGTGTGGTCAAATAAGAGGGGCTTGAAATTCTTGAATATGGATGGAGGTATTACCATTGTGAGTGAAGGCAAAGTCAAGGGTATAATGATCTTTGTATATGGTTAAGGTGAGGTGGAAAAGTAGCACATGAGAACTAAATCAATGGAACAATTGAGTGGTTAGGATTTAAAGGGAAAATCAATACAATATGTCGAGTAAAAGGACTAGAATTGTGGAACACAGGGAAAAAATGTGAATGATATTACACACTCATTGAAAATAGGCAATAATCTGGGGGTCTGTAGATATCAACTACCAAATGATTTTGAAGAGCATTTCTAAGTCTGAAATTCTATGAAACACATTTATAGTTAATCTGTTCATAATTATTAAATGCTTACTATAGTTATTTGTTTTGGAGTGTAATCATCTGGATTAGGATTTCTTAAACTTTTCCAACTCATGACCCCTTTTTGTCAAGAAAATTTTTATGAAACCCTGAGTTTATAGGTCTATAAAAGAGGCACACTGATAATAAATCATATTCTATGACCTCCTCACGCTCAGTTATGTGACCTCATATGTGGTTGAAACCCACAGTTTAAGAAACTTTGATCTAGATGTCACAAGAAAGTCAAGATTAGGTCTATTACCCCCAAAAAAATAGTTAATAAAGGAAAAGAAAAAAAAGAGTTAGGGGAGAGAAGAAGGGAGAAAGAAGGGAAAAAGGAAAGAGGGGTAGGGATAAGGGGAGGGAGTAAGGGAAAGAGGTAAAGTAAGGGAGTGAAGGGAGGGGGAAACAGAAGAGGAAGGAAGGAGGGGAGGAAAAAAAATAGGAAGGAAAGAATAGCCCTCTAACCAGGGCTATTTCAGCAACTATCACTCCTATTGGCAAAGAAGATCCTCATAGAGTTGACTTACAACTTCTGCTTAGGATGCAAGGGCTGTCCTTGAGGTGTTTTAGCATGTCCTGTAATATATTTCCTGAATCCCCATCACTGCATGTCCCATTTTTTTAAAGAAATAAATTAAATAAGGTTTTAGAAAGGGCATTTACTAAGTAGATGTAGTAAATGGACTTGTCATTAAAATATATATATTCCCAAATTGTCAGCATGCTATTTTTTGAACCTATAAGTTTCCTCAGCAGTGGGACTTGTAATAAAATTATATATATATATATTTAAATTGTAATGACGCATACATGTAGCAAACAATGTGACAAAGGGATTCTTTCAATCAATTGGTCACTAAAACTTTTTTTTTTCCCTTTCTAAAGTCCTTATGAATTTCCAAAGTACATCTCTCATGGGACATTAAGAACTGATGTCCCTATAGAATTTATGGATGATATTTCTCTCAATCTCAAATTAAAACAATCTACAGGTTATCTATTTTTACTGTGCCTACTTTGTCCTTGCTACGCCATTAAAGTCCCATGAAGATACTGCTATCAGCCACTAATGCTCCAGAGATAGACTCCAATGGACACAACTACTCTTGCTCATGAGAATTCTAGATATTATGACTCTCTTCTGCAAAGGGGACGGATAACAGATTTCTCCCTTCATCTCTACAAGGGCAATTTAGTTTCAAGAGTTTCTCAACATTAGATTTAAAGATTTCTCATCAAGAATAATTCACTACAAATTTTCATGGTACACTCTTTCCCTACCTATGAACAGTACCTGGTGCGAAGGCTCAAAAATAAAGTATAATGTTAGTGACTCAAAATACATTAAGTGCAGGTAACAAAAAGAAAAATTCATAATCCCTGTCTGCTACAAGTCCTTTCTTGAATCCTTTTGTAGAGGACTTATGAGGTTGTCTATAGTTGTGGCTCTGCTGAGCTCTGAGGATTGGTGACTTGAATGAGTACAGCTGCTAAGCTCTAAGGATTGGTGACTTGAATGAATACAGATTCACCTTCCATTCATCACAAATAGTCATGCTCTCTGAAGTTGCCATCATTCTATGATGACCACCTTTTCTCATCTCTTTTGAGATTTTTTTTTCCCTGAGGCTGGGGTTAAATGACTTGCCCAGGGTCACACAGCTAGGAAGTGGTAAGTGTCTGAGACCAGATCTGAACTCGGATCCTCTTGAATTCAGGGCTGGTGCTCTATCCACTGTGCCACCTTGCTGCCCCCTTCTCATCTTTTTTGAATTGAATAGGAAGGAAAAATATTTATTTAGAATCTACTATATACTGAGTAGTATCCTAAGTCCTTTAATTTTATTATCCCATTTGATCCTCACAACAATCTTGCTAGATAGTGCTATTACACATACACAAAGATTTTATGATGATTGAAATGTCTCGTGCTAAGAGTCTCACAGATGTATCATGATGAAAGTGCTTTATCCATCTCAAGTTTATGTAGAAATGAGTTATTATTGGTGTTTTATTTTTGTCATTATTGGGAGTTGGTTGTTATATGGGCCCTACCAAGCATGATTGAGATTAGACAGGCAGAGCTGATGGGTAACTGCAGCGTGCCTCCGCAGCAGACTATCTTAGAATTGTCAGACAGTCAGCAGCATCAGTAGGTCCCAGGTAGGCAGGTGATCCTTTGCCAAAAAGACAGTTATGGAAGTAGATATGAAGGACACCATTCCAAGAATCAGCACTATGAAAGGAGATTTCTGCTATCCAGCCAGTCTAATGGACTATGGCTTGGGGAAGGATGCAGATCATTACATAGATGAAGATGTCTCATTGAGCAGGAGATATTTATTGTCAAATGATAAGATTAGAATCCCCCAATGTGCTTAGTTGCTCAACTCCAATACCATCTCCTATCTTTTTAGATCTTTCATGTACTAATGCTTTTCCCATCCCTACTCTCACTTAAAACTATATATTTGTTTTCTATGTGGCCTAAGGGAGAGAGTCCCAGCTTCAGAGCCTGGATAGTCTGACTTTGGTCTTGCTTTGTATAGGGCTGAACTTTGGAGAAGTATACTTGAAACACAGTGTTAACTCAAAGGACTTGATGAGATCATGGTTCTCTAGTTCACATATATAGTTTCAAATATAGTTCTCCAAAGTTCCAGCTCTCTACATTGTTTGACATTTATTGGCTAACTTTATCTGTGCTTTGACTGTGACTCTAGATTTAACTTTGACTCTAGAATCTCTGACTCTAGATTGATCTATTCTGAATTCCTAGAGGTCATTTTCTTATCAGGGAATCGCCTGGGGAAATCACTGATGTCAATCCATTGTCAACCACTCTTGCCTTCTTTTAGAATTATTTCTCCTTTGTCACTCTTGATACTCTTCCAAACTCCAATAAAATGTAAGCTTCTTGAATGCAGCAACTAGTTTATTTTTGCCTTGAGGACTTCATTATTTGATGTAATGTCCAGTAAACAATAAGTGCTTAATAAATGTTAGCTAAATAAATGGAGTCATATTGAGAAGAGACTCCTAAATTAGGCAGATAATTGTCTATTCCAGGATTTCTCTAGCCAAGTATGAGAATCTGCCTGTCCTGAACCCTTTGGGTAACAGTCTAGGAGAGCCAATGGATCTCTTATCAAAAATGTGTTTAAGGTCATAAAAAAAAAAAAAAAAAAACAAAGAATCATGAAGGAAACTAAGAACTGTGAAATCATTATCAAAACAATATGCATATGCTATATATACATGCATGACATATATGCAAATATATTATGTGTATATATACATAAACTCCAAGTTAAGAATCCTTATCCATTTTGGATGAATCTATCTGCATATCTATATCAATCTATCTATAAATTACAGGTATTGAGACCACATATCCCTTTATATTGACTTATTGGCCATCTGGTCATCAAGAAATACTTCTTCTTATCTACCCAACACAGACCAAGTTAAGTGTCATTATTATGTAGAAGTGGACACGAACCGACCAAGAGTCTTTTTCATAATAGTATCTTATTCTAGAAGACAGAAGTTGTCCTTCAGCCTTACCTTCTGCATTCCAAGCAATAACCCTGCAATATTTCCCCATGTGATCTTCTCCCCCTAAATAGGACCAAATAAAATATTCTTTTGTTTTGTTTTGTTTTTGTACTTATCTAATGTCTTCAGTTACTCTAAATCCCAATTTAAGATCAGAAACCCAAACTGGGACGCCATTGGGAATGAGCACAGTCCATATTAAGCATTTTAGGGGAAACACTTTTACTTAAAGCCAGGAAAAACTAAAACTTAACCATGCCACTCCCAGTGGTATCCAGGACTTACCTCTCAGCTCTAGAGCGATATTCATTATGTTATATAGTTAACAAGCATTTATTAAGTAATTATGTCCAGTCTTTGTCCTGAGCACTAAGGATAATGAGCAAAACAAGATTCTTCATCCTAGAACTTGCATTCTAATGAAGGAGAGAACATAGAATACATATATCTAGAGTAAGTAGGAGATATTTGCAGAGGGAAGATACCAGTGTCTGAAAGGACCAGAAATGACTTTCTGGTGATGGAATTTTAGTTGAGCTTTGAAGGAAACAAGGAAATTTTGAGATTATAGAATATCCCTGGTATGAGGACAAAGTCATGAAGACAGGAGACGGGACGCCTCAAGAGAGCAACAGTTCAAATGAAGTGCATTCTGAGTCATGTTGGAACAAAAATCTATTTTTTAGCTTGAAAAAGAAATGAAGATCTGACTTTTCCAGGAAAGCCTCCCTCATCCTACTACTCAGATGTACCCTTGCCTTCTCCATCTTTTAGGACTCCCAATTTGCATCTCAGTTATACTGGATAAAGCAAGGGCTTTGGAGCCAAGTCTTGGATCTATAATTCCAACAGCCTATGGAACTCCCAGGTGAAGAAACCCCATCTACCAATATATGTCAACACCTTCTCTGCATCATCTAGTCTTAGAGAGTTGACAAGAGTAATGATGGTTAAATGAACTGGCTAAGGACCCACAACCAAAAGGTGTTGGAAGGGAGTCTGGACCCAAGTTCTTCCTGACTTTAAGAAGCTTTTTCTTTTAATTTCTTGTACTGCACCTACCCAAGTCAAGAAAAAGTGACAACTATGTTTCCTCTGCCATAACTCACTGTTTATCTTTGTTTACCATCACTAACCTTCATTTTAGCCTGTATCCAAGAGGAAACCAACTTAGGTGACTTCTAAGGCATTTTTTAAACTCTAGAATTATTTTCCCAGGTTTCTTTAAACCTTGAACATATTTATGAATCTGAGATAAACAAGTAACTGGTGGGGACTTGAATAGTCACTTGTAAGAAGAAAAGAGCACTGTGGGGAGAATAATTAGAGCCAAGTAAAAGAGTTAGCTGGGCCACTTAGGATATAGCAACTCAATTCAATTCAATCCCTCCAGTATTTGGGCATTATATGCTATGGGCCCAGCATTTTGATTGATCTGGGCAAACAAAAATACACATTCTGTCATCCAAAAGTTATACACTATAAGAGAAGGGATCATATATGTACACAGAGTGGGGCTAAGTGTTTGCTAGATTAAATTAGTCCCCATTAACAAGGCCTTCCTCTTTCTCTCTGTCCAGGTCATCTCCAACCTCCTTCCTCTAGCCAATATGGCCGTCAGAAGTACTTTTTCTTCACCAAACTGCTCCCCAGCCTGCCCTTTCATCTGGCACCAATAAAGTCTGGCCCTCCATGCTACTATACTGCTTAAGTAATTCCAGATTGGTGCAAAGGCAGAACACATTCTCCAGATGTCCTATGACTGTGGAAGCCAGGACATATTGTTCAGAAAATTGAGTAGCATATTTCATAAGCCAGGACAAACTGCTGGCACTGGAGCCCAAGAATGGCTCATGCCGATGGGGCAGATTGTGGCCATGAGCACATACAGATCCCGCACAATGAGGGGATGGACCCGGAATGGAGGGAACTCAAGGTCCATCTCAATATGCCAAAATTCAACAGCATGACTTAAAAATTACTGCAATGTAGGATCCACAAGTCAGAGTGATCACACAATTGTAAACAAGATAGGGAACACACTACAAAGATACAACTAGCTGCTAATAAAGTGGGAGATATTTCCTATCCATGCATTATATTTATTGCATATTACATAGAAGTATAACAGAAAAATAAAAAAAAGTCCCAGAAAGATGAGAAATCATTTCTGGAAGCAGTGGTTGAAGGCATGCTTAAGGAATTTGTAATTTATTAAGTTGTTGGTTTGGAAAACACACATACACACTACTTATTGCATTTCCTTTTGACAAATTACTTTTTTTTCTAAAAATGGGACTTTTCAATTTTGCTCCAATGGTGATCACATACCCCAACATTACTGGAATATCCAAAGTAAGGGTGCCCGATTGAAGCCAGCCTTTGTGTCTTACTCCAGATCTGGACATGAATAACAAGAACCAAGAACAAACTAGGCCAAATAGAATTCCCTACAAGGGGGAAAAAGCATTTTTCTCAATAACAGGGTGACACAAGGTGACTGAACATTAAACATGTTTGAATTATTTTTAAATTTTTTAAAATTAAGCTATTTTACCAGAAGTCTAGAGGGGTAAAATCTCACCTCAAAACTGAAACGCACATTCTATCAACTGGGTAATTTCAGTCATCTGTAAACTAGTACATTGGGCTCTTGTTGGAGCTTTCGCCATCTAAACAGATTGTTTACTCTTTATAATCTGCCAGAAACTAGTTAGCCTTGAATGGAAGAATAAACATTTGAAAAATTCACCCATCTTCCAGGCTCAAAACCTGCCTTGGAGATCAACATTTAAAGGAAGAAACAAGTCATCATATTGGAAACAGAAATGCCAAGAGAGGCACAGTTCACTCATCTATGGTTCATTGATAAATCCTGGACAAATACCATGAAAGGTCTATAATCAATTTAATTTTTTAAAAATCATCTATGGGGCATCTAGGTGGCACAGTGGATAGAGCACTAGCCTTGAATTCAGAAGGACCCAAGTTCAAATCTGATCTCAGACACTTAACACTTCCTAGCTGTGTGACCCTGGGCAAGTCACTTAACCCCAGCCTCCCAAAAAAAAAAAAAAAATCTATGTCCTACTGTGTGCTATACACTTTGTTAATTGCTGGAGATACAAATAAGCAAAACAAATACTGTCCCTGACCTTAAGGAATTTATAGTCTAACAGAATAAGCCATCACACAAAAAGAACCCGAAAAGGGGGTGTTGGGTATTTCTGGGGCTATGATGTTCTGTGGAGTGAAAAATCAAACAGAGCAACTAGTAAAATATGGAGAGTTAACTGAAAAGTGCTGAGCCCTTTATAAACGAAGGCATTAGAAGGAGTTAATTGTTCCATCCTCCAGCCCAGTCATCAAAGGGTACAAACAACTTGAGAAGAGACTGGGAATCAAAACCTGAGCCTCAGGGATCAGCTTATCCTGGAGCAAGCAAGATGTTCTGTGGATCAGAAACATTTTTTTTTTCAATATGGTGTTAGGATTACCAAGTGAGAACTCAGGTTGTCTGGTGCTGCAAAAAGAGTTGGAGTTGGAATTATGGAACTTAACTTCAAGTTTTGGATCTATTATTTTCATCTTTCATCTCTATGGTTTTCCACAAGTTCCTCATCCCACCCAGCCATGATACACACCATCCTTGTGGCTGAAATGAGCTCCCTCCTCATTTCTGTGTCTTAGAATTCCTTATTTACTTCCATGTTCAACTCAAGTGTGACCTACACTAATCTTTGATGATTCTCCTCCCCCTTCAGCCATTAGTACCTTTTTAGGCAGATTAAGAAAGAAAAAGTAGCATTTTCCTCCATATATTTATTTTTAATACACATTGCTTTATGAGTCATGTAGGGAGAGAAAAATCAGAACAAAAGGGAATGATTTGTATTCTTATAAATTTGACACAGTGCTTTATGTATTTTAGAAATGAGACCTTTTTCAGAAATACTGGCTGTAAACATTTTCCCCAGTTTTGTACTTCCCTTTTAATCTTGTTTCTGTTGGTTTTGTTTGTGCAGAACATTTTTATTTTAATGTAATCAAAGTTGTCCATTTTGTCTTTCATAATGTTCTCTAGTTCTGCAAAGATAGTTTTCAAGTGATAAACACAAAGGAGTTTCCAGAATGCTCAGCTTTGGTGATAGTTAATTGTGAGTGAAAGAAAAAAAAATGACTTGAATATCCCAGGGTGCCCTAGACCCCTTAGCACCTAATCTATAACAATTGTAACTCTCCAAAAAATCTTTTCCTAGAATTTAAAAAATCAAGAATATGGACACTCCATTTGGGCATAGGATAGAATATGGAACCTGTAATCAAAAATACTTTCCTGTAGTCTGGAATAGTTGAATTCAAATCCTACCTCTTGCATTCACTAGCTTATGTGACCATGGACAAGTCATTTAAACTCTGTTTGCTTTTTCAATTGTAATGTGGGGGTTATAATAGCACTTACCTCCCAGAATTGTCAGATTCAAACAATAAAATACTTGTAAAGTATTTGACATATGGTAGACACTTATGAAGTGTTTGTTTCCCTCCCTCTGATCTCTTAGGTACCATTTAACTTTACACTTTTCCCAGACTATATGGACAGAGATAAATCTTTAAATAGAAGGACTCTGGAGTACAAGTTCTTTCTTTGAATGAATCAGAATTTCTTTGGGCTTTCAAGACTAGAAAATAACAATTAAATAGCATCATTTTCTGTATCTGTGAAATATCCCTGCAGAACCCCCTTCACAGGTTTATTGGGAGGCTCATCTGACATGTGAAAAAAAACACATTATTGCCAACTCTAAAGCCCTGCATAAATGACAGCTACTGTGGAGGAAATTTGGCTTATTGTGCATCAGGATCCGCTCAAGTTTTTAAAACATTCAAATGTACATACAGAGCCTCACTATCCAAAGAGGATTGCTAGATCTTCAAATGTCCAGCAACAGACTGCTTGAAAATTTACTAAAAGCTCCTCTGAGGGGGTATCATGGGAACAAAGTACTCAAAGGTCAGGATGCCCTTGAGAATAAGAACCCCGGGCCCTCCCCTTCCTCCAATGGACAGGTGGCACTTTACAAATATCATTTTTTTTATGTCAAGTCATGGGGGAGGAAAAACATCTTATGATTGCAAGGAGAGTAATGGTTAGAAATACACTACCAATGAGGGAACTTTTTCATGCAATCATATTTAATTTTTAACATAAGGCACAGCAATGTTGGAATAGAATTAAGGTCAACAACTTTTCCCAAAGGGCAGAAGCTCTAAGATGAGCTAGACAAAAATAATCCACTGGAAGCTGTGAAAGGGGCAGGCTCCTGCAAGTTTCCTGTCCACAGTGAACTTCCACTCCTACATTCAAATAGCAGCATGCTCTTCTGGGTTCACCCAGATACACCCAAATGAGGCAGGGACATATTAATTAATGAATTTACAAATGATACAGACTGAGTCTCTTTTACCTCAGAATTGTTCAAAACTGAGCAGTTATATATAATATTGTTTCTACTTCTGTAGAATTTAGAATACCTCATCCCTCATTTAAAGTGAAATAAAGTTGGAATGCAAGATGGATCTTTATTAGATGCTTTTTTTTTTTTATTTCCATGCTCTCGCTTTCCTTCTTCCTCTCCCTCTTCCCCTTTCTTCTCCTATCCCTCTCCCCTTTTTCTCTTCCTCTGTCTTTCTCCTTGTCTTTCCTTCTCCCTTTCTCTTCCCTTCTCCTTCACCCTCTTGCTCTCTCTCTCCTTTCCTTTCTCTTCTCTCTTTATTTATTTCTCTCTGACTCTGTCTCTATGTCTATCTGTCCTTCTTTTCCCTCCCCATTTTAAGCCTTCACTAATTACTTTCAAGCCATGGTACCAGCTTTTCGCACAGTGTCCCTGCCTAGCTTCCTTCTGGAAATGTTCAGAATATTTTATAATCACTGAGCCTCAGAATAGCCCTGTAGCATAATAATTACATCACATTTAGAGAGCAAGAGTGCTTTCTTCACAATCACAAGGCAAGGCAGCATTTCTGCCATTTGGCAGGTGAGGAGCTGAGGTCCATAGACTGACTTGCCAAGGTTACCCAGCTCAGGAGTGGAAAGGTTGGACCTGGAAACCTGGGGTTTGAACCCCCAGCTCCAGGATTCGGGTGGTGTGCAACACTAATCTGAGACTACTAGTGAAACAGATGGAGTTTGCACCAAAAAACTGCCCTAAAGTTCCATGTCTTATGAAAGCAGCCAGGATTAGTATTCTTGAAAGTATTTGGTTAATTCCTCTTCCCTATCCCATTTCTCTTGATAGGGAGTAATCAATATTACGTTGTTTAGACTCAGATAAAAACTGAAACAAGGAAAGGAAAAAGGCTGATGAGAATTGAGTCATACAGGGAAAAACTTTACTTGTGAATATGTTCATTTTTAAGTTCAGTAATGCAGTATTGATCCTGGAGTTAGACCAGGAAATTTCAAAATTTAAAAAACAATCATAGGTCGATCATCTTTATGCCCTCCACAAAAGGATAGACATAACTACCCCAGATGCTCACCCATATGCTGGGTGAAAATACTATTCACGTATTCAGTCATTGAACAACAAAGATGTCTTGAACAACTGCTTGTGCAAAGGTTGAAAGAAAAAGGTTGCTCTCAAGGGGGAAATACTGCAAGGGATGGCAGGAAAAGAAAGATATTTGAAAGAAGAAGATCTAGGCTCAAAAGTAAAGAGTTTTTCCTCTCTTTGTTTCCTTCTTTGTCAGTCAGTCATAAATCAAATCTATTCAATGTCTACACTAAACACTATGGAGAAAGAAGGAAGGAAGCAAGGAAAATAGGAAAATAAGCTGCCTAGCTTACAGTCTGACGGAGAAGTCACCAGGCAAACAACTATATGCCAACAAGATATAGGCAACAATAATTACAAAGAATATCAGAAGGGAGGCAAGAAGATTAAGAAGGGCTGGGAAAGGCTTCTTGCTTGAGACGTGAAGGAAGCAAGGTAAGCTAGAAGGCTAAGGTAAGAAGGGGAAACATTCCAGGAATCTAGGACAAAGTGGAAAAAAAATAGGAGTTGAGAGTTTGAGTGTTGTGTGAAAGGAAGAGAGAGAAGTTGCATGTCACAGAAATAGCATTTCAGTGAATTGAGTGGTGTTCAGATATAGAACTGGAAAGATCTTATTGAAAAATAAGATTAGGACTATTTAACTTTTTTGTGTGCAACATGGAACCCATTGAGGTTCTGCTTACCTTATTCATTTTTTTTTTAATTCACAAAATGAAATAGCTGGTCTTAGAAACTATTTATATAGAAACAAAGTTATATATTTTTTTCTCACTCCAGCTCATGGACCCCCTTGAAAACTATTCATGTGTTCTTTGATTTGGTTGATCCACACATAGCTGACTGAGTGAAATCCCCAAAATATTCCTGTGTTTAGTGAACTCCAATGATTTCTACTACTCCCAGAGTCAAATACACAATAAAACATTTCACACTTAGAGTCCTTTACAATCTGGTCATTTCCTTCATCTTTCAATTTTGCCAAATTGTCATTCCTACCTCTGCACAGGCTCTGGGCAAACTCCCTGTTCTTCTCCACCTCTGAATCTCTAACTAATTTTCAAGACTCAACTTACATTATTCTTCCCACAAGTGCTACTTCGTGATCACTTCTTTAATTGTGCCTTTGCCAAAAATTCATCTGGCATGAATTTTGTGTCCATTTATGAATTAAAACACAGAATTCTCCAATAGACTAAATGTTTCTTGATTGTCAAGAATTGTCTTCTTTCTCTCTTACTTTTATAGGTTTTGTTCAGCCCCTGACAAGTTTTCTTGTCATAAATGATTGTTGATTGGTTGATTAGGACAGTGACAGATAACAAGTTGTAGCTGACCAAAAAAACAAAAAACAAAAAACAAAACAAAACAAAACAAAACAAAAAAAAAAAAAAAAAAAAAAAAAAAAAAAAAAAAAACAAGGGGGGAAGGACAAGAAATAAAAGAAATAAAAAAGCAAAGGTTAGAGAAGATTTTGAGAGATGATGCGACATAGTTATACAGGACAGAATCTTACAAGTTACTACCTGAAAACTGCCCTTGGAATCCCTATCAAACAAATCATTTCTCCTCTCTAATTCTAAGTATTTTTGACCTAGAAACTGGAAGTGACACTTAGTATTAGCTACTTAAAAATTGGCTGTGAGGAAAGGCTTTTGTAAAGTACTTTTGCAAGAGGAATTTTAGGGGGATTCTGTGTTCTTGTTTTATCCAGGGCAGAGGAAAATAAGTCTATAAAACACAATAGGCCCCTAAAGCATCATAAGACACACAGAGTAATGGATATTCATTAGTGATGATCTTGAATCAACATGAAAATAATAAGCTATGTTCATTATACTTTGTTTAATAAGGCAGAGAAGAATGTCATTCTGTTTAGAAAGCATATCTTAAAATCATTAAAATTAAGAAAACCACAACTATCTTGGCAATTAGGGAACGTCAGTTTCCAGGAATCTACTCATGTAGAATATTTCCCTGCATGTTAAGATATGTGAACAACATTTCTTGTCAAATAGTTAAGATTGAGTAAAAGAAAAATACAAATAATGGGCAAGAAGATTCACATGAAAGCCAAAGTAATAATCCCTTTCCTCAATAGCTATATAATTATAAGCATTTTTTTTCTCTCTAGGCCCTCTGTTCTCTCATTTGAAAAGTAAGGAGGGTGATCTAGATGACCTATTTTAGGGCCCTCCCATCTCTCAGTCTGATTTGCAGATTTACCTCACCAGATCTATTTTAAAGATGAAACCAAGAGAGAGACGGTAATGAACCATGATTGTTCCAAAAATTAAAAAAAAAAAAAAACTGACATTTTATATACTCTGTGTGATTTAATCCACCAATGAATTATTTGATCCCTTTTGTTAAAAATCCCTAACATTCATGTCAGAGATTAAAGCAGATTAAAATTTTCTTCTCATTCATCATCCACCAGGGTTTTGAAGGGAGACTTAGGAACTCTATAAAGCATATTTGATCTCTTACTAGCCCACCTTTGATGGCACTATCAGAAAGTTATAAGAAGTTAAGGAATTGCTCAGTAAGTTCCTTGAAAGCTGGAATTCTCTGTGTGTGTGTGTGTCCTTTCTCTTCCCTCTTTCTCCTCTCTCTTTTTTTCCTTTTTCCACTTTCTCTTCCCTTCTTTCCTCTTCTCTTCCTTTCTTTCCCCCTTTCTCCCTCTTTGCCCCCCATGTCCTTCTCTCTCTCCTGCTCTCTTTCTATCCTTCCTCCCTGCCCCTGTCCCTCTCCCTGCCCCTGTCTCTCTCCCTGCCCCTGTCTCTCTCCCTGCCCCTGTCTCTCTCCCTGCCCCTGTCTCTCTCCCTGCCCCTGTCTCTCTCCCTGCCCCTGTCTCTCTCCCTGCCCCTGTCTCTCTCCCTGCCCCTGTCTCTCTCCCTGCCCCTGTCGATGCTTTGTATCTCAGAAACTAACATTATGCCTGGCACAATTTCTAGAATGAAATACGAAAGGTAGGTCAAGAAGATTTCCATTAAAAAGAGGAAGAGCAGAGCACTGGGAGGGGGGCAAAAATCAGATCTCTTGCCACAAGGAAGACTAATTTTGCCCCTACCCAAAATAGGATTGTTTGGATTAGGAAATTGCCCTTGTGGCCAGATGTGTCTGCTTGCGAAACAAAATGCCTTGTCATTTTTTTTTGAAAAGAAAATATATTCACCCCCTAAAATTTCTCAGTACAAGGGAAAAGCACTCAATATATCTATAATTTTTATTGATTTGTCATCTTGGAATTCCATCCAGTTTCCATTTAGTTAATTATTTTATACCATCTATGTAGAAGAGAAGACATCCATCATTTTAAAACTAAAAGAAAAGTTAAAGTTGACCTTGGACAAGTCATTAACCTCTACAATAAAATATCTCATAAATAAACTCAAAATGACATTTTATTACCTACAGAAGACCCCAAAATGGACCAGATCATGAGATCTCAGAAGTGGAAAGAATCCCAGAACTCCAACCTCTACCTGAACAAGTATTCTTTGTTGTCAATCAACTATCATTGTTAAGTATCTACTATCCCCCAAATCATATCCTGAGTTAAAGATTTCTAGTGTTATATCTTTGAATATCTCTACAGAAAGGAAACCTATTTTCTACTCAGATCATTTCTCTGGTGGATGATGAAGGGTATTTTTCCTGAAATTTAGTCCAAATTGGCCTCTTTGCATTTTCCATCCAGTTTTTCCTAGTTCTATTTTGTTTTTTTGTTTTTTTTTTAGTTCAAACAAAATAATTTCTATTTCAGCAAATAATCAATTCATTAGAAAGCATTATTGAGCTCACAATTGACAGTAAGTTCTCTCTTACATTGAGCCAAAAACTACCTCTACTAGATTTAATCACAGAATCATGGTTTTAGAGGTCAAGTAATACAAACCCTCATTTTAAAAAGAAGAAAAGGGAATCAAATGAACTGACTGATTGACTGAAGTCATTATGTATGTAAGTGGCAAAGCCAAGATTTCAACTCCCTAGAATTCCTAACCCAGAACCTTTCCCATTGTCTTCTGTAGCACTCTCAGAACCTCTCACAGCCCTTTTCAGCACTCATATTTAAGAAACACTATGATCCTCAAAAGGGTAAAATCAATTTAATTTTATGAAGACCCTAAGGAAAACTTACATGTATCCCTTTTCAGTTTGAAATTTTAAATCATCTAGCTCCTCATCAGTTCCCTAGCTAAGAGTAGTTCTGTGTAAATGTTCTAGATCAGGGTTTCTCAGATTGAAGGCCTGAGTATTTTATTAGGTCCGTTGTCACTGACTTTTTTCACTTTCCCCCACAATTCTTTATACTTGGAATGGCTCTGCAAATGAGGCTTTTCTCCCTGCCATTACTATTTATTCAGCCAGGTCTTGTTTTTACTGCCTAGGTCAGCTATGGCTCTATGAGTGAAGATAATTTGCCAGGATAACTGGGATGATGAACCAGACCAAAGCAAGGAGGGAGAAAAAAAAAAGGAGGAGGGATCCTTAGACCAGGAACACAGTAACAAGCTTCATCAAATTAAGGATGCTCATTGTAGCTCCAGGATTATAGGCAAAAGCTTTCTTAATAGTGTTTCCAACACCTTTGTTGATAACTCTTCAGAGATTTGCTACTTAATTATCTTGAGTTATTATGGATTGTTGTTTCATTATCTATCTGTAAGTTGCATCATAAACATGTGCCACATCTTAATCCCCTTAGCTGCTAGTGAGAAATCATGATGGAGGGATATCCGTATGTGTGTGTTTATAAGATTGAAACAAGATCTAGCTAATCAAAATCACCTTTAAGGCATTAAAAATAAAAGGAAGACAAGAAAATGAAAAATGGAAAAGATCTGCAAAGATTAACGTAATAACTTACTATCATTATTTTTCAGGCATGATATTTTGCAAGTATAATCTGCATTATTAACATTTTGTCCATTATTTTAGTTCAGACAATCAATAACAAAAAATTTCCCACTTTCTCGTATTGTGGATTTCGGAGGTATTTCTGCTCACAGTGAAATTTGTTATTGTTATAGTTACTCAGTCGTGTCTGACTCCTGATGACCCCATTTGGGATTTTTTGGAGTAGTTTGCCATTTCCTTCTCCTATTCATTTAACAAATGAGGAAACTGAGGCAAACAAGGTTAAGTGAGTTGCCCAGAGTCACATAGCTAGTGTTTGAGGACAGATTTTTAACTGGGGAAGATGAGTCTTCCCAACTCCAGGCCTGGTACTCTATCCTCTGTACCACCTAGATGTTTTAATTTGCATTTTTCTAAACATTAGTGATTGAGAACAGTTGATCATATCATTGATAGCACTGATTTCTTCCGTACTGTTAATATCTTTGACCACTTATCATCTGAAGAATGACATTTATTCTTTTAAATTTGCCCGAGTTCCCTATATATTTAAGAAATGAAACCTATATCAGAGAAATTTCCCAAGTTTTTTTTTCTTCTAATTTCCTAGTTTCCTTCTAATTTTGACTGCATTTTTAGAGGAAAATTAATTTAAAATCATCAAAATTATTCATCCTATTTTCCACAGTTCTCTCTATCACATAGTTGGTCATGCCCTCTTTTATCTATACATCTGATAAGGTTTTTTTTTTTGTTTTTTTTTTGTTTTTAACTTTCCCTTACTTTGTATAGGGTATTTATCCTTTATATCTAAATCATGTAAGCATTTTAAGCTTATCTTGGTATATGCGGTGAGATGTTGCTCTGTGCCTAGTTTCTTCCATATTGTTTTCCAGTTTCCTCAGCAAATTTTGTCAAACAGTAAGGTCTTGACTCCATTGCTTAGATCTTAGTGTTATAAGATGCTAGATTATTGTAGTAAGCTAATATTTTTACTATATTAAAATAAGTACTATGAAAATTATATACTAAATACTATACCCACTTATTTCTTATGCTGTATCAGATTGTTTTAACAATTACTCCATTTTAGTATAATTTGAAATCTAGTACTGCTAGATCATTTTTCTTCATGTTTTAAATTTTTATTACCTTGATATTCTTGACCTTTGTTCCTCCAGATGAATTTTGTTATTTGTCTTTAGTACAAAAAACAAATGATTTCTTGATCATTATGATATTGGAATTAGCAAATTAATGGAGTTAGAATTATTATTGGTATTATATTGACTCAGCCTACACATGAACCATGCATACTTCTCCAATTGCTTTTGTACTGAAAGTGTTTTGCAATTCTGTACATAAAGTTCCCATGTATATCTTTGCAGACAAACACTTCACTTTTTAGTGTTGTCTGCAGTTATTCAAAAGGAAATTGCTCTTTCTATCTTTTTGCTGGGCTTGCATGGTAACAGACTAGTAATGGTATTGCTAGGTCAAAGGTATGCTTGTTTTTTTAGTCCTTTTGGACATAGTTCCAAAGTGATCTCCAGAATATTGAATTAGTTCACAATTCCACTAATGGTTCATTAATGGCTCATTTTTCCCCCTCAGTTCCCCTCCAACATTGGCTAATAGGACAGAAAAGAAAAATGACCAATTTAAAAGAAATGAAGTAGTATCTCAGAATTGTTTTAATCAATAATCAATTAGAGTTTTTTTATGTAGATTACTTCATGTAAAAACTGTTTATATCTTTGAATCATGTAACAATTGGGGTATCACTCATTTTTATAAATTTGAGTTTTCCATTTCAGAAATTTCCTTCAAATTTGTTTTCACAGTTACTATTGTTAAGTGTATTTCCCTCCATCATCCCTCTCTCTCTTTCTCCTTTCTCCCTGTCTCTCCCAAAAGTATTATGCTTCTACCTACCTTCTCACTGCTTATTCAATGGCTCACAAGGCCTGTTTCTGGTTTGCTGGGTCTATGCTTGCACAAATTGCACTGGATTGTGCTCCATTCTCCTCTGAGTATGACAGACTTCTTGCTGACCTTTTAAGTTGTCTTTGGCTGAAAGATTATCTCATCCAATCTTTTATGGGCTTTATTGATCCATAAATTGTCTTATGGAATTATTTAAAGAGGTTTGGTGGAAAGTTCAGGCAAGTATATGCTTTTTCTCCACCATCTTGGCTCTTCCCTCTATCTTGGACTTTCCTTGAAGCAGCTAGCAGCCTCAGGGCTAGGCCTGGATTCAGGAAAACTTGGGTTTGAATAGAGCATCAGATGACTTGTTTGCTGTATGATCATTGTCATATAACATTGCTTTGTCTTAATTCATCGGAGAAGGAAATGGAAAACAATTATAGTATCTGCAAAAATACAAAAACAAAAGCAAAATAAAAAACATGGACAACATGAAGTGCTATGGTCCATAGACCCAGGAAGAGTTGGACATAATGGAACAGTACATTCCCAAGGAATGTATCAATTTCCATAGGCTTAATTATCATATTTTTTTTGGGGGGGGAAACATTCTAGAGCTACATGTCTAAGCTAAATCTTTTTTCCTCATTCTCTATTTCCACAATACCAATCATTTATACTTTTCTATTTGAATGTTCCAGAGGCATCTCTAACTCAACATAGACAAAGCAGAGCTCTTTATTCACGCTATCTAATCTTACACTCTGCCAACCACCCCTATTTCTCCCAAGTGTGCCATCACTTTTCTAGTCTCTGAGGTTCATAAGTTAAATATAAATTTTGGCTCCTCAGTCTCCCTCACACTCTTGTACAATCATTTGGAAAAACCCCACAAATCTCTCAGATATAATCTCCAAACCCTTCTAACATGGCCACACCTTAATTAAATCTCTAATCATCACTCACCTGCTTAGAACAATCTCCTAATTGGTCTTTCTTCATTCCCCATAGCTGTCAAAATTGTTTTCCTTAAGAGGAGACCTGATTTGATCTTGTCATTCCCCTACTTAATCAATTCCAGTAGCTTCCTATTGCCTCTAGGGCACAATATAAACTATTCTGGTTTTAAACCCTGTCATAACTTGACCACATCCTATCTTTCTGGTCTCATTAATCATCAGTTGTTTTCCACACTTCATAGTTTTGCCAAAGAGGGTTTTTCTCCATTCCTCACACATAATACTCCCCCACGTATCATGGTGCCTTTACCCCAGTCATCCCTCATACTTGCAATGTAATTGTTCCTCTCCCTGACCCTCATTTCTTTTAATACTCAATTTAAGCACCTATTTCTAGATGATTACCATCTTTAGGTTTAGCTACAGTATCTTTATTGGGTGTACCTTTATCTTTCATATATATATATATATATATATATATATATATATATATATATATATATATATATATATATATACACACATACATATGAGGTATATGGGTATACACACACATATACATATATATATATACATATGCACATACACATATATATATGATATATAAGATATAGATGGGATATAGATATGGGACATATAAATACATACACACATACACAGTATATATATGGGATAATAATTGGGGATCTAGATATAGGATATATAAATACATACACATACACAGGATTGTATGTATAGACAAATATATCTGATATATAAATACAAGATATGGGATATATATATATGTATACACATACATATATATGAGGTATATGGGAGACATACACATGTACATATATTTGTGTATATGTGTATATATACACATATATATACATATTATATATGTGTGTGTGTGCATATATGTGTGTGTGTATATATATATATATACATATTATATATATACATATTATATATATATATGTATATATATATATATATATATATATATATATATATATATATATATATATATATATATATATGTATGTATGTATGTATGTATGTAGCATGCCCTCCTGGCAGTTACAATTACTAGTCTGCCCTAGGCCCAACAGAGTACCTTTCTCCACTGACTTTTGCAGTGTGAACTCTACCCAGCTCTCCTCTTCTGAGGCCTTCAAAGGTCTCTGGCCACAATCTCTTGAATCTATAGCTTAATAACCAGTAGTGCACTCAAGAACAGCCACGTGTAATCTTAAAAGCCTTTATTATACCTACTCACATAATGCCCTGACTTGTTGGTTCCCTAGTGAACACCTGGTCAGAAGACCCACGTGTTCACTACCAAAATCCTTACCTCTCTGGCCTATCCATCTGCTTGGCTCAGGGAGATAGGTTAAAGAGGGTGACTGCTGTCTGCAGTAGGCTTATAGAGGGCCTGTGAGGTCATACACACAGCCAATCAGCAAGAGAGTCACCCATTATGAAGCTATCTCAATGTGGCTAAGATCCCATCTACAGGGCAGTCCTAATATCCACAGAGAATACTTCTTGGGGCACTCAATGTCCCGTTGTGTTGTGGCGCCGCCCATTTAAAGATATATATATGACATTTTAGAATTATTGAAACCTAGTGGTAAATCTTACTTTTCTGAAGTAGCTAATGATAAAAAGAGCCTTTGGCTAAAGAGAACTTCAGAATCACTGACAAAAGTCCTTAGTTCCCCATCATCATTGTGCATGAGTACACACATGCAGGCAGCAAACACACACACATACATATACATATATACTTATGTGTGTATATATAACATACATATGTGTGTGTCTGTATACACTTGTGTATAGAGTGCTAGGTCTCCAATAAAGAAGATGATATAAAAAATTCCACAAGATACTTGGAAGATCCCTGCACAAAGATGAGGAGAAAAGCTCTAAATCACTATTATTTTAATAAATGCAAATTAAAAACAATTCTAAGGAACCACCTCATATCTATCAGATTGGCCAATATGATAGAAAAGGAAATAACAAATGTTGGAAGGGGTATGAGAACACTGGGATACTATTGTCCTAAGGGTGAAGCTATGAACTGATCCAATCATTTTGAAGAACAATTTCAAACTATGTCCAAAGGACTATAAAACTGTATAGTTTTTGATCCAGCAATACTATTTCTAGATCTGCATCCCAAAAAGATTTAAAAAGGCAGGGAGACCTATTTGTAGGAAAATATTTATAACATCTCTTTTGTGATGATTTGTAAAGAATCGGAAATTGAGACAGCAATCAATTAAGGAATGGCTAAACAAGTTGTGGTGTAGGCGATGAAATATTACTGTGTTAAAACAAATGACCAACAAGTTGACTTCAAAAAAATCTGGAAAGACTTCTTTATGAACTGATACAAAGTGAACAGAACCAGGAAAACACTGTACACAGTAACTAAGCAATATTATACAATAAAGAACTGTGAATGACTTAGCTATTCTCAGCAATATAATGATCGGAGACAATTTTAAAGGACTCATGATGAAAAAATACTGTCTACATACAGAAAAATGGCTTTTGGAATTTGAAATGTAAATCAAAGTATACATTTTTTCTTTTTTGGTGATTTTTCTTTCTTTTAATCTGTTTCTTCTTTTATAACCTAATATGGAAATTAGTTTTACACATATATCACTTATATCAAATTGCTTGTCTTCTCAATGAGGGGAGGGGAAGGAGAATAGAACATTTGTAACTTGTTTTTTTTAATATGAAAGATAAAAATTCTTCTTATATGTAAGTGGAGGAAAATAAAATATTATTGATTTTTTTAAAAGATGAGCTATCTTTGTTCTAGTCCCTGTTTTGCCACTTAGTACCTGTATGATCTACATCAGGCCAGGACACTCCATATGGGGAAAGAAACACAGATTGGTTTCTTTCTAACCAGAATCCCTCTATCCCAATTCTATTCTTGCCACTCACTCCCTGTGTTCCCTTTCCTTCTATGGACCTAAACTTCTTCCTCTGTAAAAGGAGGGTGCTTTACTAGATGGCCTCTGCCTTCTCTATGCCTTCCTTTTCTATGCCCATGATACTATGATTAGATACTGTCTGAAATTCCTTCCACTCTTTGCAGTCTAATCCCAGAATAGCACCAGATTCCAGTCAGCCAAGTATGGTTGGCTACTAGGCCACCCATGCCCTCTCCTGTACTTTATTATTAATGGCCAGCCACAGTCATTGGAAAGCCCCGACTGGGTTAGAAATCTACAGAATATTTTTATGTTCTACTTACCGCTCATACACAGTCACCACAGACCTGAGGTAAAGTTAAGGATTTATTTTTCCTTACCAAATAGGCCTTTCCTCCAAATTCCCAGACACACCCCAGTTATCCCTGCTTCAACCAAATGGAAAACAGAATGATTATATCAAGGGGTTACTCCAAGTCTGAAGCCAAATGTGAACAGAATTGTAGGTACTCCTTTTGTACCTACCTACCTTCTTTCCTTCCTTCTCTCCTTCCTTTCTTTCTTCCCTTGACCAAGCTCCTTCTTCCCTACTACTGCACCCAGTCAGTCATGGGCCTGACCTGCTTTCACAACTATGGTCAGCCTACTTATCTGGTTTGATGTCTTCCAGCTGGGCCTTGGTTTTTCTTGGCCTCTTGTTTCTCAGCTGTTTCCACTTTAGTCCCCAAGTTTACAGGGAGTGTGGTGGATCCCTCACTCCTTGTTCCTCATGCCAAGTCACAGGGAGAGGATGAAAAATCAGTGGGACAAATATGGTTCTTTCTGGAACATCTTCACCTCTGGACCAGAGGTTAGGATAGGGAGCTACAGAAATCCTTCTAGACTGAGAAAAAATGACATTTAAGTCTTCTGGATTATTCTCCCTGGCTTCTCTTGTAGAAACTGACAAGTATAGAAATGCACAAATTATCACAGAAGCTCAGAATTGGAGGGGAAGTTTAGGCCATCTAGACCAATCCATAATTAAGCAATAAATCAACAAAAATCTATTAAGAACTTTTGGTGCGCCAGTCCCTATGCTTGGCCCTGAGGATATAAAGTAAAAATAAACTGGTCCCTGCCCTCAGAGAGCCTTTATTCTCAATACATTGAACTTCTGTTTGCAGAACTTCAAAGACATAAAACATATACTTGATGAGAACCCCCATTCTCTTCTGGTTCTTAGGGCTAACATTTTTTTTAATTTGGCTAACATTAATTTAATTCTACCTCGTTGTAAGTCCCCAAAACTGTCTCTAGGTCTGTCTTCGAAGTCTTTTTTTTTCCTATGACATCCCTCTAAATGTTCAAGAGCTCCCATAGACTGTTCTCACCCAAGTCTTTTCTCCTACATGCTAAATGTCCCAGTATATGATTGTCTTCATGTTCAGAGAACATAGAACCTGAGTTTTGGAAGACTTTAGTTGGAGTCTTGTGGGAGATAGGTAGGTAGAAAGATAAATAAGTAGGTAGGTAGGTAAATAGACAGACAGAAAGAATAGATGATAGATAGATAGATAGATAGATAGATAGATAGATAGATAGATAGATAGATAGATAGATAGATAGATAGATAGATAGATAGATAGATAGATAGATAGATAGATAGATAGGTGATAGATAGAGGTAAATAGGTGGATAGGTAGAAGTAAATAGATGGCTAAATAGAGGTAAATAGATGGATAGATAGAGGTAAAAAGATGGCTAGATAGTGGTAAATGGATGGATAGATAAAAATAGGTAGATAGATAGAAGTAAATATGTTGATAGAAGTAAATAGATGGATAGATTGGTAGAGGTAAATAGGTGGATAGATAAATAGAAGTAAATAGATGGATAGCTAGCTAGCAAGATAGATAGAGGTAAAAAGATGGATAGAGGTAAATAGATGAATAGATAAATGATAGATAAATAGCAAGATAGATAGAGGTAAATGGATGGATAGATAGGCAGACAGATAGATAGATAGATAGATAGATAGATAGATAGATAGATAGATAGATAGATAGATAGATAGATAGATAGATGGATAGATAGATAGATGGATGGATAGAATGAGCATTCATTAAGAGCTCACTACCTACTAAGGACTGTGCCCAGTGCCTGGAGATACAAATGTGAATAAGCAAGCCATGTCCTAACAAGCTTACATTCCAGTTGGGGAAAGATAACATTCATTGAATTAAACATGTCTTGAGAGCCTTCTGAAATGATGATCAGGGGTGGAGGCTCACCAATAAAGAGAGTGGGACTCAAGAGTGAAAGCATCTCTATAGTGCAATCTTTGTCTGTGAAGAAATTGAGAAATCTCTAGAATGATGAGTAGGACTGGAGTGGTTCTAGGCAAATCATTTCTTCTCTCTTTTCAGTTTCCTCCTTTGTAAAATCATGAGCCTATCCTTGTTTGTCCCCAAGATCACTTTCAGCCCCAAATCTAAAGATGCTATGAATCTATGGCCCTATGAAACAACCTAACATGATTTGGAATAAAAGGGAAATTTTGTCAAGGGGAAAAGGGGGAAATCCTGGTTTCTTGGATTCTACTGAAGGTCAATTCTGATCTGGCTATGGCTCACATACACCAAAGAGATTTACCTCTTATCTCCCCTCCTCTTTGTCCTTTTTTTAAATTTTGGCTCCTACCTAAACCTTCATACCTTGACTAAAAAACCTTTTCTTTAAAAACAACAGATTACTTTAGTAAAGAGGTATGTGAAGGTTGATGTTCATGCAGGCATGTGTGTGTGCTTGTTTCAATTTGTATGGTGTGTGTGTGTGTGTGTGTGTGTGTGTGTGTGTGTGTGTGTGTGTGTATAGGAGGAAGAAAAGGAAAAGAAAGCGGAGAAGGAGGAGGAGAGAAGAGGGAAGGATGAGAAGAGGGGATCTGCTGGTGCATGACCGTAAATCATTCTCATTCATTCTGAAAAGGCGTATTTTTCCTTCCAGCCTCAAGGCCCAGTAGTCCTGAGAAGAAGCAATCTGTTTGTTTCCTCCCCCATACAGAACAGAAAATATTAAAGTCGACCCACAAAACAAAACAGAAATCTCCCCCCCCCATTTCTAGATTATGCTTAAATTTCTGCCTTCTGATTCCTGAAAGGGGGAGTATTGGGTGAGAGCCAAGCATAAAGGACAAGAGCTGTTCTGCTCCTCCTGTAGCCCCAAAGTAGACCCCCCCTTCCATAGCCAAAGGATGTGAAACTGAGTCCAGAATCTCCTGTCAGCACGGGAGTAGCTTCTGCCTTCTCTTGCTCCATCATCCATGTGACCCTGGAGAAACTCCAGGGCTTATTACATCTGGCACCAGCCTCTCAGGTCACCCTGACCCAGAACTTCCTGCATTCCCCAGGCTTGGCAGCTGGACCAGCCCTGGCAGGGGGAGGGGGAAAGGGGAAGCTTGGAAGAGAGCTGACAAAGTCTTCATGGCTCAGCCCCCACAGAATCCCTGCCAGCAGACAGGACTATGTGTTTCCCATGCTGGTCATTCATTCTCCTCAGCCAAGCTCGCCCCTTTTCCCTGACCCAAGTCAATGAGCCGAAAGCAGGAGAGTTGCCAGTGCGCACTCCCAGGTTAAAATGATTTCTCTTTGTATCCATCTCACAAACAGCTACATTCCGGGAGAGCAGACACACTTTGCTCATTCTTCCTGTTGCCCAAAGACTGATGCTTTGCCTGGATGCTCAGCAAAGGGGCAAATATTCAGGATGTAGAGAAGATTTTATTCCTTCCCAGAAATGCAAGGTCCCCACCGTGAACTAGAAAAATGATAGTAAAATCCCAAGGAAAGGAACAAATTCTGCTTTTGTTCTGTAAGTGACCTTGGTTACTACCCTTGGAGGTAGCCATGATTTTGCATATGAGAATTTACTCTTCTGATTTCTGCAGGAATCAGTCTTCTCTTGCATCCTCATCTTCTATGATTCTGGATCAAGTGGTTTCCAGAGACTCTTTGCAGAAGAATCCCCAAGTCTCTGAGGAAGAACCTATAGAGAGACTAATAAGGTCAGGCCATACTGAACCATAATTTTGTTTCCCAGTTCCCCAACAAGTATTCCTATAACCCTTTGCTTATAGCTCTTGAAGGTAAAAAATCATACTCCCTTTAAGTTAGGCCCCTCCACCTTGGGACATCTAAATGGTTAAGTAGTTTGCTTCTTGGTCAATAACTGGACAAACAGAACAAGTCCAAGGTTTTTCCAATTTTCATTTTTTCATTCTTTTAGGTTCCTGAAGATAGTGGCCATAGACCCTACTGAGTTTTTTCTTCTTCAGATGAAATAATTCCACAAAATATAGTGAATATACTTGAATGAATGAATGAAAATGCATTTATCAAATGTTTACTATGAGCTGATCTCTGAGTTAGGTGCTAAAGATACAAATAAGCAAGGTTATCCGTGTCCTCAAGGAGCTTACATTTTAATGGAGTAGTCAACAAATCCAGTGAAATCCTGTGATGAGCAGGAAGGAATATTTTAGGTCATGAAATCAAGGAATATTCTGATTCTTTTAATATTTCTGAAATCCCCAACTACTATTGTTCTGCTCATCTGCCAATCTCCATTTTCTCTCTTTCTCCATTGGTCTCTCAGCCACTTGGGATTTTGATTCTTTGACAATGCTGCTTCTCCATTCTCCCCCCAAAACATCACAAGCAGAATCTTGTCATTTAAAAGATGGGAGTTTGTAGCTGTGAGCAGTCAGAAATTCTGAACACTCAGCATAATTAACAAAAGAGAATCCAACTTGCCTTCTACCTCCTTTCCAACAGAGGGACCAGTTCACTGTGCTTTAATAATGCCTGTTCTGAGTCACTATACTAACGTTAATGAACTCTCCATTTAGCCATACTTCATAAGTGAAGCAATAGGTATTTTTCTTTTTTCTCCCCCAGAAGACTATTAAACCCATTTCTTCTGAGATTCACCCCATTTAAAGAGGAGTTCAAAAATGGTTCTAGGTAAGATGTTGTCTCTTCAATAGCATCCACCAAAAGCACTTAAATAGCTTCAAGAGAATCCTTCATCCATTTAGAACTTGTTCATGATATCCTTAATAGCACAAACAAATACCATGGGTGAGTGTAAGTTTTTCTGTTTTAATTTGCTTTTGAAACTGGCTCTGTCTCACAAAATCCACAACTTCCTTTAAATATCATCCTCCGTACCCCTTTTGACACATAGACCTCTGCCAAGTACCAAGTTACTGGTACTTGTCCTCATAATAAGCTTCCTAAATGTCCTGATAGAGACAGTTTATCTATTTTCATATTTACTCATCTGTGAGCATCACAGCCTTCCTCCATAGAATTTAAGCTTGTAGAAGGCAGACAATGCTTCCTTCTTGACTGGGCTTTCAGGGCCTCCAGCAGTGGCAGTTGCTTCACAAATGTTTGCTGACTGAGAATAGAAAGCTAAAAAGACCAATGATCACTGCCTTCTGGGAATTTAGCAAATACTGGTTAACACTGATGATCAAAGACCTATGGAAAAAGGTTCTTTCAAGAATTTCATTGCTCACATGATCTTGAATAATCACACTATAGGCTTGAGGGACACCTTGATAGGCTTCCCCTTCTATTGTACCATATCATCCAATCCTTTGAGTTCTCTTGTTTCTTGCTGAACCACATATTTCAACCTATTTAGTTTGGAGTTCTGTCTATAAGGGGACATCACTCCAGGTTGCATTTGCCATCCCTACTCTAGTACCCTAACACATGAGTAAGACAGTGGGCTGGATTATGAAAAATAGTCCCTATCATAGGATCCTAGATTTACAACTGTTAGGGATCTTAGAGGCCATTACCAGATCCTTCATTTTACAGATTTCAAGAATTAAATATTTTTAATTAATTTTTTTAATTTTATAATTATAAAAATTTTATGACCATATATATGCATGAGTAATTTTTTTATAACATTATCCCTTGTATTCATTTTTCCAAATTTTCCCCTCCCTCCCTCTACTCCCTTCCCTAGATGACAGGCAATCCCATACATTTTACATGTGTTACAATAAAACCCAGATACAATATATGTGTGTAAAGCCCATTTTCTTGTTGCACATTAAGTATTAGATTCCAACGGTATAAGTAACTTGGGTAGATAGACAATAGTGCTAGCAATTTACATTCACTTCCCAGTGTTCCTTCTCTGGGTGTAGTTGTTTCTGTCCATCATTGATCACCTGGAAGTGAGTTGGATCTTCTTTATGTTGAAGATATCCAATTCCATCAGAATACATCCTCGTACAGTATTGTTGTTGAAGTGTACAGTGATCTTCTGGTTCTGCTCATTTCACTCAGCATCAGTTGATGTAAGTCTCTCCAGGCCTCTCTGTATTCCTCCTGCTGGTCATTTCCTACAGAGCAGTAATATTTCATAACCTTCATATACCACAATTTACCCAACCATTCTCCAATTGATGGACATCCATTCATCTTCCAGTTCAAGAATTAAATCTAATGAAGGAAATGAGACGGCCAAGATCATATATACCAGCACACCTTGCTTCACTATGGCTCACTTGAAAATAATCAGAGATTTATTTTTCCTTTAAAAAAACAACAGCAACAAAACAAATTGAAGGTTTATGACAATTGCCTTCAGCAAGTCTTTCAGGGTTATTTTCCCATCATGTGCTCATAATTTATCTGTTACATTTTTGTAATTCTTGCAATATTTCAAACTTTTTTTTCATTATTATTATATCTTTTATGGTAATCTGAGATCAATGTTTTTTGACTCTGCTATTATACTTATTTGGGGGCTTCAAGAACAGCACCCATATAAGATGGTGAACTTGATTGACAATTGTTGTATGTGTTCTAACTACTCCACCAATATCTGTCCTCCATCTTTCTTTCTCTCTGTAAGTTCCCTGGGACACAACAATATTGTAATTAGACCACTGAATAATCTTAGAATGATCTCTAAGTGTTTAAATGAAAGGAAAAATTGATTGTTGAGGCAAACTTCATTGTTTTATCTTAAGAAATTACCACAGACACCCCACCCTTCAGTAATCAACATCCACATCAGTCACTGGGCATCAACATTAAGGCCAGAAAGAACAAAAAACAGGAAAAAAAATATTCACTGAAGGCTCAGAGGATAGCACATTTTTGTAATAAAATATTTTTATTAAGGTTGTATTTTTAGGCACAGCACTATCACATGTTTAATAGACTATAATATAGTATAAACACAATTTCTATGCACTGGGAAACTGGAATCTTCATGTGGCTCTACATTGCAATATCTGCTTTATTGCCATGGCCTGGAACTGAAACCTAATATCTCAGAGCCATACCTGTATTGTAAATGGAGCAAATAGAATTCAATCCTGGGACATGTGATACCAATTGCTCCATTCTTTCCCATTTACCATGATTTCACTCAGTACTCTATAATTTCAAACAGAGGCATAAAGAAAGAAATGTTCCTCTTGGCTTTCTAAACACTAGCTTTTAGATGAAGCCTTTTCCAATCCCTCTTAATTCTAGGGCCTTCCTTCTGTCAATTATCTCCAATTTATTGAGCATATATCTTTGTTGGTACATAGTCATTTCCATTTTGTCTTCCCTATTGAACTGTGGACTCTTTGAAAATGATTGCTTTTACATTTTCTCCAGTGCTTAGCACAGTGACTGGACTAGACTAAGTGTTTACTAAATGTTTGTTGATTAATAAATGGCTTGCCCAGGGTCACACAACAAAAGAAACATTTCAATTAAAGTCTTCCTGACTTTAAGGCCTCCACTCAGTCCACCACACCATGCTCCCTCTGGATCAGTCCCTAAGCATTTAGTAAGCACTTAGTATGTGCTTCTTAGGCACTGGGAATATATAGATATAGATATAGATATAGATATAGATATAGATATAGATATAGATATAGATATAGATAGATATAGATATAGATATAGATATAGATATAGATATAGATATAGATAGATATAGATATAGATATAGATAGATATAGATATAAATATAAATATAGATATTGATATAAATATAGATGTAGATATAAATATAGATATAAATATAGATATAGATATAGATAGATAGATATTTATATCTATCTATCGTTATCTATATCTGTATATATATATATACATGTACATATATATGTATACATATATTATATATATTTATTAAACTATCCTTTCATTCAACAAGGTTATATCTTGTTACAAGATAAAAGGACTTGTATCAATATAGATAGAATAAGTAAAAAACAAATATAAGGGAGTTCAGAATAAAGAGGTTAGAAGGTGGGGCACTAGCAATTGAAGGAAGGTGATCAGAAAAAGCACCAAGTAGAATGTGGCCTCTGAAAGGGTCTGGAAGGAACAGAAGAAATGCATCAGAGAAGATGAATTTGTTCACATCAGACACTATTCAAATAGGTAGAACAGGGAAGAGTGAAAACTAGGAACATTGTCTAGTGCAGTGTGTCTGAGACATTGAATATATAAGAAAGAACAAGAAATAAGGCTCAATGAGTAGTAGCTTAGAGCCAGACTGTGAGGACTTGAAATGGCAAAATCAAAAGAGCCCATCTTGTAGAAGATAATTAAAGAGACTCTTGAAGGCCTTTGAGTAGCCAAGTGACAAAATGACATCCTAATAATAAGGAGTATTTGACAGAAAGGAGATATAGAAGCAGAAAGACCACTAGAGTTGGTAAGAAATGATGAGAGTCTGACAGGCAGACAGCAGTAGAGGAAATGAAGGAATAGAGTGAAAAGAAGTGGGAGAAATCAAATGATTGTAAATGAGAAAGGGAGAAAGGGGGAAGTCAATTATGGAAACTGAAAAAAGGCATATTTCAACTTGCTATAGAAGAACGTCAGGACTTACTAGTCATTAAAGCCTTGCATAAAAGGAATGGCCTGCCTCTGGAGAGCATGGGATCTCCCTTGGTGAACACATTTTTATTTTTTTTAAAGTGAGAGGACCATGTCCTACCCATGCTATATTTCATGATACGGTGGGATGTCAGTGTAGAACCAAATATACATTGTTAGACAATAATGTGATGATTTGTTCTACTTAATTGTTCTTCTTCCAAAAGAAACTGTTATTGAGGGGAATGGGATGAAGAATCAGATTTATTTTTTAATTTTAAAGTCATCAATAAAACTCTTTTTAAAGTATCCTTTTTTCTATCAGAGACAAAGACTATGGGAGATAGCAAGACAAATGTAGTAAATAAATTGTTTTAGCAAAAACAGAAAGATCTGAAGACAAGCATGCCATCCCTACTTGTTGCTCTCATCTTGCCCATTCTAGGTCCATACTAACCTTCCTCCATAACCAATTGTCTAATCCTGATTAAGGCAATTAGAAATTTCCCTCAGTGCATTAGAAATATGAAACAACTCTGAAGAAATACTTCTTTAAAAACTATGTCAGTTCAGGGATGGACCATTTGTTTCCTTTTTGAAACAAAGGACTTTGGAGAATATAGCTAAAACATGCTTGACAAGATGGTTTTCCAGTTGTCCTGGACTCAACGTTGCTGTGAAGTAGTATGGGCTAGGGTATCAACCCCTAGCCAGAGGAAGAGGGTCTCACCTGCTTTTCTATAGCTACATCCAGAATGGAAAATGAAAAGTCTCTCTGATGAAAGATTCTCTTGTGCTAATAATCCAGAGCCCATTGAGACCTTGGATTTCAAAGGCTTCCTTTTGGGAGTCTGAGTCAATGTTACCGATGACATCCTTGAAAGCCCTCAGGATCCTGCAGAGGGTTCTTTAGCTCAAACACACAATTCATCTGGCAAAAAACAAGATGTTTCTCCAATAAAGTTATGAAAAGCTGCCTCTTTAGAAGCCAAAATTAATATTCCTCCTGTTCTTAGTTATGGCCTGTAAGGTCACTGGACTTAAAGGGCTAATTCTCAATGATGAAAGCTTTGCAATTCATCTTTTGGTCTGCACAGAATTTTAGTCCAGTGAAGTCAGGTCAGAAAATAATAAAAAACAACAACTCAAAGGGAGTTTGATTTCTGAAAAAAAAATTAATATGTTTAGATAGAAATAAATGTAAACAGATGAGATTAGCTCTGCATCTATAGAAACAGCTAGCAACAGAGTATTGATCAGGACCTCTGATTTTCTCAGAGTGGGGAGACTTAACTGATGGTGAAGACTGGCAGTTTGCTTCTAACTTCTGCTTTCAGGAAGTTGCCTCAAAGCAGAGATAGGGCATGTGACTTAGGCAGGTACACAAGGTCAGTATGTATCAGAGGTACATTCTGCACTCCTATGTCACTGTGCTTTCTTTATTGTCTTTGTTGATATACTTCTACTTACAGGAATCTCACTACCTCAAAAAGCACTAATTTTAGGATAGCTCTGAAAGTTAAAAATTCTTTGTTCCATTAATTAATGAGATATTTCTTAAATTATTTTTCCTGCAACTTCCATTCCTTTCCTATCTGTACTTCTCTCTTATAGAACTAGACCAAATAGGGATGTTCTAGTTTCCACCTACAATCAAAAGTCAGAAAATAATAAAATTTTTGAATTGGAAACAATGTTAGTCATGCAACTCAGTCTCCATGTGAAGAGCTCCATAACGTGAACTTACTACCTCCTACACAGCCCATTCCCTTTTTTGATAGCTCTGTTAAAAATGATTTCTTTATATCAAGATGAAATCTGTCTCTGTTCACTTTAGTTTTCCCATGTTTTGCCCTGCAGAAACAAAATGAAAAAAAAAAGTCTTCTACATAAGAGATGTTCAAATAATTTAAGACAACTAGCATGGTACCCCCTAAAACTTATCTTCCTAAGGGTGAACATCCCCAGCTTTTTCAACTATTCATGCATTCAAGATTGTAAGCTTACACGATCACCCATCCCTAGACAGGAACCAGTTTATCATTTCTTTCTAAAATGCCCTTTCAACTCTTGAGGAGATTTATTATGTCCTATCTCATCCCAGTCCATCTTCTCTTTTCAAAACTAGGCGTCCTTTTGTTGTTTCAAACACTGCTCTGTCTATACAGTCCTAGCCTTGACTATCTCGATTGTGCTCCTCAGTTTTCTGGGATTCTAATTTAAAATAAAATAAACTGCACTATCTAAAACAGAGAATAAACATCCAGATACTGCAAAATATTCACAACCTTGTAACATATAAAAAGTTCTAGAGACATTGTTTCTGGACAATGAATCTTGTTATCAATAATGCTAATGGATAATTAATAAAAGGGCTCAATAGAACTCTTGAATGCCAAAGACCCCTCATAGAACCCACTCAATACTCATGTACCCTCAGAAAAGGAGTAATTCCTAAAGGTGGTAATCTTCACTGACTGATTAGCAATTAATAAGAAAAAATGGATTTTATAATAAGAGGTGGGCTTATTTGAATGAGGGGTTTGGAGCTCCAATCACTTAGTCTTGAACAAGAGAGCTATCTCTTATCTAGATTACCCTGGACTACAGCAAACAAGACAAAAGGCGATCCACCTTTATTGAGACCTGGCTGACTTAAACAAAGAAGATCAGATTTTACAATAGATTAGAATCTCTTGTAAGGTTTTCCTAGCTGGGTTTCAGCTCAACCAAGATAAAATGGTCTAAGTGGGGTAAATTTGGGGGCAAGATCAGAAATCTCCCTAATAATCACTTCTCTCATGAAAGAATACTCCAAATTATTAATAAGAGAAATGCAAATTCAAAAAACCTGGAGACTTCATAGCACACTCTGAAAACTAGCAAAAATTATGAAAGACGGCAAGAGAAAAGGTTGGAGTGTTGTGGGATTGTTGATGGAGCTGTGAAATAAAACAGTTCATAGATTAATTTTGAATTATTTCAATAAAGTGATTTAAATGTCCACATCCTTTGAACCAGAGATTCCACTCTCTTTAGGACACGTATCCCAAGGAATACATTATGAAGAAGCTATCCTCTATATGAACCCCTATTTTTAAATAATTTAAAATGGCGCTTTTGAAATAGCAAAAAAAAAAAAAAAAAAAAATGGAAACCAAATAAATGCCCACCCATAGGAAAATGGTTAAACAAATCATAGTACATGAATGGAATGGAATACAACTGTTCTGGAAGGAATGATGTTTGCTGAATACAGAAAATTATGGGAAAAACTCATGAATTGATGAAAAATGAAGTCAGCAGAGTCAAGGGAGAGGGAGGAATATGCCCAGTGATTATAATGAAGATGTTCCAAAATTATAAAGATTAAGCAGGATTCTAAGGAAGAGATGTGAAGTGACATTCTCAGCCTATTCTTTCTTAGAGGTAAGAGAATCAGAGATGGTACACATTGCATATTTTGGGAGGATTTTTCAATGCATTAATTGGTTGTGCTGTTTTTTGTTTGTTTTTTTCCTTCTTTAAAAATGTTATGTTTTTTAAGCAGGATGGATCCTGGGTGGAAGGTGATACTGGGTAAAACTATGGTGATATTAAAAAAAAATGAAAAACTCATTAAACACACAGTTTAAAAAATCATCCTGATAGTCCCCTTAGTACAACAACTAATCAACAGGCATTAATTAAATCATAGTGTAAGACATTGAGAACAAGGGGGGGCGAGGAATGTACTATGTTTTTGTCTCTGTTTATCTCAAGGTAGATATCATCATCTGTTATAAATCTAAGTTTTCCAATTTGTTTTAAGTTCACAAACTCATCATTTCCTACATCTTAGCAATTTTCAAACCTTTTATTATGAAGTTCTTTTTGATAATCTAAAACAATATTGATTGATAAATATACAGTGTAGTTGCCCTAGTTTTTCTCTTTTGAGTAAATCAATTTTAACTTTAACTTTGCCTGAGATCAATGATTATTACCCCTACTTTTCCCCTAATAAATTCTATACCTGCTCATTATTCTTATATTTATACACAATTTTTATTTCCTATCCCTTCCGACTCTTCTGTTTTACTTCTACCTACTATCTGACCTTGTTATTTTTTAACCTATTCTGCTTCCAAAGATCCCTCCCTTATCCTCCCCTTTTACCCTTTCCTTCCCTCTTTATCCCATTTCTGTTCATCTACACACCTTATCACAAACCCAATCATCTACACACCTTTCTATCTTCCTATTCCTATTCCCTCCCCCTCTTATTTCTTTATGAATTTAGAAGATTTTTATACATATATATAGCTATAGCTATATGTATGTATTATTCCCTCTTCAACCCATTCCCAAAATGAGTAGGAGTGCAGAATTCCTAGTCCTCCTCCCACATCTAATTCCTCTGTGTCAATTCATCTTCTCTCACCTCATTTGTATAACAAGTTTTCTTTTTAGCTTTTTCTGCACAGTTTCACTGTTTAGACCCACATCATATTCAGTTCTACCCCATTCTTTTTTTTTGAACTATCCAATTACTGGTTGACAATCTTAGACACATAGTTTACTTTTCAACAAATAAAACATGGATTGTCTTAATGAGTCCATTGAAATTTGTCCTTGATGTTTATAAGATATTTTTCTTGGATCTTATATGTCAAATTTTCTGTTAAATTCAGGTCTTTTTGCCAAAAAAAAAATCCCGAAATTATGGCAATTCCTTGAATGTTCTTTTTTCCCCCATTCATTATTATGCTTACCTTTGCTGGCTATAATATCATTGCCAAAATCATAGTTTTTATTTGTTGATATATAGTGGTCCAAGACCTATGAGCTTTTAATGCAATCCCAGCTATATCTTGGGTTATTCTAATTGGGCCTAATCTTTTAATTATGTTGTGCATGTGTGAGTTTTTTTTTCTTTCTTTCTTGTTGCTTATATTTTCTCCTTGACCTGAGGGTTTTAGAATTTGGCTCTTGATGTTTCTGTAAGTTTCCTTTGTAGGATCTCTTTCAAGTAGTGATAGGTGGATTTCATCTATTTCTAGTTCTCCATCTTTTTCTAACACTTCTAGATAATTTCCTTTAGTTATTTCTTGTATTATGATATAGTTTATTTTTTTTTTATCATAGCTTTCAGGTAGTCCAATTATCCTTATATTTTCTCTTCTTGTTCTGTTTTCCAGATCAGTTGTTTTTCTCATGAGATGTCTAACATTCTCTTCTATTTTTTCATTCTTTATATTTTATTTTATTCTTTCTTGGTCTCATAGCTTTACTGGCTTCCCCTTGCCCAATTCGAGTTGTCAAGGAGTAGTTTTCTCTCTTAAAATTCTGGATCTCCTTTTTCTAAGCCTCCTGCATCATGCTATCTTTCCCCTCTTTTTTTCTTTCTTCTTTCCTTCCCTCTTTCACTCTTTTTCTCTTTCCCTCCTCTCCTTTTCTCCTTCCTTCTTTCCTTCCTTCCTCTCTTCCTTCCCTCTTTCTTTACTTCTTTCCTTTTCCATTTCCCTCTTTCATTCCCTTCTTCCTTCCTTTCTGCCTTCCCTCATTGCTTCTAATCTTCCTTGCTTTTTTCTTTCCTTTTTCCCTCCTTTGTTCCTTCCTTACTCCCCTCTTTCCCTCCTCTCTTCCCCTTCTTCTCTTTTTCCCTTCTCTATTTCTCTCCTTTTTTTCCTTCCTTCCTTCCTTTTTTAATTTTCTTTTTGAGTCCTTTTTAAAAATAAAATTGCCCATCAAATCACTCTGAAAAGGTTTCATATGAAATGTGATAATAATAGGAGATTTGCAGTCGATGAAATTCATTCTTTGAAAGCCCATAATTCATGTTATTTCCTTGCCTTTCCCAGTGGGGAGTCTTTTAGTTATGCTTGCATTACATTGTAAACAAAATAAATCTTCATATCTACATTCCTTGAAAATATTTGATAATGACTGGTGACAATTTTATTTCTTTTTCTTAATTAGATAACTAAGGATTATACTTGTTTATTTCTAGTGGAAAATGAATATTCATTTAGCTTCAGGATTTTGAATTGACAGGGATTGTCCAAGACATCTAGCCCAAACCTCTCATTTTGTAAATGAGGAAATGGAGGCTCAGAGGAATGAAGGTCTTTCCCCATGGGTACATAGTTAAATAGTACCAGAGTAGGGATTCAAATCTAGATCCTGTGACCTCCAATTTCAATGTTATTTCCACTGTGTATGTATGTATATATATATATATATATATATATATATATATATATATATATATATATATATATATATATATATATATGTATGTATGTATACTTTCTTCCTTGACTTCAAGAAGATGTTTCACCACCTCTTCAAACTCAATATTTTCAACAACAAAACTTCTCATATTTCCCTGAATCCTGCTTATACGTATAAATTCATCTTTAGCCAACTCTCAGATTAGGGCCTTAATGCTCCCTTTAACTCTCACCTTTCCTCCTCTCAATTGCTGCCAACTCAGAACAGGTCAAAATGAACATCCATATACCCTAACTGAAATAATTCATTAGCCTCTTGTCAGGTGGGGCCACCCCCCAACTCTTTCTCTTTACAAATCCATTTATGGCTGCCAGATTAATCTTTAGACATGACAATTAAGTGGCCCAGAGATAGAGTGCTGGGGCTGAAAGCAGTAAGACTTATCTTCCTAAATTCAAAACTGACCTCAGATACATATTAACTGTATGACCCTACTCATATATGCTCTTTGCCTCAATTTCTCTTCTATAAAATGAGCTGAAGAAAGACATGACAAATCACTCCAGTATTTTTGCCAAGAAAACCTCAAATGGCATCACAAAGAGTTAAAACCGACTAAAATGAATGAATACCAAAAATCTAGTCATATCACTCCTTTTGCTCAATATCCTATAAACATTTTATCTGTATGTACCACTAAGCTCAAACTCTTTATTCTGGCATTCAAAGGCCCTCACAATGTAAGACATGCTCCTCTCTCTTACCAGCATGTGTCATGCTATATTTTTCTATGTATTCCAAACTCTAATTAAACTGCTCTAACCTTTTGTATTTTATACAAAAGTGCTATTTTTTTCTATCTAGATCCTTTGACACCCATGATCCCCTGGCCTTGAAATTCCTATTATGTTCTTTCAGATTTGGAATTCCTAAATATTCTATAAAGCCTACCACAAATTTTATTTTCTCCATTTATCTTTTGTTGATTGTCCCAGCTGATAGTGATCTCCTCTTCTCTTCCCCAAGTCAAAGGGTAAATAGCCCTTTTTTTCTGTACATGGTTCTGCATGTTTTTGCCTTTCCCCTATTAGGTTGTAAGCTTCTTGAAGGCAGATGTTTCTCTCTTTTTTGTATCTCTGGCGATTAATATAGTTACATGTTAATAGGAAGTATAAAAAAAAAAGCTCATTGCCTTAACTCTGATGGCATCTCTCTTTGTTAATTTTAGCCATGATTTTTTGTAATAGTTCTTTGTTTCCAAGTTATTATTTTTGTTTGTTTTTGCTGAGGTATTTGGAGTTAAGTGACTTGCCCAGGGTCACACAGCTAGGAAGTGTTAAATGTCTGAGGCCAGATTTGAACTCAGGTCTTCCTGACTTCAGGGCCAGAACTCTATCCACTGCACCATGTAAATTATTTTTAAAGATCACAAGAAGTCTAAAGAAAATCAGGATTCTCAATCAAAGGAAAGTTGGCTGAGTATTTATATCCTAATCATATCTAACAATAACAAATGTATAGTTTGGAATATCAATCACTTGTATGCAGTTCCATGGGCAAGTCATTGAATTAGTTTTTTCTGTAGTTATCCCTTGAGCAGATGCTAGATGTGAACAATAATGAAATGAAACCAAAATTACTCATCAGAGGAAAGAAGTCTCCATATTATTAGGGAAATTGAGTAGTTCCTTCAGTGATCTTGAAGAACTGCTACAATCATTCACTCTTCAATAAGATTAAACCTTCAATGAGGCTGCCTTTTTCCAAGGAGAGAACATTGAAGTCAGTCAAAGAGAGTGATCTGTGCAACCCTGAGCCCTTACTAAAAAGAATAGAACACAATTCCTGACCCCAATTTTCTCATTCCTTTACTTCTGCTCCCACCAATGTTTTCAGGTTCCCCCAAGTTTCCCAAGTCCTCAATGACAAATAGAAGAGCCTATCTTCTCTATTTATACTCTTGGAATGACATCATCTAATGGAGCCCTCCTCTTTGCTATTCCCTCCTTCCATTGTTTCTGATATTACTGTCCTCTCCTTGGGGCTCTTCCTAAAGTGAAGAGTATTTGACTATATTCATACAACTAGAAATTTGTGAGACATAATCTAAGATCTTTCTTTATGGAATATTGTTTGTGGGTGAGGAGGTGGTACAATGGATATAGGGTGCTAGAGTCAGGAAGGCCTGAGTTCAAATTCATTCTCATACATTTATTAACTATGGGATTACTAGGAATATCACTTAACATCTCTCATCTTTGGGTTCCATATCTGTAGGAAGTTAATGGCACCTATCTCACAACGTTGTTGTGAGAAATGAGATAGTTTGTACAATATGCTTCATAGACCTTAGAATATTACATAAATGCCTATTGTTATTATTAATTATTGATTATCTGCTTTGAGTTCCTATCATAGATTTCCAAATGCCAACTGAATGTCACTCACATTCCAAGGTCAACATGTCCTAAACAGAACTCTTCTTAGTGCTTGAACTTGTCCTTCCTCCCTTCCTTCTTAAGTCTGTTGATGGCTCATTGGCTATAGGCATTAGTGAATATTTCATCCATCTGTTCTTTTTTACAAATGAAAAACATAATCTTAGAGAGGGAAGGTGACTTTTACAAAGTCACATATCCAATAGAACCTATTTTCAGCTCTGTTTTGCCTCCGTCTCCAGATATAAACTTTCCACTAACACACAACAATCTCTTACATAATTATTTTCTAAGTTACTCAAGGTAGATCTTTTCAATTCATTTTTGATTCCAACTCTTGCTCATTTCCAACATTCAGTTATGGATTAAACTGCTGAGATTTCACGGTCACATTGAGAGCATCCTCATTCTCTTGATTAGTACCACTTCCATGGATTAATGTAACATTCCATTAATATTTTGCTTTCTTCAAGTCACCACCCATAGGTCATTCAACAAATTGCCAAATAATCTTAATATATTAGGCGATGTCCTGATTCCCTCCAAAGGAGGGTCAAACAGTCAGCAAGTCCATGAGCATTTAAGTGTTTCTCATGTGTCAGACACTGTGGTCTGGGCTGGGGATACAAAGAAAGACAAAAAATAAAAACAAAACAAAACAAAAAAATGAGAAAAACATGGACTTTGCCTTCAAGGACTTCATAATTTAATAGAGAAAGCAAAATGTAAATATTTACGTGCTATAATCCATACACTGAGATAGAGATGATGAAAGAGATATATTTATTGTACATTTTGCAAAACACTTTATAAGATTTATTTAATGTGATAATCAACATAACTTTGGGAGGCAGGGAATATTATAATTCCCATTTTAGAGATGGAAAAATTGAGGATAAGTGACTTTTCCAGGAACACACAAAAATAAGTTAACAAGTATCTAAGACTGGATTTGAGCTCAGGTCTTTCAGAGAGAGAGAGAAAGAGAGAGAGACAGAGAGAGAGAGAGAGAGAGAGAGAGAGAGAGAGAGAGAGAGAGAGAGAGAGAGAGAGAGAGAGAGAGAGAGAGAGAGAGATGGATGGATAGATTTACACAATATAATCACTTAAAATTTTCAAAGTGCTAAACAAGTATTTATATCTTTTGTATAATTTATATAGCATCTGTTTACACATACACATACACACACATATTTGTTTGTTTATAAATATCTACATCCATCTCTCCCTCTATTACATAGTATTTCTCCTCTAGGGAACTTTCTTTCTTTCTCCTATCAGACCCTATTTTGTATCATAATGATTTGTGCACACAATCTTTCCTATTTTCACTATAGATTACAAGGACTTAAGAACAAGAACTATGTGGTTATTTTGTTGTTGTTTTGGTGGTTGTTAATATTTTATTTTCCCAATCCCCAACTTGGTAATGTTCAGAGCTTAAGAATTAATAGTTGAGCAAATGTGAATGTCGAAAACTATCTTTGCATGCATTTGGAAAAATAAAAAGCTATTAAAAAGAGTAATAGTTGAGAAATCAGGATGTTTATAAAAGACAAAATCCAAAAAAAAATGCAGTAGGAAAAATAAAAGTCTATACACAAATTCTGGTGTTTCAGCAACAAGAAAGTTGAACTAGAGATTCTCATGTGAGTTGAATGAATTATTGCAATTATATGGAATATACATAGGAAGAATGTAGACATTGCTCCTGTCTCGTTTTTCATCATTCTGGGTTATGTGACAGCATCTTGCCGATTCAAAGCAAATCATAATGAGTATGGAAAGTGAAGTGCCCCCCCTTCAGACCTCACATCACATAATTAACATAATCTCCATGTTTTGTGATTAGAGTCCCCATGCTAACAATACCACTCATGCCTCATTCTTATCATAAACGATTGCACTAAGATAATGAATGATTACAATTATAATCCCATCATGATTTCAAAATAATATCCTGATTAGTGAGAACAGGCTTACCAAAGCAGCTTCAATGAGGAATCCACCCAAACTATTCTCTGTTCTTTACCCTGCTTAATTGGCTAAGTGTCCATGTCTCTATAATTACTATTGTGTGATATGGTTTATCCTAGCCTCATCTTTCCAAAAAGATCAGGCTGGCTTCTGTTCTTCCAGCAGCGTCAGCCTGGCCCATCTAGCAGAAATTGTCAACAGAAAACAGGATTTAATGGAAAAAAGTTAGATGAAGCAAGCTGGAAAGACTACTGAGACTTAACAATTTGACTCTGGGCAAGTTTCTTCCTGGCTTTGGGTTCCCATGTTGACACAAAACTTGATGATTTGATTAATTGGTCTCTAAATCCTAAAATTTGAGGGGTCACAGGTATGTCTAGAGTGTAAAACTCAGAGTGTTAGCACACCCTTGTGGAATATTCCCTTTGCAGCCTCCCAGAATGGACTAGAGGAGTAGAAATAGCAATGTATCACAATAGTGTGTGCCAACATTCACAATCCATGTTTTCTGTGTTCCTCAACTGATAATAGATAATTTAGAACCTAGAGAGGAAGACTCAGCCATATGTTTTTGGACTGAAACATCACTGACAACATGGATTTTTTTGTTTATGGTTTTAAATGATCAAGAAAGGGATTTTTAAAGGAGGAAAAGTATAAGGATTAGATTGTGAGGGAAAAAAAGGAATGATAAAGGTGTCATGGAAGCATATTTTTCAGTGTACAAAATAGAACAAAAGGAGAGTCAGAAGGCAATATTTTTAAAGGAAACTGATATGCTGAATTAATGTTACGAAAAAAAAAAACAATAACTAACAACCCTCATGAAAATGTGTAATCATGGATATAATACATTTTCAGTTCTTCTGTATATGGAAATATATACATTGGCTCTTTCTCAAGGTCAGAACACCCAAAGCTTTTTTATTAAGTAATAAAAATAAAGCTGGACTAACCCTTCAACTTCAGAAGATGTGAGAAGGTGGCTCTAAAATTGACAAGTTTAGCATCTAGTCAGTGAAGACAGAGAAAAATTATCACTTCCTTCATGCAAAAATAGGAGTCCTTCCTCTCAGGAATCCTTCACTACTAGATTCCAAGATAGCTTGACTGTATGCCTCTTGGAGTTGTTGATGATACTATTTCTACAACTCCTTCAGGGCAAGGCTAATGTTTGTTAACCAATCACAGCGTGTTTCCCATTATGTATGATTGACTTTCATTCAATGACCGAAAGCCCCTTTGAGTCTCTAAAATTTATTAACGACCTGTTCCTATATAGTCTGATTTTGATTTATTCTTTAATTCATTCATGATACCTGGAGGTGCTGTGATTAATTTGTATAGGAGGAACATACACCTTTGTACTTTTATGGAAAAGTACAGGGTGCACTTAGGAAATGATGAATTGGTCAATTTGGCTAGAGTTTTGGTTATATTAAAGAGATATGAAAATTATAAGTTGAAAGGTAGCCTTGGATGCCAAAATGAGAAGTTTTCTCCTTATTGTTCGGGTAATGGAAAGGGGTGTGTGTGTGTGTGTGTGTGTGTGTGTGTGTGTGTGTGTGTGTGTGTATGTGTGTGTGTGTGTGTGTGTGTGTGTGTGTGTGTGTGTGTGTGTGTGTAGGTTGAGCTGTGCTTTTGGAAGATACTGTCATTAGTGCATAATGAAATAATTTTTCAAGAGGACAAAAATCGAGATCAATAGAAAAGCAATTGAAACAATTGAGCTACAAGGAGACTAAGGTAGTGCCCACAAGAATATAAAGGAACAAAGCATATCATAGGATAATAGATTTACAACTGGAATAAATCTTAGGGACCATCTGATCCCTCTAACTCATTTTGCAAGTGGGAGAAAGTAAGACCTAGAGAGATTAAGTGATTTTCCCAAAGTACAATAGGGAAGAACAACAATTTGGACCCAGATTCTCTGACTGCACAATAAGGCCTCTTTCTATTGGCCTATGATGCCTTGATAAAAAGAGGGACAATTTAGCAACAGATTTGAGAATCATCTCTGATGTATGAGAGAGGGAATGGGAGAAAAAAGATGACTCCACTGTTTGAAGGCTTTGTGCCACATCTTGAAATGCTCTAGCAAGATATGAGAATGGAAGAGCTTTAGTTTTCACAGCAACTGTAGGCCATAGAGCAAATTCAGTTAAAGTGGCTTATGAATCAATTAAGCATTCTTAGACATTTAATATTTGCTGAGCGCATATGTAGGGCCAAAGTGTTTCTTTTCCATTTTATATTCACTTTGGGATACAGGTCTATTAGTAATATTGCTTGATCAAAAAGCATTCAATTTGATTCTCTTTGGGCACAGTTAAGAATTGAATTTAAGAGTGAGAACAACACAAGGAAGAACAAAAGGAAACTAGGGGGCAAGCTTTGTAAGGAAATAATATTAAATTTTCTTTCTTTCTTTTCTTTTATTTTTTTTAAGGAAGTGGATAGAATGTCAGGATTGGAATCAAGACAATTCACTTCTATCAATCAAGATTCCAATCTATCATCAGGCACTTACTAGATGAGTGATCTTGCACAAGTCACTTAACCTTGTTTTCCTCAATTTCCTCATCTATAAAATAAGCTGAAGAAGAAAATGGTAAAAGATTCCAGTATTTTTTGCCAAGAAAACCCCAAATGGGATAATAAAGAGTTTGATATGAGTGAACAGCAAAAAGAAAAAAAAAAACAGCACATGTTTCTTGATTAGATATAGTTCATGACTTAGACATAAAGGGTGATATTATAAGCAAATTAGAAGAACAAGAGATAATCTACCTCTCAGATCTATGGAGAAGGGGGGAATGTCAAAAGAAGAATGAAAGAACATTATGAAATGCAAAATAGGTAATTTTACATTACATTAAATTGAGAAGGTTTTGCACTCACACACATACACACACAGACACACAGATACACACATACATGCACACATGATGATCAATTGCAATGGACTTGGCTCTTTTCAACAATGAGTCGATTCAAGGCAATTCTGTAATAGAAAGTGCCACCTGCATCCAGAAAGAGAAGTATGAAGACTGAATGTAGATCAGAGCCTTGTATTTTACCTTTGTTGTTGTTGTTTGTTTTCTTGCTTGTTTTTTTTTATCTGATTTTTCTTGTGCAGCATGAAAAATATGGAAATATTTGACCTATATTGAATTTCTTGCTATCTTAAGGAAGTACAAGGAGGGAGAAAAATTTAGAACACAATGTTTTCCCAAGGTGAATGTTGAAATGTAACATGCCCTCCTGGCAGTTACAATTACTAGTCTGCCCTAGGCCTAACAGAGTACCTTTGACCACTGACCTTTGCAGTGTCAACTCTACCCGGCTTGCCTCCTCTGAGGCCTTCAAAGGTCTCTGGCCACGATCTCTGGAATCTATAGTTTAATAACCGGTAGCGTGCTCAAGAACAGCCACGTGTAATCTTAAAAGCCTTTATTATACCTACTCACATAATGCCCTGACTTGTCAGCTCCCTAGTGAACACCTGGTCAGAAGACCCACGTGTTCTCTACCAAACTCCTTACCTCTCGGCTATCCATCTCGGCTTGGCTATCCAGGCTAGGGAGGCAGGTTAAAGAGAGTGACTGCTGTCTGCAGTGGGCTTATAAAGGGCCTGTGAGGTCACACACACAGCCAATCATTGAGAGAGCCATCACCCTTGATGAAGCTATTTCATTATGGCTAAGATCCCACCCACAGGGCAGTCCTATATCCACAGAGAATACTTCCAGGCCTCAATCTCCTGTTGCGCTGTGGCGCCGCCCATTTAAAGGACCCTTACATTGAAAACTATCTTTTAAAAAAAGAAAATTATCTTTACATATATTTAGAAAAAATACTATTAAAAAAATACCTTAAAAATTTTACTCTGATGAAGAATACCAAGAATCAAGGTCTCAAAAAGTAAAAAGTGTCTTGAATAAATAAATAAATAAATAAATAAATAAATAAATAAATAAATAAAAGTATAAAGTAGTCAGAAGGGAAAACAAATCATGAAATAAGTAAAGGAAATAAATATTTTTTTAAAAAAAATGCAGAAAATGAAATTTTAAAAACTGTCAAGCAAAATTGGTTGGAAAAAAAGTAAAAGAAATGGGATCTTACTTCACTTTAACTGAAAGGATAAAAGAGAGGAAAATTAAATAATTAGATAAAAAGGAGGAGGAAAAGTAACAAGTTAAGCAAAACTTGTACTAGAGAAAAGCTTCACAAATGGAAAAAATAGGGCAAGTCTGGAGGATGAAAAGAAGAGAATCAGAAGGACTGAGGCTGTCTTAAACTATATTAAGCTAAAATACCTGAAACAATAAAGTACTATGTTTCCTTATACAGAAATGCATAACATTAATATGTTATAATATCAATTTATTGCATATAATATATTAATGCAATTATATATGTACTCTATCTTTCATAATTTTTAATGTAAATGGATTAAACAATCCAATAAAATGAAACAAGAATAATAATACAAAGGATGAGAAATTAAAATTCCTGTCTATTTCATGCAAAAACCTGAGTTAAAAAAAAAAAAAAACATTGAAGGTATAAAAATGAGAATCTGAAATACAATCTGTTACGAAACAGGTGAATTAAAAAAAAAACAGGAATTTGAACATATTATAAGATATAATGAAAGCAAAAATAGGTAAAAAGAGACAAATAACATAATAACAAATTAATAACATATTCAACTTATAGATTTCAAATCTATTAACATCTAAAATCATAAAAGAAAAAAATGTAAGAAGCCATAGCCAGCAGTACATTAGTAACAGAAGAATTCATTGTCCTCTATGTTTTATAAAAGTTTAATATGATATAAACAAAAATAAAATGCAGACTTGAATTGATAGTAGAGAAACTTAAACTAAAAGGATTGATATCACCTTTTAAAAAACTATATTAAAAATATATGTACTTCTCACCACTACATGGAGCTCTAAGAAAAACTGACATTCTACTAATACATGACATTGTAACAACTCTAAAAAGAAATAATAAAAATCCTCTTTTATAGACTATAAGGAATTTTTAAAAATTAATCATTTCAGAGTAAACACAAGACAAAAATCTTAATGATATTATAAATAATGAGAAGGTCAATGAACAAATCATAAGAACTATTACTACTTATATGAAGTAAAACTACAATTGTGAAAGAACATACCAAAATTTCTGAGGTGCAGTTAAAAATGTATTCCTAAAACTATATATTGAAATAGAGGATTTAAAATGAATAAACATTAAAATTAAAAATCTAAAATAAGCAAAATAGAGGAAATTTTAAAGGGAGAGGCAGTACCAACAGGAAATTTTTTTGAAAACTGTAGAAATTGCAATCAAAAACTGAAACTTTTTAAAAGTCATAAAACTGATCATTTTATACCAATCTGATTTAAAAGAAGAGGGCACTAAACCAAATTATTAAAATAGATAGTGAAGAAAATGTATTGAATTGCACATGTTTAATATATATTGAATTATTTGCTGTATAAAGGAGGGAGTGGGTTGAAGAGAGGGAAAAATTTGGATAACAAGATTTTGTAAGGGTGAATGTTGAAAATTATTCATGTATGTATTTTGAAAATGAAAAGTTACAATTGAAAAAAATAGAAAAGAAAGTTAACTCTGTGAATCAGAACTGCCATTTTGGAAAGTAATTCAGAATTACACAATAAAGATCCTCAAAAACCTCCCTTTTTACCTAAAGATTCTATTACTAGGTTTGTATCTTCAGATACATCAAAATATGTATAATTGCAATTTGTGTGTATGTGTGTGAGATTGTGATAGCAAAGAATTGCAATTAAAGTAGGTGTTTATCACTTAGGAAATGACTAAACAAGTTGCAGAACACGAATGAATCAAATATTACCAGGTTGTAAGAAATGATAAATGTTAAGAATATAGAAAAGCATAGAAAGAACTGTATCAGCTGATGCAGAGTATGCAGAGCCAATAATAAAATTATTATTCATTCAATGAATACAACAATGTAAAGTGAAGATTACAAAAATCCCTAAGAATAAATGTGTGAAGATCTACCTCTTCAACCTGTGAGGACATGAGAGATACATTAGTATACTTTGGACACATTTTCAGACTTTTTTGACTATATTTATCAATTTTGTTCAATATTCCTCTTCTTTTCCTTTTTTTTCTTTTGTCTTTAAAAAGTGTTATCCTGTAGGATTTTTTTCTGAGAGAAGAATTTGAAATAGAATAATTATGGTGGCACTTTAAAAAAGACAATCTTTTAAAAATCATAGACTTAAATCAAAAAAAAATTGAGGCAACTGGTGTTATATTAATTAGATGGGGCTGAGATGAGAAACTAATTATAAGAATATAACAGGTGTTCAGAGAGCAGGTGATAGTGATCTAAGCATAGGTAGTGGCAAATAAAAGCTTATTGAGAGCATGAGAGTGATTGAAAGAATAAGGAAGGATTCTGGAGTAAATTAAACACACACACACACTCTCACACACACACACACACACACACACACACACAAGAAATTTTAAGTGTTTTATTATTGTTTTTGTACAATTGAATGTCTCTTGTGATGAAAAGCACTGTGAAGTGTATGTGCCAAGTTATTTGTTTATCTTATCATTTATTATTCATTTAATAATTCTTATTTCATAAATAATTTGGAGTTTATGAATTAAAGGTTATAAATAAATATTGCTTTGGGTCTCCTTTTCATTCTTTCTAGAAATCTAGTACATCCAGATTTCTATGTGATTAGGGACCTTTATATCATTGCTGCCAAGAGCCCTGGCACTAGGACATCCTGGCCCACCTCCAAGCTACTATTTATCTACTCATTCATTCTTGTCCTAAATAATTAATGTGTACCTACTATGTGTAAGGTGTGGGGAAGTTAGAAAAAAAGCTTGAGATAGCCTATCTGAGTCCAATTTTTAATTAGCGACTGGAAGTTGTCAAATGATTCTCATGAAACATAAAAAGTAAAGTCTCCCACTCAAGTCCTTTCCAGTTTTCTCAGTGTCATGACTTTAAAATTTGGTTCAGGACCTTCCTGCTTAGCCATCCTTGCAATTTAGTTGTCATGCTCTTACCTTTACTTGCTTGGTATGGGATCATAAGGCATCGCCCTTCCCCTATTCTGTCTATTGACAGAACATAGATGTGTCATGAAATGTGCAACCTGGATTTCTGTAATCGGAATCAGGAGACAATTTTCTCTTATGATTTGAAACAGATCAGAGGGTTAGCCATCTCTCCATTTATTGGCGTTGCTCATCTCTTGGACTAGACCACCTTTGAAGTAAATGGAAATGTGGAAACTGTCCTGATCCAGCCTGTTCTTCCTTCAAGAAGCATGCTAGTCACATCCAGCAAAGGTAATAGACTAACCCTTAGAACTTGCAGACCTGGGGAGAGTTCTGAGTTCAGGACTCATCTTATCTCCACTACAATTTAAAAACAATCCTAGCAATAGGAAGTAAATCTAGTATAAGCATAGATAGCCACAGGATCATTAGGAGTGAAAGCTTTTTCAGAAGTGAACCTAATGAGGCTGAGAGTGGCCTCCTACTCAGGCTCAAGGGAGCTGCTCGACACTCCTCACTACCTTTGATGTGGAATGAGATCTGCTTTGCTCACAGATACACTGCATTAAGTTTGGGCCACAGTCCATTTAGTCCCATTCAGAAGGAAAACCAACAACCTCGTTTCTCAGTTCCATGATTCTCAGCAAGTGTGTGGGTGGGGGGATTATTTTTTTAACAGTTAAATAATGATTACCTGATTTCCCTCGAAAAGTAACATCAAATCTTAAGATCTCAGAATTGTACAAGAACTTGAGGATGATACAGTCTGACCTGGAGCTAAGCAGGTATCCTCTCTGTATTTACTTTAACTGGAGTCCTGTGGTCTGTTCTTATCTTAAAATAGGGAACTCATCAACTCACCAGGCAAGACCTTTCTCCATAGTTCTAATTGTTAGGAAAGCTTCTTTCTTTTTTCCTTCTTATCTTTTCTTCTCTCTCTCTCTCTCTCTCTCTCTCTCTCTCTCTCTCTCTCTCTCTCTCTCTCTCTCTCTCTCTCTCTCTCTCTCTCTCTCTTCTCCCTCCCTCTCCTCTCTCTCTCTCTCTCTCTCTCTCTCTCTCTCTCTCTCTCTCTCTCTCTCTCTCTCTCTCTCTCTCTCTCTCTCTCTCTTTCTCTCTCTCGTCTTTGAGGTCATCAGGATCTTCTCAGAAATTTGGAAGATTGCTCGTGTATATCTGGGAGGCTATGTGAAAACTGACATTCTCGCAAAAACAAACTAGTTGTCTAATCCAAAGCTTCCCTGACTGATTGGCTAAGATGACAGGAAAAGATAATGATGAATGTTGGAGGGAATGTGGGAAAAGTGAGTCACTGATACATTGTTGGTGGAGTTGTGAAATGATCCAACCATTCTAGAGAGCAATTTAGAACTATACTCAAAGGGGCATCAAACTGTGCATACCCTTTGATCCAGCAATGTTTCTACTGGGATTATATCCCAAAGAGATCTTAAAGGAGGGAAAGGGACCCACATGGGCAAAAATGTTTGTGGCAGCCCTTTTTGTAGTGGCAAGAAACTCAAAACTGAGTGGATGCCCATCAGTGGGAAAATGATTAAATAAGTTATGATAAATGGATGTTATGTTATATTATTGTTCTATAAGAAATGATCAACAGGATGATTTCAGAGAGAACTGGAGAGACTTACATGAACTGTTCCTGAGTGAAATGAGCAGAACCAGGAGATCATTGTACATAGTAATAACAAGATTGTACAATGACCAATTCTGATGGGCATGGCTCTTTTCAACAATGAGGTGGGGTTCAGGCCAGGTCCAGTGGACTTGTGATGGAGAGAGCCATCTGAACCCAGAGAGAGAACTGTGGAAACTGAGTCTGGATCACAACAAAGTATTTTCATCTTTTTTTGCTTTGCTTGCTTTTTGTTTTCTTTCTCATTTTTTTTTCCTTTTTGATCTGATATTTCTTATGCAGCATGGTAATTGTAGAAAAATATATATAGAAGAATTGAACATGTTTAACATATATTGGATTACTTGCTGTCTAGGGGAAGGGTTGGAGAGAAAAGAGGGAAAAAATTGGAACACAAAGTTTTGTAAGGGTGAATGTTGAAAAGTATCTATGCCTGTGTTTTGAGAATTAAAAGCATTAAAAAACAAATAAAAAATCAAAGTTGCCCTGAGTAAGAGTCCTCCCCAGAAAATGATTCTCCCAATAAGGATCCTCCCATCTTGGCATGAGGAGAATAACTAGTCATTTTTATTCATTAATTTCCAGAAAATTAGAGGGAGGGAGCTGAACTCTCTCAAAGAAACAGAAGGTTTTGTCCCCTATCTTTTCCTTGGGGCCAAAATTCCTCATTATTTTTTCATTATGTATTCAGATTTAATAGGTTTTTGGTTGTTCCTTGGGTTTACATTGAGTCATTGTCTAAATTGTGTCCCTGCTTTTGTTTATTTTCCTCCTGTAGCTATTCCTTCAGATCTCTCCCTGCCCTTCTGAATTTGTCATTTATCATTGCTCATAGCACAGTAAGATCCAGTTATATACAAAGACTATAATTGCCCAGAAATCCCCCCATTTATTTCACTTCTAGTCTGTTCTATCATGAAAAGCACTACTCGCAGTGTTTTGGTGCCTATGGTTCCTTACATTTTGTCATTGACTGAGGACTTCTTGAAATAGCAGAAGTTTTCCACACTGAGTGAAATCTTGGATATCCCTTCTGTATGTCTGGGGGAAATGTGAGACAAAGCTTTACCCTACAGAGAGCCCGGGCAGGTCAAATATGGCTTATTTTCATCAAAAGACTATTTGCTGTATTTCTCTACAAAAAGAACTGAGGCTCTGAATTCTTCTGAATCAAAAGTAAATTTGTGTTTGTCTACAGTATGTATCAATCTTCTTGCATGCAGAACATAAGAGTAGGTGGTATCAATTGGAGAATGGTTGGGTAAATTATGGTATATGAATGTTATGGAATATTATTGCTCTGTAAGAAATGACCAGCAGGAGGAATACAGAGAGGCCTGGAGAGACTTACATCAACTGTTGCTGAGTGAAATGAGCAGAACTAGGAGATCATTAGACATTTCAACAATGATACTGTATGAGGATGGATTCTGATGAAAGAGGATATCTTCAACATAGGGAAGAGCTAATCCAATTCCAATTGATCAGTGATGGACAGAATCAGCTACACCCAGAGAAGGAACACTGGGAAATGAGTGTAAACTCTGAGCATTGTTTTTTTGTTTTGTTTTGTTTTGTTTCTCTTCCCAGATTATTTTTACCTTGCGAATACAATCCTTTCTTTGCAACAACAACAACAAAATTCGGTTCTGCACACATATATTGTACCTAAGATATACTATAAGATATTTAATATGTATGGGAATGCCTGCCATCTAGGGGAGGGGGTGGAGGGAAGGAGGGGAAAAACTCAGAACAGAAGGGAGTACAAGGGATAATGTTGTAAAAAAAAAAAAATTACCTATGCATATGTACTGTCAAAGAAAATGTTATAATTATAAAAATTAATAAAAAATAAAATTAAAAAATAAGAGTAGGTGTTTTGGAAAGAGTTATACAGTGTAATACAAAAATGCCTGGCCAAAATAAAGGTCCAAAAACCTGAGCTATAGTCCCAGAAATATCATTTCCTCTTTCTTCATATGTCCCTGGCCTAGTCACTTCCTGCATTGAGCCACAAAAATAAAGTATGAGTTGAAAACTCCTTGAAATTTCACCAACTTATGCCTCAGCCCAGTCAAAGACATAGAAGGGATTTGAAAATTGTGAGAAAGCATCTGAAAGTATATCATGAGAAGAGGGATGACTAGACAAATTCTGCTTGGCCACAGAGAGCTGAACTAGGAGGATTACATGGTCTCAGAAGATCCTTCCAACTGTCATTCTGATTCCATGAATTTCTTTGTTTCACAACCCTCTGTCTTGCTTAAGAGAGACAGGTCACAAATTCATGTATATCTGATTCCAAGTCCAATGCTCCACTCACTCCTGCACTCTGCCTGCCTCATAGGCTTAGAAAGTTACTTGGAGGATGTAGAACCAAGATGGTAGAGTAAAGGCGGGGACTTGTCTGAACTTTCCCAATTTCTTGTCCAGACAACTTTAAAAGGATGCCCCCAAATAAATTCTAGAACGGTAGAAGCAACAAAAATGGTGGAGTGAAATAAGTATCTGGCCCAAGACAACTTAGAGGGTCAAAAGGATGGGTCACACTTACTGGGGTGAGACTAGAAGGCCTTGACAATTCAACAGTATGATATCTATCAAGCCAGTAGAAGGCCTTGAAGGTAACTAAATCAAGGTGGCAACTTCTGGAGCTCTCAGTCCAGATACAGGAAGGGGCTCAGACAACTGATCAGGAGAAGAGTCCAGAGTACCCTTTGCCAGAACTGAGTATCAGATTTTGTTGCATTGTCTTTATGGGGATATGAGAGTCAGACTGGGGTATACTCCCACTATAAGGAAGGATACTAACACACTAGATCTCACAGCCACAGGGGAACAAGGTCATTGGCCGGAGTATCAGGAAAAATAAAAGAGTGCTTGGGGTCACTCACAGACCAGAGTGTAAGCTAGGAGAGGGGTAACTTCACCTTTTCTCAGGTCACATCACCTTGGAAGAACTGAAAGCTTCCATACCTCCAGAACTAGCTTTGAAAAAAGCAGCACAAAAAACCTGAAGCTTGGGACAATGCCCTTTCCACCCCAGCTGCAGAATTTTAACATAAGTTTAAATTTAATAAAAAGCTGAAGATCAAGAAATAGGGCAGAAAAATGAGCAAACAATAGCAACAACAGCCACAAGAACAAAGCACCTAAGCATAGCAAGTTACTGTAGTGATAAAGTAGAGAAAAACCACAAACTTAAAAGAATGCATGATGTCAAAACGACTACATGCAACATCTCAAAATGTTTGTTATGGGTCAATCTTCTCCTTCCTCTTTAAGGTCATGGCCTCCCCTCACTCAACAAGACTCAAGAGCCAGCCAGGAAAATACAATTTCTCCCCCACTGTCCTAGGAGAGACTCCCCCAAAACTTGAAAATACAAGAGTCCAAGCAGTAGGAGTCCCAAAACGTACAGAAAGCTGCCTGAAACACATCCTGTCAGGAAAACAGGACATTTCCACAAGTTGCCAACTAAATCATCACCTTTTTTTCCTGCATTTATTAAACATCCAATGTGTGGAAGTCCTGCCAGTCACTAGACACACATGCGCGCACACACATATACACATATACAGATGTACACGCCTGCATATACACATACAGAGCTTCACCATGGTGGGGGGCGGAATACAACAGACACTGGGCATGGTACATATGAAATAGATTTGGGAGAGCATATAGATAAAGTGAAAAACAATTAATCAGGAGAAAGAGAATACACCATGAGGTTAGAGTATACCCTTAACTGGCAGGCTAAATATCGAGATTATTATATGTCATTATGTAACCAGTGCAGCTCCTTTTCAGGTCTCCTGTGCCCCTGATGATGTCCTTGCTGATTCTTCTCAAGAGCAAGTCAGTCACTTGAAGAACATTTATAAAATCCCCATTATTTGTTGGATACTTTACTACTAAACCCTAAAGATATAAAAAGAGGCAAACCAAAGTATCTGACCATAAGGAGCTCACAGCCTAATAGAGATTTCCTTGATAGTACTCTACTGTTTCCTTATGTACACCTGCGCCTTGCTGTGACTCTTCAGCCCTAGCATTTATTTTTCAATCACGTCATTATTTTTTTTTGTTTTCAAATCTAATATTTTTTTCTCTCCTTCCCTCTTTCCTTCATCAATTAGGGAGATAAGAAATACCATATTCTCTATAGCCACATAGCTTTAGTATATGCACAAAGTCATATAAATTTTCTGTATTAACTATGTTCTGGAAAAACTGGCCACTGAAGCTAGGTGGTTCTTGAAGAGAGAGTGAGGCTGGTGGCTTTGCACAGCCTTGCCTCATTTAAATCCAGTTCACTTCCTAGCTGTGAAATCGCCCTCCTCACATCATGGTCCTCTTTGAGACTAAAAGACAAACAATGAAAAAATGAAAGGATTCACTGCATTGATTTTGCTTATGTATTTTAAAATATATACACTAAAATTATCTATTTTAATTTCCTTATAAAACCACTCTTCATCTCTAAAACAAATAAACATGTTGAACTTATTTTGGTAGATAGTGTGAGATTGCTGGTATTGTCCTAGTTTCTGTGAAACAAATTTCCAATTTTCCTAGTAGTCTTTATTTTATTATTTCCAATTCTTTGTAACCCCTTTTGGCTTTTCCTGGCAAAGATACTGGAGTGGTTTGCAATTTCCTTTTCTAGTTAATTTGCAGATGAGAAACTGAGGCAAAACAAATTAAATAATTCTCCATGGTCACACAGTTGGTAAGTGTTTGAGACCAGATTTGAACTCAAGAAGATGAGTCTTTCTGACTTCTGACCCAGCGCTATATTCGGCCAGCCATCTAACTGCCTGATAGATTTTGTCGAATAATGAATTCTTGCACCACTAATTAGGATTTTTGAGTTTATAAAACAATTTACTTTAAATTTGTATAACTAATTTGTTCTGTTGATCAATTTCTCTCTTTCTTATATAGTATCAAATTGCTTTGATAACGAGAGTTCTGCACTATGTTTGAGATCTCTGGTAATGGTAGTCCCCCTTCTCTGATTTTCTCTCAGTGATTCCCTGGATATTCTTGACATTTTGTTATTATTTTTCTAGCTCTCTTTTTTTTAAGGGGAGGATAGCTTAATGGGTATGACACAAGAAGTAAATTAATTTAAGAGCATTTTCTTTTATTATTATTATGTCAGTTCAGATGACTCATGGCAATTAATATTTCTCTAATGATTTAGATCTGTCTTTATTTGTATGAAGAGTGGTTTATAATTATGTTCGTACAGTTCCCTTATGTGTCTTAACAGGTAGACTCCCAAGGATTATGTAATAACTGCAATTATATTAAATGGACATTTTTATTTTCTGTTTTCTTGGGGGCTTTGTTGTTGTTTGTTTTTGGCAATATATAGAAATTCTAATAATATATGTAGATTTGTCTTATAGCATGCAATTTTGTTGAAGCTGTTAATTAGCTGTAAGTTTTTTATTTGTTTTTTTGTTTACTCTCTAGGGTTCTCTAAGTAAATCCTCATTCAAAAGAGTGATAATCGGACTTTGTCAATGTCTATATTATTCCTTCAATTTCTTTTTTTTCTTGTCTTATCGATATAATAATAAATATTCTTAGTACAAAATTGAACAGTAATGACAAAAATGTTTGACTTTAGGTCTTTGAAAGGCTTTTAATTTATCTTCATTACAATGCTTGTCTTTGATTTTAGATGGACACCATGTACATATGTATGTGTATGCACACATATATACATCTCATTTATTCTTATGCTTTCTACTATATTTAACAGGAATGGGGATTATATTTTGTCAAAAAGCTTTTTTTGCCTGTATCTATTTAAGTAATTTTTATTGGTTTTGGTGTTGACTCAGCTAATTATGCTCATAGTTTTCCTAACATTGAATCAATTATACATTCCCTGATATAATCTTTGTGATATACTGTTCTTATCTCTTTGCTCACATTTTATTTATTTATTTTTGCATTGATTTTCACTAGGGAAATAGTTACACTTGGTCTATAGGTTTCCTTTCTCTCTTTTATGTATGAAAATCATATTTTTGTCATAGAAAGAACTTTTCCATCCTATTCATCTGGATGGTTACAGGGTGAAATGCTATAGCAGGTGTTGAATCTTGTGAGATGTCACGGAGGCAAACTTCCTGACAAATGGAGAAGTAGGATTGTAGTCAGAGTAGGCATGTCTCATAAGTCCCTCATCAGTCTCCTAGCTCAACCCTTTGATGTGTTGGCCCATTTTGCCCCATTAATTACCCCAATTGAAAAAAAGTCTTACTAGATCTCTTCTTCCTTTCCTTCCATGCTGGATAACGAAGGAATGCTCCTGGGAGGACTCTACTCACAAACAGCTCTCGAGGGCTGCTGCTTCTTTGTTTTTTGTGCCCCATGTTGGGCACCATCTGTTATGGGAGCCACCTGCTAGAGGTTGCTGGGTGTTATAAGAGTTACCAGCTAGCAGCTACTGGAGATCTAATTCTGACCAGCAGAATAGATCCCTTCATGTAAGAGGATGATTATGATACAAGGAGACTGAGAGGCAGGTGCACTCTCTGACCTCTCTCCTCTTCACTCTTGCCTCTAATTTATTTCATTTTCAATTCACAAGCAACATCTGCACCAGTAAAAGCTGATTTGCAATTCATTCAAGTGTGTCACTGTTAACAGCTGTGAGGGCTTTCAGAGAATCAATCTGCCCCTTCACATTTAGGCATGTTCCTTAACAGGTTTGTAATTCATTTTGCAATTCTATTTTGTTTCACAAGTGAGTTTATTCCATTGACGTTTACGGTCATGATTTCTGTATATTTTCCTTCATCCTATTTTCTTATATGTATTCCTCTTTTTTTTTTTCTCTCTTCTCCTTAAGAGTTTTTTTTTTTTTTTGCTTCTAAACACTACTTCCTCTAACCTATGCCCCTTTTCATCTTAAGCATCTCTTTTTCTTAGTCCTTTCCCCTCTTACTTTTCTGTTGAGTAAGATATGTCCAACTATATATATGTTTATTTTGTTTCTTCCTTTAATCCAGTTGCAGTGATAGTGAGGTTCATGTGTTCCCTGATTTTGCCATCATTCTTCTCTGTAAAATTGAAAATTGATTTTTAATTCTATTTTGTTAAGATTTAATCAAGCTAGATTTACTATACCATTCCATAACTCCATTGTCTCTTACCCTTGAAAATTTACTTAGTTAACCTAAAGACATTTGGGTCTCAAATCTATTCTTGCAACTTGTACCTTGCATATCTACCATCACCTGCACACACCCTCCCCCCCCAAAAAAAAGAAAAGAAAAGTTCTCCCTTCAAGGAGATTACATTTTAGTGAGAGGGAAAACCTAGGGATTTTCTGTCAATAAAATTAGTTTTACTGATACAGATCAGTAGTACCACTTTGCAATTTCTGGTTTTCGAGAGATGATTACTTACTAACCAAATCACACAGCTAGTATGTGTCAAATAAAAGAATTGAATCTAATTCCCAATGGTCCTGCAGCCAAGGTGAGATTTCTATCCACTGTGCCAAACTAAACTCAGATTATGAATTATAAGTTTATAAAAGAAGTTATAAATTCCCAAATGTTATATCATTTGATCAGTCAGTCCATAGGAGACCATTTTTTCTTTATTCCATTTGCCAAAAAAAAAAAAAAAAAAGATATACATTACTTAGGCAACTGAGTTCACAAAAAAAATCCTCTCTTCTTGTTCTTCCATCTTGTTAAAGTAAAGTTGTTAGGATTACAAGGGTGAGAACTCAGGTTGTCTGGACAGTGACAAGGTGAGAACTTAGATTGTCTGGACAATGACAAGGTGAGAACTCAGGTTGACTTGACAGTTCTCTGGCTCAGATCTTTGATTCTGGCCTTTAAAGGGAGTTTACACCTTAGGAATTCCAAGAGGAACAAGTTCGTTGGTGGAAGTATTTCCCCACACCCCGTTGAGTTCTCACCTGCCTATTCTGTGAGGATTAAAGAAGGGCAGCATTGGGTCTGAGAGAATCTACTCTGATATAGAGTTGTGACGTGAGGCAGGCTGAAAGGAGACCAGTCTGATTTGAGGAAGGACAAGAGTTGGAGGAGATTCAGAGCTCCCAAGAAACCTGCACACAGAGGAAAAGATTTTACAGATCTCCTCCCAGAGAAGGATTATAATTGAGCAGACAGACCCTCACAATTCAAGAACTTGTACACCAAGATAAGATCAAAATGGGTTCAAGATTTAGGCATAAAGAATGACATTATAAATAAATTCGAAGAACATAGGCTAGTTTACCTCTCAAACCTGTGGAGGAGGAAGGAATCTGTTACCAAAGAAGAACTAAAGATCATTATTGATCACAAAATAGAAAATGTTGATTATGTCAAATTGAAAAGCTTTTATACAAACAAAACTATTACAGACAAGATTAGAAGGGAAACAATAAACTGGGAAAACATTTTTACAGTCAAAGGTTCTGATAAAGTCCTCATTTCCAAAATATATAGAGAATTGACTCAATTTATAAGAAATCAAACCATTCTCCAATTGATAAAGGGTCAAAGGATATGAACAGACAATTTTCAGATGAAGAAATTGAAACTATTTCTAGCAATATTAAAAGATGCTGTCATTATTAATCAGAGAAATGCAAATTAAGACAGCTCTGAGATACCACTTCACACCTGTCAGATTGGCTAGAATGACAGGGAAAGATAATGCGGAATGTTGGAGGGGATGTGGGAAAACTGGGACACTGATACATTGTTGGTGGAATTGTGAATATATCCAACCATTCTGGAGAACGATTTGGAACTGTGCTCAAAAAGTTATCAAACTGTGCATACCCTTTGAACCAGCAGTGTTACTACTGGGCTTATATCCCTAAGAGATCTTAAGGAAGGGAAAGGGACCTGTATGTGCAAGAATGTTTGTGGCAGCCCTCTTTGTAGTGGCCAGAAACTGGAAACTGAGGAGATGCCCATCAATTGGAGAATGGCTGAATACATTGTGGTATATGAATGTTATAGAATATTATTATTCTGTAAGAAATGACCAGCAGAATGATTTCAGAAAGGCCTGGAGAGACTTACATGAACTGATGCTGAGTGAAATGAGCAGGACCAGAAGATAATTATATACTTCAACAACAATACTATATAATGGTCAATTCCTGATGGAAGTGGCTCTCTTCAACAATGAGATGAACCAAATCAGTTCCATTTGTTCAATAATTAATAGAATCAACTACACCCAGTGAAAGAACTCTGGGAAATGAGTGTCAACCACTGCATAGCATTTCCAATCCCTCTGTTTTTGTCCGTCTGCATTTTTTATTTCCTTCATAGGTTAATTGTACTTTATTTCAAAGTCTGATTCTTCTTGTGCAGCAAAATAACTGTATGGATATGTATACACATATTGTATTTAGCATACACTTTTACATATTTAACATGTATTGCTCTACCTGCCATATGGGGGAAGGGGTGGCAGGAAGAAGGGGAAAAATTGGAACACAAGGTTTTGCAATTGTCAGTGCTGAAAAATTACCTATGCATATATCTTGTAAATAAAAAGCTATTATAAAAAAATTAAATAAAATAAAGTTAAATTTGTTAAACTTGTTAAACTATAGTTTTTTTTTTCTTTATCCAAGCAAATGGGATATTATTTACTGAGGTGGGTAATTAGCTTCTTTTCTTAAGATATGAAAACCACTATATCTGAAATGGTCTGATTATATTCCCTGTGCTTCCTGATTTCCAGTACATAAATCCAAGAAGTCTAAGGAATTTTCAGGACAATTAGAAACTCTTGTGTGAGTCCCTTTCAGCGCTCCTCATCTATCTTTTGTGTTTAATTGATTCACTGAACTCTCACCTGTGATTCCAAGAAATTATTGTGAGTGCTTTGGCCATGGGCTGGCAAACCATGGACTAAAACAGAGTGAGGGCAATTGACAGACCTTAAATCTCTTGATGACTTAGGAGAACGTCTACCTTAAATGTGTGAAGATTTCCTTTTGGAAAAAGGAATGGATAAAAACAATTTGTCCCAAGGGTCATGAAGGCACTGTGGAGTGCTTAGAACTTGGTCAGGCTTCAAAGATGCCAAGGTCATCTACTGCATCCTGGATTGTTGCCAGTTTTTTTGACTTTTATCCTGACACTGGACTTAAATGACTCAGAAAAGAGAATGACCCTGATGACTTTACGTAATTCTTCCATAATCCAATTTAAGTGGCAATTCTGCCATTTATAGACAATTCCCACCCAAGTCAAAACATTACCTGTGATGTCATTTTCTTTTCATGAAGGACAAACAGCAACATAAATTCCAATAGAGGAAAAAGAAAATAGGGAATCCTGAACTGTGGAATTTAATCCAAATGGCAAGCAGAAAACCCAAGTTAGAATTATTCCCATGGCTCCATTCTTGTTTAATTGAGTATATATAGGGTCTATGACCCAAAAAAAAAATGCTGGAAGTAAAATGTGGAATATCACCAACATGCCAAGGTGCAGTAACATTCAGGTCCATGACACTTTACTTGGTCCTTGTCAAGTTTAGCCTTATTTGAAGAAATGGAAACTAAGTCCTCAAAGGAGGTAATCTGATTGGAAAGAAAGCTAAGGGCTATGCCTGTTCCAAAGTTACTTTCTTTTGCCTCCTGGCTCCTATGAATTCTAGAGACCTCCCCTATCTGGGGATTCTGGGAAGACTAACACTCCAAATCAATAAGTAAAACCCAAATTCAGTGGCAGAGCAGGAAAACTCCCAAGAGTGATTCAGTTCCAAATAGCAAACTGTGATCAAATACTTTGAGGGCAAGGACTGTCTCTTATTGTATCCTTAAGGCCTTAGTGCCTAGAACACCTAAGGTGCTTAATGAATGTTTGCTGATTAATCACAAGGGACTGAGAATACAATTTCCACTAACACAGTGCCTGGCACATAGTAACTACTTAATAAACATCTGTTGATAGATGTGCAAAGGACTAAGAATAAAAATTCAATTTTTTTTCAGTTAATCATTTATTGAATATTTACTCTGTGCCAGGCATTGTTCTAGGTTCTGGAGATACAAAATTTAAGAAAAAAAAAGAAAAGGAAACAAAAGACAAATAAACAAAATTTCTCTGTTCTTAACTTCTAGTAGCCTTCTTTTTACCAAAAGAAAATCACATATTTACAAATCCATATATATAAATTATATTTAAAGTAATTTTGGAAAAGGAGAAAAGAGATCAAGAACAATGAACAGAACATCTCTCTTATAGGCAGTTAGGTGGATGAAGATCTGGGGTTAAATATTACTTCAGATAATTATCACCTTTTGGATGCTGGACAAGACCTTAATCTGGCTGTGTCTCAGTTTTCTCATTTGTAAAATTAGTATATAATAATAGCTTTTAATTCCCAAGGTTATTAAGAAAGATAGATATGATAGATAAGATAGGTAGGTAAGTTAGCTAGCTTGCTAACTATCTGGATAAGTAAACAGACAATCAAACAAACAAATAGGTAGACAGATAGATAAGATAAATGGATGGGTAGATGGATTCATAGATATGTAGATAAGATAGGTGACATAGATATGATAGATAAGATAGATGGATGAATGGATGGATGGGGAAGTGGATGGATGGATGGATGGATGGATGGATGGATGGATGGATGGATAGTCAGACACAGTTTTGTGAAGATCAAATATACTAATATATAATAAAATAATCATGAGCCCTCAACTTCTCAGGAAACAACAGATATTATTGTTTTCCTTTCTTCAGAGGATAGAGAAATATATATATATATATATATATATATATATATATATATATATATGTGTGTGTGTGTATTTGTGCACGCGCATGTATGTGTATTTTTTTTCCCTTCACTTTGAACTCATTTGAATTATTCTCATGAAACCTGGAGCCCTTGATGTTCTTTCAAAATGAGAGAGGTCCTTGTTCTATCTGTAAGAATGATAACATTTCCAGGTAGATGATGTGGGCTAATTAATAGAACTTGAACTCTCGAACCTTTCATTATATTAGAATTTCACACCATTTTTTCTGAAGGAAAAAAACCAGCTCCCCCATTCATTATTTGGCTGCAGTTAAACTTCTTTGCCTTTGAACACACAGAAGGTGACAGTATTCTCAGAAGGAAGGAGAAAAAGATGAATCACTAGACTATTTTTCTAGAGTGGTTGTACTGTGTGTGTGTGTGTGTGTGTGTGTGTGTGTGTGTGTGTGTGTGTGTGTGGTTTGTTTGGTCTCTTGTCTCCACATTGTGAATTGTTTGATCTCTTGTCTCCACATTGTGAATGTGTGTGTCTGTGTTTATGCTTGTATCTTTTTGTGTGTTATGTGTAAGGAGCAGTGGGGGATTATAGACTGTAAATTTAGTATTAGAAGGAACCTTAGAAATCATGTAATTCAATCTTATATACATGGAGATACTGAGTCTAAAAGGTAATTATTTACTTGGGATCACCTAAGTGCTGAGAGACCGAGATGATAGACAAAAAAGTTCCCTTGACTTTTGTCTGAGTTATATGTGTTGAGAGAGGAAGGGATCAGGAGAAGGAGGAGGAAGAGAAGGAAGAAGAGAAGGAAAAGGAAAAGGAAAAAGAGAAGGAGGAAGGGAGGGACTTAATATTGTTTGTGTGATGCAGTAGTAAAATTCATGATCTCAAATGCACAAACCATGACCAACAATGAAGAATAAAAGTCCTAATACTTTTAAAGTGGCCAATTAACCCTCTGAGAAATTGGGCTCAAAAGTATCCTTCTGCCTGGAGGGTTGCAAACCATGATTGGGATAGGACTCTGCATGGGTATAGCCTGTTCAATGGTTGAGACTGTTAGGATTCTTACAAGGTGCTAAGTCACTGGAATGGATATAATTATCTAATTTGGCACGGTTCAGTATGATTGATCTGACCCTACAAGGAGATGTTATGGGCCAGAACTTGAAACAAGGTACTGAGTGGAATTGAGGAGACAATAGTTAAATCTAATGTAGCACTGATTTAATCCTACAACAAATAATGGTTTCTTAGTGATGAAATGATTGGTGTGCAGCATATAAGCAAGAAGCTCTCAGGGTCAGGGAGGACTTTGGGAGAACTTCAGGAGAGGATTTCAGGAGGACTTTCGGGAGATTCAGAGGCAAGATTCGTTCCCACTTCCACCTTTGTGCTGGCTGGAGACATTGGGAAGATGAGAGGCAGAAGCTGGCAGAGACAAAGGAGTAGCAGCAAGAGCTCTTGGGAAAACAAAGAAAGAGGAAGGCCTCCAGAAAACTAGTTGAGCCCCAAGTGAAGGAGATAAGATTTTGGAAGAGACAATAAAGGGTTTGGACTTTAACTCCTGGCTGCATTTGGGATTATTGAACTGAACTGAAACTAAGACTGCCTCCAGAAGCCCTCCAAGAAATCTGCTGCAAGAGAACAATGACTATTTTAGAGAAAAGAACATTACATGAGACAGAGTGCATAAAGTGGTGATGGATGAGAGTATTGACAAACAGTTCTCTTATGGGTAAGTCCAGGGACAAGAGGGAAAAAAGCAAAAACAAAAAAACATGGTGATGAACAATTTAGTAGAGACCAATGGAGAGAGAAGTAGAATTGGTAATTGTTTATTTGTATGTTTTGTTTTGTTACAGGAGTATTATATGAACTACCTGAACAAAAACAGAATTGCTGGAACTCTGTCTTCCCAGAAATCAGCCGGAGTCTGGATCACTAATGTCTTTATTCTTGATCTTTTATGGCCAAGGTCAGGGGATTAAATCTAGCGATCTCCACACACACCTTCCTAGAGACAGAGAGAGCATCTCAATTTCCTCTTCCTCCTTCTACTCCCCCCCACACGTCACTTCCCCAACTTTGTCCCACCAATCAAGTCAGCACAGAATAGCTGGGGAGGGTCAACCTTCAAACAAGTTAATAGAGAACCGTCCAATTGGCCATTAGTCTCACGTGTTCCATTATCCGAGTGCATTTGCTCAGTTCTAGCCCTTTACACAGAATCAATGAGGACTATGGGGAATTTTAACAAGCATAGTACCCAGTGAGATAGTGATGGGGCACATCAGTTGAAGCTCTCTCAGTGATAAGTTTCATGACTCACCTGCTTTCTCTGTGTATCTGTAAAAGAGAATGAGATATGGATAGATAGAGAGATAGATAGTGAGACAGAGACAGACAGACAGATAGATATAGATATTATATAGAGAGATACATAGACACACATATAAATACACACACAAATACACATATTTATAGATATCCATCTATAGATCCATATGTGTGTATGAGTATATTAACTAAATATAGACATATATTAAAATATGTAGACATATTATATATATTTAGACATATGTTAAATATAGACAGCTACAAATAGATATTTATACACACACACACACATATATAGCTCTAGCCATATATAGATATAAATATCTGTATACAGATCTATCTCTCTATGGGGGGACAAGTGTTTTGCACCAGTTTTGTTCGACTGTCTTGGCAAATATCTCTTTCTAAAAGTTAAATAACTCAGGATGTCTAGCTGGTATGTAATTGAGAACAAGTCAGATGGAGAGTCATGTGCAGTTGTCTTAGAAACACCAGCTCCTCAGGGTTACTCCTAATTTTCTGAGAAGGGTCATCAGCATCTGGAGAGCCGAATGCAAGTGAAGTTGGGAAATGGAGGGATGGAGTGTTATAATTTGATCAATAATTTCATATGATTTTTTTCAAAACAAATGAAGATATAGGGAGTCAATAGAATTAGATCAATTCCAAAGTGTTTGAATTACTAGATTCAGAATTGTTATCAATGGTTCATCGTCAAGTTGTCAGGATGTTTCATCTAATGCTCCAGTGGTCTGTGTTTGGCCTGAGGTGACCAATGTTTTTGTCAATGACCATGCACACAGAGGGAGAATATTTTTCAGATTTGCAGGTGACCCCAAACTAGGAGAGCTACCTAATAAAATGGATGACACAGTGAGGATCCAAAGAGATTTTGACAGGCTCACAGCATTTGCCTGGTTCTGAGTTACAATCGAATAGGGACAAACATCAAGTCAAAATTTTAAAAATCAACTTCAGCAGATTGAAGCAGACTTTTTTTTTCACTTCCTTTTTTTTCTCCTTTTGGCAACATGGCTAACATGGAAATATGTTTCACATGACTTCACATGTATAATTGATGTCAAATGCTTGCCTTCTCAATAAATGTGGGAGAGAAAAATTGCAACTCAAAAATTTTAAAATTGAAAGTTAAAAATAAATAAATGAAAAAAATGAACTTTATAATTAGAAAAGAGGGGGAGAGTCATTAGACCAGGGTGTCTGAAAACTATCTGAGCTTTTACTGGACAGCAAGTGTCATCCTGGTTATCAGCATAAAGTTCTAATTGGCCAAAGCTCAAATGATGGTTGGTAGCATGGAGGTAAAGATTCCCAGGATGGGAATCCTTTTGGCTTCTACCCAGAACAGATGCTGTCTAAATCCTTTTATTCAATCCTGATCGCATTATTTAGGAAGGATTGGAAATGGGAGACATGAAAGGAAGGAAAACCAGGAGAGTGCAGGAACAAAAGTTCATAAAAATTAAGGGCATTTAGGCTGGAGAAGAATACAGTCAGTCTTAAGACAGTATCTTTCTTCAAATGACTAAAAGGCTAGCATAGAGACTTGTTCTGTGGCACTCTGGAAGTCAAAATCAGAAACAATGGGTGATAAACTTATGCTCAATAAATAGTAGGAAAGGAAGATGAAGGGAATAATTCTTTGTGTGCCAGTTATTGGGGTAAGTGCTTTGTTTCTTTGACAAATATTCTCTGTCATTTCATCCACACCATAATCTTGTAAAGTAAGTGATGTTATAATCTCCATTTTACAGCTGAGAAAACTGAGGTAAGCAGATATTAATGAGTTGCAGAGTCATAGAATTAGTAAACATCTGAGGCTTATTTTGAATTCAGGTGCTCCTGATTCCAGATCCAGAGAGCTAGCTCAGGCACCACCAGCTACCTCTCTCTATAAAAGATTTCTCTCTACAAATAGCTCCTAAAAAGGACAACTGCTCAGACACAAGGGTTTCCACTAGCTGGAAGTGTTTGAGCAGAGGCTAAATAACCACTTGATGAACTGTGTAAGAGTGGAGATTCCTTTTGTTCATGATTTATACTTGGAGGCTGCTAAAGTTCATTCCAAGTCTCTAACACTGATTCAGCGTGTGTGTTTCTCGGTGTGCAGATGCATGTGCACACTTGTGAACTTGTGAATGCTCTAGGATGCTTGTTCTTCAGTGATTTCAGTCACGTTCCCTACTTTTCATGTTCCCATTTGGGATTTTCTTGGCAAAGATACTTGGAATGGTGTCTTTTCCTTCTCCAGTTCTTTGACATTTGACTGAGGCAAATGACATTAAATGACGCCCATGGTCACACAGCTAGTCAGTGTGTGGGGCTAGATTTGAATTTTTAAAAAAATGAGTCTTCCTGACTCCATGCCAAGCACTCTATCCAATATGGCAGCTGCCTGCCCCAAGATATTCAGGAGGCCATTAAATCTGGTTTCTACAAGCAAATCATGAATCTTTCCCCTCTCCCTCAGGCTTAGAACATCAGCTCTATTACTTCAAGCCTGGTATACAGTTAGCAGCTCCCGCCAGGTCGCCAAGCCTCAGATAAGCTCCATCACTGGACAGACCCTAACTGCTTCCCTATGAAGTCTCATGATTAATGATCTATTTTAGACCAGGATTACTTTCTTTTTTTTTCTGTCCAACTTGGGATGCCTTTTTGTTGTTGTTGTTTTTTTCCAAATACACATAAAGATAGTTTCCAATGTTTATTTTTGTAAGATTTTGTGTTCCAAATTTTTCTCCCTTCCTCCTTTACCTCCTCCCTCTCCAGGACAGTAAACAACCTGGTTTCAATAGGTTAAACATGGACAGTGGGATTATTTTCTGCAAGGAAATTTCCTAGGCAGTCAAGGAGTCTGAGAAGTGTCTCTGCTCTGCTGGAAGTGGCTTGTTTCTCAAAAATTCTCAAGGGCATTCTCTCTCTCTCTCTCTCTCTCTCTCTCTCTTTCTCTCTCTCTCTCTCTCTCTCTCTCTCTCTCTCTCTCTCTCTCTTTCTCTCTCTCTCTCTCTCTCTCTCTCTCTCTCTCTGTCTCTCTCTCTCTCTGTCTCTCTCTCTCTGTCTCTCTCTCTGTCTCTCTCTCTCTTTCTCTCTCTCTCTCTCTCTCTCTCTCTCTCTCTCTCTGTCTCTCTCTCTCTCTCTCTTTCTCTCTCTCTCTCTCTCTCTCTGTCTCTGTCTCTGTCTCTCTCTGTCTCTCTCTCTCTGTCTCTGTCTCTCTGTCTTTCTGTCTCTCTCTCTCTTTCTCTCACACTCTCTGTCTCTCTGTCTCTCTCTTTCTCTTACACTGTCTCTCTCTGTGTCTCTGTCTCTATCTCTCTCTTTCTCTGTCTCTGACTCTATCTCTCTCTCCCCCTTCCTCCTTCCCTCCCTCCTTCCCAAGCCTCCTTCTCTCTATTCCCCTCATGGACTCTGACCATAGAACTCTTAGTCATCAGTATAAGTCTTTAAGATTTGGAATGGATGGCCACTATGTGGAAGCAATGGGAGAAAAATTTAGGCTTTGTGTTTGGGGAAGGAGGAGACCCTGAAAATTAGGGTAATAAAAGAAAAATATAATTGGTTATTTCAAGCCATAATTGGGTTCCTTTCACTGAAGGTCTTCTACTTGTCAGGCAAATTTCATTTGGTAGCAAAAGATTTGTTCAGGTTTGGTTCAGAGCAGCCAGGCTCTGAATCATCTCATTCAACCCTTTTTATTTTAAAGAAAAAACTGAGACCTGTGGAAGTGAAGTGATCCACCCAGGATAACACAGATGGTCAATTTCAGAAGCAATATTGTTTTCCCAGAAGCTCTAGAGTCCATGCTGTATTCACTGTATCAGGAGCCTCCCTCTCCCTCCTGAAACTCGATTTCTGGGGTTCAAAGTCTTGCTCACCATCAGACCATATGACTCAGGGCAGCATGCTAGTGTCAGGAGTGCCAGGAAATCCTTACTTTGAATCCTTAGATATGTTCTAGCTCTCTAAGTCTCAATTTCCTCATCCTGGGGATAGAAATAGTGAGAATTAAATGTGATAATGTTTATAAAGTACTTTGCCAACATGATTTTAGGGGCTCCTAGATCTAGAGATGAAAGCAAACTTAGAGCCCGTCAAACTTATAAAATCTGTCCATTTTATAATTTGCACATCAGAAAAAGGAGACACATTAGGTCCTTTGCTTGGGTAAAGTGACTTGCCCATGCTCACACTCAGCACAATAGACCTAGAGCAGGGGGCACATTGGAGGCCCCCAACTCCAAGCTCCTGGTTCTGTAGGTAAAGGAACTGAAATAGGGAAGTTCAGATTATTTCCCCAGAGACAAATTGCCCTGACTTGGAGTTCAGAATCGTATATCCATTCCACAGACCGCCTCTGAAAGTGACTTCAAAACCCAAGCAATCACCATTCTCATCATCCTCATTTTCAGTGGAAGAGCAAAGAATCAGAGCCAGGCTCATTAAAGTGAATTGTGGTTGGAGACTGTTCTAATCATTCCTTGACATACTTGGAAATACCCTGAGATCTTGCAAAATAAAGTCTGGGAACCACTCTTGTGAAGGTTTTATGATCTTACATACATTCAGGATTCCACTCAATTTGAGGCTTTAGGTACCCAGTAGCTGTGATTATGAAACTATCCACTAGTCAAAAGGTTCGTTCAACTCAATAAAGGCCCCTAGCACTAGCTGTTATGCCAGACACTGTGCTAAGTGCTCTGAATACAAAGGCAAGGACAAAAAAATATATTTTCTGCTTTCAAGAAACTTCCCTGTTAATGGAGGAGGGAAAAAGAGTAAGCAGGTGCCTAGGTTGGAGCTGATGTTGAAACCCAGCTGAGAAGAGAATGAAAGTTGGCCAAAGTGAGTATTAGAAGGAACTAAACAATGGGAAAAGGGGGAAGGCTTGAGGGATGGAGAAAGATTCCAAGGTGCAAAGATGGCTGACTATTCCAGAGTGAGGAAGTCTCAAATACTGAGAGAACTTCCTGAGGAAATCTTCTGCTAAGCCATGTTAGAAGTCCCAAGATTCAGAAGCACAAAGGATTTGGCCAAGCAGCTAATTCAGCCAGAGTGTTCCCCAATTTTTCACCTGATTGTTAGGTGTCCTAGAGACATCATCAAGACTTGTTCTTTAGGGGATGGCAAAAGTTTTTGAATTTCCCATCAGTGAAAGCCATGCATTTCTTGCATTTTGGTTTCTGAAAGTGATAGCAGTTTGACATTTGGCTTTCACTTCCCCAAATCTGCATTGACATGAGCAAAAACCCACCCCTTCATCTGAAAGGTCTGTAGTCCTTTGGGGGAGGGGGGAGAGAGAGAGAGAGAGAGAGAGAGAGAGAGAGAGAGAGAGAGAGAGAGAGAGAGAGAGAGAGAGAGAGAGAGAGAGAGAGAGAGAGAGAGAGAGACACAGAGAGAGAGAGACACAGAGAGACACAGAGACAGAGAGAGAGAGACACACAGAGAGAGAGAGAGAGAGAGAGAGAGAGACAAAGGAGACACAGAGAGACACAGAGAGAGACACAGAGACAGAGAGAGAGAGACAGAGACAGAGAGAGAGAGACAGAGAGAGAGAGACAGAGAGAGACAGAGAGAGAGACAGAGAGAGAGACAGAGAGACAGAGAGAGAGACGAGAGAGAGAGAGAGAGAGAGAGAGAGAGAGAGAGAGAGAGAGAGAGAGAGAGAGAATGTTGTTTAAAATGTTGTTTTTCTTCACAGCAAAGACCTGAGCCTGGCCCCAGCTATCTCCCATACTCCCCCAGTCTTAAGGTGGCTTATCCAGGTGCAGAAGAAAGATTAAGGGAGAGGAGAGTCAAGGCATCAGCTAAGTTAAAACAACAGCAGCCAGTATCTCCAAACGGAGCTCATCTTCTCCCAAGAGCCTGTGGGATGATCATTGCTGATCATTTCTTCCCTTTATGGCTCATGTCTAGACAAAATAAAACTCTTGGATGTTTATAAAAATACGTCTAAGCTGAAAATATTTCCCCCCCTGTTACAGCCTGAAGGAAATGATTTCTACTTAAGTGATTTAAATTTGGAGAGACATGAGAAAAGTGTCGTGTGGCTGGAGATCTACAACATGCTGGTGAGTTTATCCGAAGTCACACAAATGGCTCAAGCACCATCCTTCTAGGGCACTTGTGTATTCCCCCGGTGCTTCCCAAGGAAAATGATCTTGCTCTTCCCTTTATTCTCTATCACTAGCCACTCCCCAACACTAACAGACCTAAAAGATCTTTGAGAAAGAATGTGCTGCCTGAGGTGCCAAACTGTGAATTCAAGGATGTTTCAGGAAGGGAAGAAAAGTAATTGATTCTTACATTTCAGAAATTAGCCCCGTGGAAAAGGATCCCATCATGGGAGTATTTTTCAACTTTAAGCCTTAATGTGGCATTTTTGTTTTTCAAAGGTGTTGGATCATTTCGGTAAACATCCCCGGCGGGTGAGTCAAGCTTCAGTAAGTCGTTAGGGGTAAACAGACTTTTGTCTGATGGTCCTTTTATTGCTATAAACTCCTGTGAGCTAATTCTGTCCTAGAAGTCATTGTAGCTGACAGAATATTTTTGTTCCAGACTTGTGATTTAATTAGTATAGGAAATGTTGAGCCAAGTCATTCACTTTACCAATGCAGATCAGCAACTCTTAAGAAGCTCTGGGCTGCTGCCTGGGACACTGAGGGTTTGTACGGGGTCACAGAGCCAAGAAGAAGTACACGATGGGATTAGAATCCAGGGCTTCCTGACAGCTCTCTTCATACCAGTCAGCTATCAAGAGGCCAGGTTGCTTCAAAATAAACAAAAGACTATCAGGGTCATGAAAGGATGGATGAGGGGAAACACCATCAACTAATCAATAAATAAAGATTTATTAAGCACCTAATAGGTGATATTGGGCTAGACACTGGGGATACATCTACAGAATCCACTATGATGACACAGTATATATGCTTCTGAGGATCAGTGTGGGCAAGAACAGATTGGAATAAACTTGACAAAATCAGCTTTCACTAGAAGTCTGCCCTTACATGATCTAAGGCCCCTAAAGCAGAGGTATTCTCCTTGTCAATGTTGCCTGGAGTTAACTATAATCTTGGCAATAATATATATCATCAGGGCAAGAAGACGAGAGCGTTGGACAAGATAGCCTCTTATAACTTGAGATCTAAGATTTCAGGAGTCAAGATCTTTTAGGTTGGATTAGAGCTCCGAGTCTCTGATTGTGGAATGAGATAAGAATAGAAAATAACATCCATGTATTCTTTTTTTTTTTTTTTTTTTTTTTTTTTTTTTAATTTATTTTTATTTTATTTTATAATTATAACATTTTTTGACAATACATATGCATGGGTAATTTTTTATAACATTATCCCTTGCACTTACTTCTATTCAGATTTTTTCCCTTCCTCCCCCAAACCCCTCCCCCAGATGGCAAGCAGTCTTATATATGTTAAATATATTACAGTATAATTTAGATACAATATATGTGTGTAGAACCGAATTTTTTGTTGCACAGGAAGAATTGGATTCAGAAGGTAAAAATAACAGTTTACATTCATTTCCCATTGTTCCTTTTCTGGATGTAGCTGGTTCTTTCCATCATTAATCAATTGGAATTGGATTAGCTCTTCTCTATGTTGAAGAAATCCACTTCCATCAGCATACATCCTCGTACAGTATCATTGTTGAAGTGTATAATGATCTTCTGGTTCTGCTCGTTTCACTCAGCATCAGTTGATGTAAGTCTCTCCAAGCCTCTCTATATTTCTCCTGTTGGTCATTTCTTATAGAACAGTAATATTCCATAACATTCATATACCATAGTTTACCCAACCATTCTCCAATTGATGGACATCCATTCATCTTCCAGCTTCTAGCCACTATGAAAAGGGCTGCCACAAACATTTTGGCACATACAGGACCCTTTCCCTTCTCTAGTAGTTCCTTGGGGTATAAGCCCAGTAGTAGTATGGCTGGGTCAAAGGGTATGCACATTTTGATAACTTTTTGGGCATAATTCCAGATTGCTCTCCAGAATGGTTGGATTCTTTCACAACTCCACCAACAATGCATCAGTGTCCCAGTTTTCCCACAGCCCCTCCAACATTCATCGTTATTTGTTCCTGTCATCTTAGCCAATCTGACAGGTGTGTAATGATACCTCAGAGTTGTCTTAATTTGCATTTCTCTGATCAATAGTGATTTGGAACACTCTTTCATATGAGTGGAAATAGTTTTAATTTCATCATCTGAAAATTGTCTGTTCATATCCTTTGACCATTTATCAATTGGAGAATGGCTTGATTTCTTATAGATTAAAGTCAATTCTCTGTATATTTTGGAGATGAGGCCTTTATCAGAACCTTTAACTGTAAAAATTTTTTCCCAATTTGTTACTTCCCTTCTAATCTTGTTTGCATTAGTTTTGTTTGTGCAGAAACTTTTTAATTTGGTGTAATCAAAATGTTCTATTTTGTGATCAATAATGGTCTCTAGTTCTCCCTTGGACAAAAACTCCTTCCTCCTCCACAAGTCTGAGAGGTGAACCATCCCATGTTCCTCCAATTTATTTATGATTTCGTTCTTTATGCCTAAATCTTGGACCCATTTTGATCTAATCTTAGTATGTGGTGTTAAATGTGGGTCCATGCCTAGTTTCTGCCATACTAATTTCCAGTTTTCCCAGCAGTTTTTGTCAAATAATGAATTTTTATCCCAAAATTTGGGATCTTTGGGTTTGTCAAAGATTAGATTGCTATTTTTATTCACTATCTTGTCCTGTGAACCTAACCTATGCCACTGATCAACTAGTCTATTTCTTAGCCAATACCAAATGGTTTTGGTGACTGTTGCTTTATAATATAGCTTTAAATCAGGTACACTTAGACCACCTTCCTCTGACTTTTTTTTCATTAGTTCCCTTGCAATTCTCGACCTTTTATTCTTCCATATGAATTTTGTTGTTATTTTTTCTAGGTCATTACATCCATGTATTCTAATGGAAGTTCTTTATAAGGGAAGGTGTAAAAGTGATGATGATGATGATGATGATGATGATGATGATGATGATGATGATAACAATAACACTTATATTTCATCTCTACTTCCTGGCCTCCTGTATTCATGCCAGAAGCTATGCTGGGAGATTTTTATATTTCCTTTTTCAAGATATAGGTTTAGTATGTAAAATGTATGGGATTGCCTGTCATCGGGGGGAGAGAGTGGAGGGAGGGGGGGATAATTTGGAAAAATGAATACAAGGGATAATATTATAAAAAATTACTCATGCATATATACTGTGAAAAAAAATTCTAAATAATAAAAAAAAAGATATAGGTTTAGTTCATCCTATTTTTTGTTTGGATGTTTGTTTTTATTGTTGTTTTGTTTTGTTGTTGTTATTGTTGTTGTTGTTTGTTGTTTGTTTTTTGCATCTGTTTGCCCAGAATTTAGCAAAGACTCCAGTCATACTTCACTTGATCTTTTATTCCCCCATGGTCCTATTCAACAGCCTAGCCAAACATCTTGTGATTGGCTCATACCATTTCTAACCCCATCACTCCTCTAGTTCTGGAGTCAAATCATCTTTGCCATCATCTGGGAATAGATGTGCCAACATCTGTCTCCATCTATGCCCTTAGGTGTTCCTTCTCCTACTGGTAACCTCCCTGGAATCTCCATTGGGAGAGAGTGCCTCCAAGAGTCACCTCATCTAGACTTAACCCATTTCCTTAACCCCAGCTTTTCAGCTCTCCCTTTTTGTTTTATCTTTTTACATTAGGATGAAGCCTCCTAGCTGACAGGAGTTCTCCTTCAGGACAGTACTTGGGGTAGAAGAAATGCTTTGAAATTTCTTTTTGACTCACAGTTGACTATGACTCGCTCTTCACACTCTCCATTCTTTCAATATCATAACTACTCTGGATATCCTTCCACTACTATTCATGTGCTGTTTACCCCCAATAAAATGCTAGTTATTCATGGGTAGGGATCTTATTTTGTTTTAGCACTTGTTTCCCTAAGTTTAGAATATTATTTGATACATGGTAACTGCCTAGTGTTTTTCATCCACCCACTTGTTTATTCATTCATTCATAATGATTGACACTTTGAAGTGGCCAAAGACTTTCCATCATTATCTCAATAATGGCCCACAACAATCCCTTAAGGTAGGTGCTACAGGTATCAACATTCCCGTTTTACAGATGATATGACTGAGGTTCAGAGATAAGAATTGTATCATCATCACATAGCTGGCACATGTAGTAAGTAGCAAAGACAGGACTTGAACTCACAGCTTTCTGACCGCCATTTCCTTACCATATCCATTGGTATATGGATACCATATACTATGAAAGTTTGCCTTATTTTATCTGTTCAGCAGTGCAGCTGTCAAAGGAACTTGGGGGGAGGGCTCTCTTATAATCTTATAGTAAATTTTCAAAGGGACCCAATTCCCTTGTTCATGGCAGTCTAAACTTGTGCAGCATCCAACAGCTAAAGATCACCCACCACAGAGAGAGTGCGTGACCTCAATTAGATTTAACAACTATTATTTTATGTACCCAAATCAGAAGGAAGCAGGGACTGGAGACAGAAGGGAGTCAAGTCAATATGCTTCCTACCTTTCTCTTATGAGCAAGCCCACGAAACTATGTGTATATCATCGATAAACTCGATAGTCTGACTATGAGACGTTTTATCTATTTCTTTTTGGATCTTGTGACTGATGAGCCCAAACCCCCAAAAGGGAGGATCATCTTTAGCATCTGTCCATAAGTAGAAATGGCAAGTGCCTAAATGATATAACTGGAGGGACGACAGCAAACGCCTATGCCTTAAAACCTAATTTGACATCCCAGCCAATCAACCAACTAATAAACATTTATTAAGCTCCTACTATATACCAGGCACTGTGCTAAGCTGCCACAATGCCCCAAAGTTCCATGTTATTCCTTTTGTTGCAATTTTAGAGAATCCATCCTTATCCCTTAACAATTACTTTCAGATTAGTTGACCATCTTATCTTTTGTCCTTTAGAAAGGTCCTAAGGGGAAAAAAAGATTCAGAATAATTAAAATGGAGTAAAGAAAAATCCAGTCTATTGGCAATCCATAGGAGGCCAAGTTCTAAAAAGTTAGAGGGTAGCATGAGGGTATCAGATGTCCTGTAAGGTTTGATGGGGAGAAAACACTGGAAGGGAGATGTGAGAGAGAAAGGGAACTTGAACTATTTCTCAATTTTAGCTAAGATCAATTTGTCTCCAACAAGCCAGTGATTCAAATAGTAAAACTTTTGTTATAGTCTTTTATTATATGTTACTTTTTTACTCACAAACTAATTTCGCACCCATTCAAACACCCCCAAAGTCAGCAGGTGTCCAAGAACTTTATGATCTCTGTTCATTTCTTAGAAGAGTTTCCTATTTGAGAAAGCAATAGAGGAATACTCCATGTTACAAGATTTCCCTGAAAGAGACCTATAAGTCCTCCAAGTCTAAAAATATTCCTATTCTTCATCTAAGTCTGAGACATGCTGGTCATATTTTCCTTAAATTGAAATCTCCTGGAGATATGATTTGGAAAATAATGGGCTTGTACCTCTGAAGATGATTCAATCTAAAAGATAACAGCATAATTGCTAATTCCTTGCCAAGAATTACTTTCCATATCACCATATCACCCAGGCACCTTATTCAATCACCTTCCAGCTCACTCTCCAGTCTCTTACAACCTGGGATCCCTAGGGATAGCTAGCAATCCTTTATATCTTGTCTTCTCCCATTAGATGTCAGCTCCTAGGGGACAGGGACTGTAATATATTGGGGGTTTTCTATCCCAAAACTTTGGTGTCTGACCTATGAAAATGATTAGTCAAGGTTCCCTGACTTTTGAGATCTCCTGAAAGAATCCTGGCATCTTTGACACTTCACAGGGTGCAACTTAGCCTTAGCCATGTCTGGGCCAATGAATCATGAAGTCTTTGAAAGCACCTGAGTAACAACCCTGCATTTTGTTTTCCCAAATCTGCTCCTAGTATGTCAGGGAGCTATTATTGAGATGCCCTTCTCTCATGACCTTCAACCCTGACCAGCCCATCACAACAGCATCTTGGCTAGATCTTGGAGGACAAGTATTTAAACCGCTGAACCTGTACCTGGAAACAGAAGTCATATTTATCAGTGCTTCCATCTGAGGCCCTACCAGAGATAATTAAGCTGTGTTAATTCTGAGAAACAAGCCAGCTTTCAATTTGGAAATCTCTCAGGACATTAGTGTGGCAACATCTTTTTTTATAGAGGTTTTGATCCTCAGGGTGTTTCTCTGAATTTAAAAGAAAAAAAAAAAACTTGTGAGACTTAATTAATAACAGCCCTAGTGGATGAGGGCCAAGGTTAAGCAAACTCTGTTCTGACTACACTTCTGCTGATGTCAGGTAAATCACATCTTTTTCAGGGCAGCAGGGGGCTGCTTGATAAGTTACACTAAGAAATTGCTCAGCATCTTGGGTAATACTTAGGTGTCTTGCAAGAATTCATTTTCTTTTCATCAAAGGAAGACTTTGCCCACCTACTGTGGGTCAGTCCTCTCAGTTCAACTCCAAAACATCCTTCTCTTCATGTCCCACTGAGAGAAAATAGGCTCTGTGGTCACGGGATGGGAAGGGCGAAGCCCTCTGCTCTCATCTGTTTCCTCATCCCCATTACCTTAGGATCATAAGATGAAGGATTTAAAGGTAGAAAGACCCTTCAATGGCATCCAGTCTAGCTTTCTCATTCTCCCAATGAGGAAACTGAGACTAAGGCAGAAGACATTCAGCAAAGTCTTTACACTATTGTCAAATATTGTGTCCCCATATCTATTCTTTGCCTTCTCCAGTCCATTCTTCACATAGCTGACAATGACAATTTTCTAATACACATGCTGCTCCCCTCTCCTAACCTACACACACACACACACACACACACACACACACACACACACACACATACACACACACACACATACACACACACACATACACACACACACACATACACACACACACATACACACACACACACATACACACACACACACACACACACACACACACACACACACACGAATGGCAATAGACTCTAATGACCCATTGCTTTTAAGATCAAATATAAACTCTTTTCTGAAACATGGAGAGCTCTATATAACACCCTTTCTTATCTTTCCAGTTTTCTTCCATGTTACTCCCCTTAAAGAACTGCAGTCCAGACATACTGAAGGACATGCCCTTCTTCACATATGATACTCCATCTTGGATCTCCATGTCTTCACGGCTTTCTCCCATATTTAGAATATGCTTCTTTCTCTCCACTATTACACACATTCTCTAGCTCGATCTTCCAAGTCTTTTACTGTTACATCTTAATTATTATGATAGCCATACAAATAGATCTCACCTTCAGGTTTCTTTCCACACAAAGATATATTCCCATAAAACAATCAACAAATATTTATTGTGTCTTTACTCTGTGCCAGTCACTATATAAAGCACTGGAGAAATACAGGGGGAAAAAAGCAAAAAAAAAAAATTCCTTGTCTTCAATGAGCTTAAAATCCAATGGGGAAAACAACATACAAATGAATATATACCAAAAAAGCTGAGCACAAAATAAGTAGTATAAAACTGATAGAGTGAAGTCACTAGAGTTAAGAGGGGTAAATGCCTTTTCTTAAAGGTAAAATTTTTATAATTAAGAGAGTGAAGTCACTAGCCTTAAGAAGGGTAAATACTTTTTCTAAAACTTGAATTTTACTTGGGACTTAAAGAGAGCTGAATAATTCAGTACATAGCAATGAGGAGGGAAAACATTTATGTCATGGGGGACAATCACAAAAAAATGAGAGAACCAAGAAATGAAGTATCTTCTTCATGGAGCAGCCAGGAGTAAAGTCCTGGAGAGATGAGTAAATGGTGGGAAATAAGATTAAAGAATACTGGAAAAGCAGCAAAGGAATAAGTTATGAAGGGCTTTGAATGCCAAACAGATTATTTTCTTAATTTTTTTAGTCCTGGAAACAATATGGAACCACTGTAACTTATTGAGAAGAAGCTGATGATGTGGTTGGACCTGTTGTTGTTCATCCTTTATTTTTGAAGAAGACCAATGACATCATGGATCTGAGTCTTCACTCACACATGAATTGGACTTATGTTGCACGTCAGCAACAGCCTCATTCTCCCTTCCAGAGTCACTGAAGTACAGAGGCAGGAGAGATGTCAGAATCATTGGTAATGGTCTGGGATGGCGTAGATGACCTTGGTGTCTTCAATGTCTGGCCAAGCTCTAAATAGGCCAAATTGCCTCTTTCAGCCATTTTCGTGGTCTCTGTCCACTCATTCCTCCAGACAAAGTCTCTAGGGAGAGACACCCTGCTAAGTTACCCATAAGCTTGCAGCCTATTGGTTACCCTCAACCTCTCTAAGCATATTTGAAGCTACTCTTTAGAACAATCCCTTTGGTGGCTGAGTGTTTGGACTGAAGCAAGGAGAGGCTTGAGGCAGGCACCTTCGTGAACAAGCTGTGAAAGGAAGATGAGGGTAGAGGCAGTGGCAGAGGAGAAAATGTAGCATCTACGAATGATGTTGCAAAGGGGAAAATCAATTAGAGACTTAGGAAACAGACAAGGAGGAGTGAATGAGGCAGGGGAATGGAATATGGTGGAGGCCTCCATTAGGAGAGGTAGAGAGGGCACAAGGGGGAAACGATGAGTCCCATTTTGGACATTTTTAGTTTAAGATCTTTACTGGTCTTTCAGAGAACACCTGCAAGCACAAGAGTGTTTGTTCAAGAGTGTGATCTGGATGAGGATCCAGCAAAAGAAATTGAGGAGCAGTCAGATAGTTAGGACAAAAAAATTCAGAAGAAACAGCTGAGCAACAAGCCTAGAAAGAAAAGAGTATTGAGGAGGAGATGAACAAGAGTGTCAAGAAGTCAAGAAGAATGAGGATTTGCCAATGTGGAGATCATTGGTAATTATGGAGTTTGGATGAATTATATAATATTATATATAATATATAATATAATAATTGGTAATTATTAGTTTTGGATGAAATGATGGGATCAGACTCAGGATTATAAAGTACTAAGAAGAGAGAGAAGAGAATGTGTTGTAAATGATTCTTGGAAGAGTTTAGCCACAAAGAGTAAAAGAGCTGGCAGGGATGGAAGATCAAGTTGTTGTTTTTAAGATAAGGAAGACTTGGGAAGGATGGAATGAACGAATAAACAGTGAGCAATTGAAGATAAATTATTGGATTGCATTAACAGGGTTGGTGCTCTATTCGGATGGAATGGAATCACTTGAAAAGGTAGAGGAGTAACCTTGGAAAGGAGTCAGATCTCTTTATCATGTGAAACAGAGGTAAAAGAGAAGGAACTGACGGGAGGGATTTGAATGATGTAGATAGGGAAGAAGGATAAGGGAGAACTGACAACAAATAGCTTCAATTTCAATCTGTAAAACATGAGGCAAAGTTCTCAGCTGAGAGCGTGAGGGGGAGGGAAACCATGAGAGTTTTGAGGACACTGGCAAAGTTTGGAACAGCTGCTGTGGAAAGTGAAATAGTGAATTGCAAAGGATTGACTACAAGCGTGAGGAGCCAGTTTGAGGTTATTCACTATACATTTATAGTGGACTAATCAGAACAATTACATCATTTTCTCCACTTTATTTGGGAAAAAAAGTAGGTAGAAGTGAAAGTGGTCAATGATACAAGGGTGAAGCTTGGATGATCATATTTGGCAAAAGGATAACTGGCTAGGGATTCAAAAAAAGGAAGACTGGAGAGAGAGAGAGAGAGAGAGAGAGAGAGAGAGAGAGAGAGAGAGAGAGAGAGAGAGAAGAGAGAGAGAGAGAGAGAGAGAGAGAGAGAGAGAGAGAGAGAAGAGAGAGGAGAGAAGAGAGAGAGAGAGAAAGGAGAGAGAGAGAAAGGAGAGAAGAGAGAGAGAAAAGGAGAGAGAGAGACAGAGAGACAGAGAGAGAGAGAGAGAGAGAGAGAGAGAGAAAGAGACAGAGACAGAGAGAGAAGAGAGAGACAGAGAGAGAAGAGAGAGGAGAGAAGAGAGAGAAGAGAGAGAAGAGAGAGAGACAGAGAGAAAGGAGAGAGAGAGGAGAGAAGAGAGAGAGAGAAAGGAGAGAAGAGAGAGAGAAAAGGAGAGAGACAGAGAGAAAGGGAGAGAGACAGAGAGAGAAGAGAGAGGAGAGAGGAGAGAGAGAAGAGAGAGAGAGAGAGAGGAGAGAGAGAGAGAGAGAGAGAGAGAGAGAGAGAGAGAGAAAGAGAGAGAGAGAGAGAGAGGAGAGAAGAGAGAGAAAGGGAGAGAGAGAGAAAGGAGAGAGAGAGAGAAAGGAGAGAGAGAGAGAGGAGAGAAGAGAGAGAAATAGAGAGAGACAGAGAGAAAGGAGAGAGAGAGAAAGGAGAGAAGAGAGAGAAAGGAGAGAAGAAAGAGAGAAAAGGAGAGAGAGAGACAGAGAGAGAGAGAAAGGGAGAGAGACAGAGAGAGAGAAAGGAGAGAAGAGAGAGAGAGAGGACAGACAGAGAGAGAGAGAGAGAGAGAGAGAGACACAGAGAGAGAGAGAGAGAGAGAGAGAGAGAGAGAGAGAGAGAGAGAGAGAGAGAGAGAGAGAGAGAGAGTATGTGTCAATATAGGAGGAAGTGGAAAGAGTGACTAGTGAAAGGGAGATGGCCTGGGAGAGAAATGAGTAGTCAAGTGATTGGAGATCATGGTGCAGATAAAAGGAAAGCTGATAGATTGTGGTTGAATGTTGAAGTAATACATTTGTAGGTCATGGCAAGATCAAAGTTATAGCAAGTTTTGCGTGGGACTGAGGTGGAATGGAAAAATCACAGAAATTGAATGGGTTGGCATAATGAGTGGTAATAATATTTGTGGAAGAGTAAATATGTATGTTGAAGTCCCTTAGTAGGAAAGCAGAAGAGTAAAATTGTGAGTTATATACAGAATTCATCAAGAAAGGAAGGGAGTTCTCTAGGGATCATAGATCCTATTATCTATAAGACAACAGCTAGTAACAGTAGGCTTTTGATCGGTAAATATGAACTCCATGAGCCTCGGAGGAAGAGTAGTTGCTGAATGATGGAGCTAGGAAAAGAAACTGGAAGTGTCAATGAGGAGCAAAGAAAATTTAAAACTTGTGTCTTGACCAGTGAACTGAGGAGAGGAGGTGCAGGTGCAAACAGTACTGGAAAGGGTGGCCAGGGAAGTGGTATCATCAGGAAAGTCAAGTTTAAATAATGCCTAATAGATAGAAGAAGTCAGCGATGGAAAGATTTAAGCTAAAGGGAACTTTGAAGCCAATGGAACAATTATTCCATATGGACCCAGGCATTCCTCTGTTTGTTTGTCATTCTGAAAGCATAGGTGTGACCATGTCATTCATTGACTCTATAAACTCCAGTGGCTCCCTATTACCTCCAAGATCAAATATGATCCTTTGGCTTTTAAAGCCCTTTACAACCAGATCCTGCCTAGTTTCCCAATTGTATTGCACCAAACTCCCACATATTCTATGCTTCAGGGCTGTTAGCCTCCTTGTTCTTTCTAATATGTAATGCTCTGCCTTCTGGCTGTATTTTTGCTGGCTCTCCTCCATGCCTAGAATGTTCTCACTTATTGTTTATGCCTCCTGGCTTTCTTCAAGTCATACCTAAAACCCTACCTCGTACAAACAGGTTTCCCGTTGTTCCTTTTAAAACTAATTTTTCTTCTCTCAGAGTGATGGCCCCTATTTTCTTCCATATGGATCTTGTCTGTAAAGAGTTATTTGTACTGCCTTTTCCCTTAGACTCTGAGACTGTGTTCTTGCCTTTCTTTTTATCCCAGTGTCTATCACGAAGCCTAGCACATATTAGGTGCTTAATAAATGGCTTGCTGACTGTCTGTTGGTTTGGATATAAATGGATATCTCAATCTGGACCTATCATAGACCACAGAGGAACTGGCCCCGGCATGACACGGGTCTTGGAATATGGAAAATGCTATTAAGTTTAGGAATATAAATACAAACAGAAAGAAGACAGTGTCTGTGCTCAAGAAGCTTCCAGTCTAATTCAGAAGACAACTTGTAAAAAGAAGCTTCAAATGACAAGAGGGAGGAATAAAAGTACCAGCAAAGAATAAAGGTAGAGAAAGACACAAATGTAACCTGGAGACCAATAAGACTTCTCCATTAGCTGTGATGACTGTGTTAGCACCCTGGATACCTTGGAATCAGCCAGAGTCAGGGTAAGCAAAAGTCCTTGGTCTTTATTCTTGGTCTTTAGCTGTAGAAGTGAAGGGGATGGACACAGGATCTCCATGACTTTACCTCTTTGTCTCCCGCCCATAAAAGACTGTGGCTAGTCTTACTCCACATGATTGGGCCAACACAGGATAATGGGGAGGGCCATTTTCCAAGCATATTCTTATAGAATATTGTCCAATAGGTAATTAGACTTAAGTGCTCGATTGTTCCAACCTTAGCCCATTAACTCAAGAGTTTCAGCCCTTTACATCTAGCTCTTTGAGATCATAAATTGCTTCATGTTTTCTTTGGGAATCCCCAATGTCTAATATAGTGCCTGGCACGTAATAAATGTTTTTGATTATAGTCATGGAACCTAGATTTACAAGTGGCAGAGGGAAGTTGAGCATGTAGTCAATTTTAGACATTTTACAAATGAGGAAACTGAGGCCCAGTAACTGGAAATGACTTAAATAGTATCAGATGGATCATAGCTTTCAGAGACAACATTTGAATTCACATGATCAGTCTCCAAATCTAACATTTCTCTTCATCATGCTCTATCTCACCTCAATAAGTTCCTTCTCTCTGAGTCTCAGTTTCCTCATTTGTGATTTGAGATTATAAGACCTGATAGTCTCTGAGAATCCTTCTATCTCTAAAGTATGTCTTCATTATGTTTTTTTCCCCCTAGCTCCCTTTGACTCCCAGGAAGATTGAATTCACTCTCATCCATATTGATGTGAGAGTTCACTGCTGTCTTGGTTCAGTGTACAGGTGAAGACAGGCAGACATTTTTGTTAATTGATGGAATCCCTACATCCAGGACCTAGCTATGTCAAATAGAAAAAGAGGAGAAGCTCTCTCTATGCAGAATCTGAGAGCCTCGGGCCACCCAGTTTTGGCTTTTTTGATCACAGACAGAGCTTTTCCTAACTGCATTGGAAAGTTTCATCTCTGGCTGGAAAGCTGTCATAAGGCATTAGTCCAATGTTTAGTTTTGTTCAGAACATTCCAACCAGAAGCCTCAAGCAGGCAGGCATGTCACCGTGACCTCTTCTGCCTTGAAAGAGTGGAGTCATCGAATGCTGAATCCACAGAGCCGAGTTCTAAGCCGAGGCGGGGTGTGGCACACAATCAATATCCACAAGGCAGTTTCTGGAGACAGTCAGGGCCCAGAACCTTTTGGCAGAGCCAAGTCTGGGCACTGGCTGTGGAATGGAAGAAAGGTGAAATCGTCATTGGCTGATCTGCAGGAACGTTGCAGTTCTTTAAAAGCCCCTAGGCCCTGGGAGCTTCCTTCATTTTTGCCCCTAATTGGCAAAGGAGCGGGGAGCATGCATAGAACAGCCCTTTCACTTTCTTGAGGATGCTATCCATCAATCATTTCCAAGGCTTACTCTTCTGCCTCATTCTCTCTCTCACCCTTGCTCTCTTAGCTCACATTTCTACTTTTCATGGGTACCGTCACCGCTACAGCCAAATCTAATGATGTGCTTGACTGGCAAGGGCACCAATGTGCTCTTCTCCCCTGTTTTCTAAAATATTTAAAGAATCAACAGATAAACAGAAAGTCTTCATGTCACAGTTTGCCAGGGACAATACTGATTGATGAACTCCTCATGGGGGTTACTGGAGATCAGAGTCTGGAAGCTGGAGACTTGATCTCTCATTCTGGTTCTGCTGCTACATAGCTAAGTGGCCCTCACTAAATCATTGAGCCATTCTGAGACCATGAAGGCTGGCTAAAATTATCTCTAAGATCCCTTCTATAGGAAATGTTTGAAAAGCCCAGGATCCAATGATCTTCCCAGTTACATGAAAGGAAACGTCACTAAGTAGGTTTCCAAGATTTCTCTTCTGACAATGTCTGCTGTGTATGAAGCTTGTCATCATCATCATCATCATCATCATCATCATCATCATCATCATTCTCATTATTGTCAGATCATAGAACTAGCATTGGAAGGGACCTGGTTGATGATCAAATCTAGACTTCAGCTTCTTAAACTGTAGTTTGTGGCCCTATATGGGGTCTCCTAACTAAATTTGGGGGTCACAAAATTATGATTTGTTATGAGCAAATGTTCAATTTTTATTTCTATTTTATATGCTTACATTGCAGGATCACATAATTTCTCGGTGAAAAGAGATCTGGAGTGGAAAAACTTTAAGAAACTCTGGTCTACCCCCTTTTTTTCAGATGAGAAAGATAAAGGTCAGAAAAGTTAAATGACCTCCTTAGAGTCACACAGCTGGTAATGGTCTTGAAGCAGAATCCAGATCTTCTTGATCTAACTCTAGTGCCTAATCCAGGGAGAGAGTTAACCTTCTACTAAATGCAATTTGTCTCCCCAGCACACAGCACAGTGATGGCAGACACTTAATAGGTGCTAAATATATGCTTCCTGATTACTTGAGTCCACATTCAGCAAACATTCATGGAGTACATATGGTGCTGAAGGGATTGAGAGATCTATAGCAGGGAAGAGAAGGTATATAGATAACCTTTGTTTGTTTGCTTTTAATAGATTGTAAGTACATGGAAGAGCTGAAATTATAATTTATTGAAGTTCAATGGAGAAAAAAAAAAAGATCATTTCTACCTGGGAGACATCAAGAAAACTTTCAAGAATAAGTAGCATATGAACTGGATTTTAGAAGATAGAAACAATTTCCATGTGAGGGAGTGAGGGAATAGGGGGTTAGAACATTCAGTGATATTAAAAATAAAAAAAAATTTAAAAAAAAACCAAGGATCACATCCAGAACTTTAAATCATCCCATTTGGCTGCAAAGTAGAGAATATGAAGGGCTATTGGATGAGATAATGCAAAGAAAGTACAGATTGGAGCCACATAATGAGGAGGCTTGACCCTCCAATGAAGAGTTGCATCATCTTTCCTTAAGAAGATAATAGGGAGCCACTGAAGATTTTTTTAGCACTCAGCAGGCTGTAGAGCTCAGAATAGTTGGAGGGAAGAGAGGCGAGAGGCTGAGAGACTAGGATGATGGGTATGTCAGTAATGAAAGGACAGGATTTAAGATAGTGGAGAGAAGGAAAATGGATGGAAGGGGAAGGAGAATTGCAGATGTCAGTGAGGGATAGATAGCCAGAAACCAAAGGGAATTTTAAGGAGTTAAAGATGACTCTAGTCATCTCCAGAAGTGTGTTGGAAAGTCAAGTCTTGCATCCTGTCCCTTTAAGTGGTTGATTCCAATTCTAACTCCTAATACTGGCTTGAGGAAACATAGCCCTGGAAGACATTCACAGAAAGAGCCTTGTTTTCCACATACTTACCACTTCATCCGCCTCCTTAAAAAAAAAAAAAAAAAATTAAAAATGGGGGTTGAGTTTGGAATTTGTTGATTTATCGTATTTTCTTTTTCTTTTTTTCTAAAAAAGAAAAAAAAAATTTCAACATACTTGAAGACCAAAACAGTTTTGCAGTTGAGGGGCCAAGTTCTGCGTGCTGGGGTTAGGCGGTGCCGGATCATAGGAATTCTGGGCCCCGCAGTCAATTTCTCTGCCAATAGGAGGCAGGCCATGCTACCAGGTCATCCTCTGGCTGACCAGTGCCTACTCTAGGCTGCCAGGGCCAGTGAGAGAAAAGGAAGAGGGCAGGGGGCCTTGGTACCCTGTCATTCCCCCACCCTCTCCAGCTTCTGCTTTTCTCTTTGCTCCCTCCTCAACATCCCCCTCTCCGTGTCTATCCAACAGCCTGCCATTTATCATCCTACATCTGCCATCTGGGCTGCACCCAGCTCAGGCGCCTGACACTGTACCATGACCTACTTAAGGCTGATTGCTGCAGGCCAGCCTGTCCTGCTGCTCCCACAGCAAGGTTAAGTAAGAGAGGGAGACTGGAAAACACAGAGGCCCATTGGGAAGGGTGAGGCCAGTATAAGTCACCCGTGAAAAGATGCAAGAGGAGGGAAAAGGGAAGGGCGACTTCCCTATTGATCAAACTCAGGGATGCAATCTAGAAAGGGCCAAGACATTTGCAAGCAAGGTTGGGGCCTCCCCAACTCCTCAGAATCTGATTCCAAGCTAGTCTCGATATGTGGGTCAGGCTTTCTGGAATGGACAAAGGCGTTGCCTTTTGATCTATCCCCATTGCCGCAGCTGAGCTGGAACCCTAGCCTGCTTCATCTCCTGCCTTTAGGGAGAATATGTTGATCCCCAAGCAGAATTCATCAGCAGAAGAAGCCCTCAGGCTAGGACTTGGATGAAGAAGAGCCACATCTGGCTGTCCTGGCTATTGCTACAAAGACCAATAAGAGGCTGAAAGCATAAAGCCTATTTATTCCAGGGCAAAAAGTAAGACCGAATCCTCAAGAATATGGAGGCTAGTTGTGGGTGTGAATGCTTTGGGTGAGCAGGCTCGGCAAAATGACAAAATAACAACCATCACCAAACAAAAGCAGCAGCAACAACATAACAATCTCAATAGTTTGAGATTTACAAAGTACTTTGTGGCCATTCCTTCGTTTTATCTCCCTTTGCCCCTAAAAAATGAGGGACACTTCCCTTTAACTTGGTACGATAGGTACCATAAGTCTTATACAGACCCTCTTATTAATATGGAAGGAAACTGAAATCCAGAGAAGGGAAGCAGTATCTCCATGCTGGAAGGAGTTGATCTTGGGTTTTGCTATCACTGCAATTCAGCATGTTTTGCTCTATACTATGCTGACTGTCCTTAAACCCATTCATGTCACAACCACAATGCAGCCTACCTTAGTGTAGCAAGCACAGGATATAGTCAAAAAGACCTGAGTTCAAATCCAGCTGGAGATTTCCTAGCCACATCTCCCTGACCAGTTGCAGCCTACCTTAGTGTAGCAAACACGGGATATAGTCAAAAAGACCTGAGTTCAAATCCAGCTGGAGATTTCCTAGCCACATCTCCCTGACCAGTTGCAGCCTACCTTAGTGTAGCAAGCACAGGATATAGTCAAAAAGACCTGAGTTCAAATCCAGCTGGAGATTTCCTAGCCACATCTCCCTGACCAGTTGCAGCCTACCTTAGTGTAGCAAACACGGGATATAGTCAAAAAGACCTGAGTTCAAATCCAGCTGGAGATTTCCTAGCCACATCTCCCTGACCAGTTGCAGCCTACCTTAATGTAGCAAGCATGGGATATAGTCAAAAAGACCTGAGTTCAAATCCAGCTGGAGATTTCCTAGCCACATCTCCCTGACCAGTTGCAGCCTACCTTAGTGTAGCAAGCACAAGATATAGTCAAAAAGACCTGAGTTCAAATCCAGCTGGAGATTTCCTAGCCACATCTCCCTGACCAGTTGCAGCCTACCTTAGTGTAGCAAGCACAAGATATAGTCAAAAAGACCTGAGTTCAAATCCAGCTGGAGATTTCCTAGCCACCTCCCTGAACAGTCATTAATCTTTCTCAGCATCAGTTTTTCCATCTGTAAAATATAGATAATAACACCACCTTCCCACAGATTGGTGTCAGGATCAGCCAGGATATTTTCTGTAGACCAAGTCACCCAGTAGAGGGATAACATTCAAGACCTCGGGGTCACTGATACAACAGGACAGTTCTTCCCTGAGGTTCTGCCCCTGCTGTACAAAGTTACCAAGTTCAGGTAGAAGAGGTAATGCCATCTAGTGGTCAGACACTGGCACTGACAGAAAGTTCTATCATTCAAGTTAAGAGTTAAGAGTTAGCTCCTCTCTCTGGGTCTCAATTTGCCTCCCACAAAATTTGAGTTAGATAAAAATTAATGAAAATAAAATAATGGGGGACAGGAAGAAGTAGACTACTGGAGTCTTCCTCCAATCTCTTATCCAGGAATGATTCATGATGATGATGCTAGCGGGGCACACAACCTCATAGAAAATCCCCAGGAGGTCATCTACAGTCTCTCAACCATCTGACCAAGAATTAGCAATAAAGCACTCCCACCAAGTTGTCATCCAGCCTTTGGGAGCTCTCCAACAAACACGACAAGCACTTCCCCATTTGGACAGCTCTCATTGGTAGGAAGCTTCTCAAGACTCCATCCTAGATTTGTCTCTTTGCAATATCAACTTTTTGCTCCTGATTTTACTCCCTGAGAATAAACAATATTCTCTCTCCCTCTCACCTTCCAATTCTCAGAATCTCTGTCTTTAAGACTCAGATCAAAATCCCCTTTTAAAAGATGTCTTCCCATTCTCCATACTCCCTCATATTAGTGCCTTCTCTCTGAAATTATCTCTCATTTATTCTTTCATTTATACTCTATATATCTTATATTGACATAGGTGTTTGCATGTTTTCTTTCCTGATTAAAATTAAAACTCCTTGGAGGCTGGAACCTTGTTTTTGTTATTTGGCACTAAGGGCTTAATAGGTGTTTAGTGATGATAGTGAAGTCGAATTCCTTCTCCCAGAGACTGTCTTCCTTCAAATACCTGAAGATCACTGTCAGGCTCAGGCTCACCTCACCCTGATCCTTCTTTTCTCCCTACTAAAAAACCCTAATTCTGTCCATCCATTCATTAATACATATTTATTAAGGCCCTTGCAGATCCCAAAAGCCTGCCTTTGAATTCCTTCTAGTTTTTCAAAGTCTTTCCTAAAATGTTCCACTCAGAAGTGAGCCCACTCTACTCCAGAGCTTGTCTGCCCAGAGCCCAGGTGATCACCATCTAATAGGCGGGCATTCGGCCTTTTTGAACAGAGGAAAGATCATTTTCACTTTCCTGAATACTATAGGAGCCAAAAGCTTGGGCCCAGACCGGGGCTGCATGTGATTTGACCAATGTTTAGCCTATGGGGACTATGTTCACTGAGGCTTTTAACTAACTGAGTTACAGAAGGAAGAATGTCTCAGACAATAGTGACTGTTTTTGAAGGGTTATGGGCTATGTTGGGAATGATCTCTGACTTACTGAAGAAGTAAGCTGAAAAGGCCCAACAACCTTTGCTTTGGAGACAAGGAACTGGCCAAGCAATACCCACAGAGGCCCATGACCTATGCAGTGTGGTATCCTGTGTAATGTGCATGGATATAGGAACATGGATTTGGGCCCACCTCAGAGCCAGAAGAGTCTAGATATTACATTTATTAAACTCCAGCTTCTCCTTGATGAAGAACCGAACTTCCTGATGATTAGAACCCTGAACCAGCTAACTACTTCAATACACACACATACAAGGAGGTTTTCAAAACTAGAAACCCTCTACTAGCAAGCTACCTTGATGCACACGTACGAGAACATTTGCATGAATGTTACTTCCAAATAAATATAAAATAAAAACCAAGGAAGTCAGTGGGTGGTGGATGGGGAGAAGGTAAGGAAAGGAAGGGGGCAATAACAGAAGAAAGGAGCAGGTTCTTGGTGTAAGCCGTGAAGGGATCTAGGGTTCCCAAGAGGATCACTGCTGAAGAACAGTTCTGGAAAAGGGGGGGTATACAGGGCAAAGGCATGTAAGCCAGAAATGGAATGGTGGTTTTGGGGAACATCAAAGTAGCCATTTTGGCCTGGAATGTGAGGTGGGAGGCAGATTTTTGAAGAGCTTTGAATGACAAGATATCCAAAGGGCTGTTGACAGATAAGACAAGAGATAAATCCCAAGATTCTTCTCGGGTTCCAGTTGGGATATCTTTCAGTCTGGAATTCTGGAAATGAAATGGGGGATAGGATCTTGTAACTCACTGGGCCACTTGTTTTCCTGGCTGTTTGGACTCCTCTAAACAAGCCCAGGGCAAGAACCTCCCAGGCACCTGTGACATGGGGAGATTCAGAGGACTCACTGCAAGGGCTTGTAGGAGATTTCACCTTTTGGACTCCAGATATCTGCTACAAAAGAGAAACTCCTGGCTCACTCTAGCCCTGCTCATCCTTGTGGATTCCTAAGCCTCTCCTTGAGTGGAGAGGGAAAGTTGGGAGACTGCCACTCAGGCACAGGGGGCTAGCAGGATAGGGATGCCCTCCTGAAGATTTCCCCCCCACATGTTTAGCTAATGAATGGCAAATGGCTCCCAGGACATGCCAAGGCAGGGTCTTAGGGAATGAGAACAGGAGATTGCGGGCACTTGTTTCCCCAGATGAGTGTCACGCTCCCAGTGCCAGCAGGTACACAAAATAATGAAGAGTACATCTCCAGGAGAGGCAGAGAAGGGTGACCCCAAAAAAGTCCAACCAGTTCTCAAAAAACAATATTCCACCTAGAGAGAAAAGCCAATGCAGAACCCATTTCATCTGGAAATTTCACAAAATAAAACTTTAAGTACTATCTGAAAATATACTAAGTCAGTTTCTGAAATGCAATCCAGCTCTCACCCAGACCCATTTCCATCTGAATTTGGCTTTGAATGAGTTTGGACCTTGATTTCCCAGCCTACTCCAACATGATGCTGTCACAGACCCCACACAGGAAGCAGTAGTTGTGCTAACCATGAACATGGGGTGAGAACATGTATGATGACAAAAAGTGACAGGAAATGCTCTCCTATTCTTAAATGTGTTTCCACCTCCATCCCCCATCCATCATTTCCAATAGAATGTCATCAGGGCAAAGACAAAGTGTATTCATTTCTGCCTTTGACTCCCCAGAGGCTGACATAGTGCTTGGCACATAGTAGGAATTTAATAAATGCTTATTGAATTTAATTGAAAGCTGAATCAAAACTCATCTCCATATGTTTTAAAAGTCTATGTGTGAGGAGTGCTATTTATCCAGGCTGCAGAATGTGTGGTGGCTGTTTTTAGGGATTTGCATATGGATTTGTGGACCCCTTGAAATAGCTCTGCTTTTCCCCAGAGTGCTAGAGCTCCAAAGATGGAATCTTCTCAGTTGAATGGAAATGCAACTGCAAAGGCTCTTACAAGTCACCTAGGTCACGGTTCCTCAAACATGTTTGCTGCCTATAACCTTGGACTTCTGGGAAATCTTTCCACATACCCTTTTCAAAATGAAAGCGAGTGGGTGCCATACATAGGCATATAATAAAAATCTTCCATTCCCTTATTTGATATGAAAGGAAATACATTTGAGATCTCACTCTGCATATTCCCAGAAGAATTCAAATAAAGAGAATGGCTTCAATAGCACAATGTTATTGTTTAGAAAATATTCTCTTTGTTCACTAGGCAAGCTCTCTTGGCAATATCCCCTGGAACTTTATTTCTCCACTAAGAACCTTTACCTGGATAGTTGTTTGTTTCTCTCCTTTACTTCAAATTCTCATTGTCTTTCTTACATCAAGGGATGTTGTCAAGGGGATTTCTTGTTCAAGTTCGGCTTTGACCAGATCACCACTGAAGTTTACAAATTTTTTTTGAAAAATGTATAATTTAGGTGCTAGGTCATCCTTTAGGAGCCTTACCATTGGTTTAATTTGGCTCAGCTGAGATTGCTTAGGCTTCCGAGAATTTATGTTCTTGCCAAAGTGCTAGTCCCAAAGCTGTGGCAGACACCTGATTCCTATTCTTCAATCCTGATTCCTCCTGTCAGAGAAGCTTTCAGTATCACTAATTAATTATAGATATTGTTTTGAGCATGAACTTAAAGTGGAAGGAGGTCAAAGCACTCCCTTTTTTAGGCCCCATCAAATCAAAGCTAGATAGTGTTCTTTTTACAACCTAACAGTACTCTGGCTCCTCAAATCCTCTAGAAGATTCCAATGGCTCCAATTCCTGAAATTTCTTTTTCTCATACTGACTCATGAGCTTTCATTGCTCTCCTAGTGTTCCTGAGGCAATGGCTTTGTTGGTTTTAATGCTTGTTTCTGTCTCAGTTGGTAGAGTGATCCCCTCTGTTACCCTAAACTTTGGGGCTTTTTCTGTTCTGTAATCCATGAGGCCTGGGATCATGACAGTAGGCCTCCAGAAATAACTGTCTCCTTAGTTTAATCCAGTGGTCCTCAAACTTTTTAAATAGGGGGCCAGTTCACTGTCCCTCAGACTGTGGGAGGGCCGGACTATAGTAAAAACAAAAGCTCCCACTCTGTCTCCACCCCTCAGCCCATTTGCCATCACCTGGCAGGCCACATAAACATCCTCAGCGGCTGCCTCTGGCCCACAGGGCCATAGTTTGAGAACCCCTGGTTTAATCACTAGATTTGCTTCTGACCCTGTGATAGTTGGTTTTCTGATCCTGGTCTTTTGCTTGGATGGCCTGATGCCCTGATTCACCTTCCTTATATCCAGGCTCTGCCCATCTGCTTTGTTGTTCTAAAAACTTCCAATCTCCTAGCCTATGGCATGAGAAAAAAAAGAAGGGAAGAAGGAAGGAAAAGATGAAGGGAGAAATGGAGAGACAAAGGGAAAAATGGAAGAAGGAAGGAATGGAGGGATGGAGGGAGGGAGGAAGATAAGGAGGTCAGTGAGAGAAAAAGGGAAGGAGGCAGGGAGAGAGAAAAGGAAAGAGGGAATAAAGGGAAAGGGGAAAAGAAAAAGAAAAAGAGAAGGAGGAAGGAAGAAAGGGAGAGAGGGAGAGAGAAAAGAGGAAACAATAAATAAAGGGAGGGAAGAAGAGAAGAAACATTCATTAAACCCTATTATAGGCCAGGCACTGCAGTTTTACAAATATCTCATTTGATCCTCATAGCAACTCTTAGAGATAGGTGCTATTATTATCCCCATCTTGATGGAACTGAGGAAAACAGATTTTAAGTGAATTGCCAAGGTCACAGAACTAGTAAGTATCTGAAACTGAATTTAAATTAAAGTCTTCTGGAATCCGGGCCCATGGCTCTATCCACTATGCCATCTGAGTTCCGAAGGTAGGAAACCAGTTGGCTGGATCTTAAACAGCACTCCTCCCACATCCTCTGTAGAAGTACCTGACCCTACCCCTTATGAATCAGAATACCTTTTTCATAGAAAAAGCCTAGGTGTCCAGACTAACAAACAGGAGTGGTCAAAAGTCATTACCTTTGGTCAAGATAGGAGAACATTTCTTTTCTTTTTATGCTAAAAATAGCTTCTTATTTTCAAAATATATGCAAAAATAGTTTTCAACATTCACTCTTGCTAAACCTTGTGTTCCAAATGTTTCTTTCTTTTTTTTTTTTTTTAGGCTAGGTTTAAGTGACTTGCCCAGGATCACACAGCTAGGAAGTGTTAAGTGTCTGAGATCAGATTTGAACTCGGGTCCTCCTGAATTCAGGGCTGGTGCTCCATCCACTGCGCCACCTAGCTGTCCCCCCCAAATGTTTCTCCCTCCCTTTTTATTCACCCACACCCCTAGATTACAAGTAATCAAATATGGATTAAACGTGCAATTCTTAACATTTCCATATTTACTATGCATAAGAAAACCATATCAAAAAGGAAAAAAAATGAGAAAGAAAAAAGAGCAAACACAACAAAAAAAATTGGAAATAATATGTTGTGATCCACACTCAGTCCCCACAGTGCTCTCTTTAAAAGGTGCAGATGGCTCTTTCCATCACTTGTCCATTGGAATTGACCTGAATCACCTCATTGTTGAAAAGAGCCATGCCCATCAGAATTGATCATTTTATAATCTTCTTGTTGTACCATATCTTGTACAATGTTCTCCTGGTTCTACTCCACTCAGTATAAGTTCATATAAGTCTCTGAAATCATCCTGCTAATTGTTTTTTGTAGAACAATAATATTCCATTATATTCATATAGCACAACTTATTCAGCCATTCCCCAACTGATGGGCATCCACTCACTTTCCAGTTTCTTGCCATTACCAAAAGGGCTGGTACAAACATTTTTGCACATGTGGGTCATTTGCCTCCTTTAACATCTCTTTGAGACACAGACCCAGTAGAGACACTGCTGGATCAAAAAGTATTCACAGCTTCATAGCCCTTTGGGCAAAGCTCTATATTGCTCTCCAAAATGGTTGTAGCAGTTTACAACCCCAGTAACAATGCATTAATTCCCAGTTTTCCCACCTCCTCTCCAATATTCATCATTATCTTTTCCTGTCATCTTAGCCAACCTGAAAGGTGTTTTGTGGTATCTCAGAATTGTCTTAATTCGCATTTAGAGGACATTTCTTGCCTGAAATATAGAGCTCTTGCTTCCCTCTGACAATCTTAAAGCTGATTGGATCACCTTCCTGTCCATCTAAGTAGCCTTTTTTTTTTTTATTGCAGGACAGAGAACCTAATATGTCCTTATTGCCTTCCAGGTTGGGTGCCTGGAGTTAAGCATATTTCTTTGAATGTGGGGAAAGGTTTCTATGTTATTATTATTAGCTTTTTGCATGACAAGCATCTTTACTTCTTTTGTGGAAATGACTTTGGCCCCTAAACAGAGTTGTGGGAAGATTTTAGTGAAGAAGGGCATCCATGCCTCCTTATCACAACAGCCTTAGGAGCTGCAGTTAATCCCAATGGACCATTTTACATTACATAGCCCTTAGAATGAGAGAAGCTTAATTTTCTTTATTAAGAAAGGATCTTTAATTGAAAAGGAGGCCAATAGAAGTAGATCCTATCTAGTTAAGAAAAAGCCTTCTCTTCTGACATCCCTTAATAAGTGCCTGTCTTAGTTAAGTTCAGAAACTACCTCCATTATTTGGAAAGTTTTATGGGGCACTTTTTCTTTCTCATTTCTTTTCTTTTTTTGCCACAGAAATCATTGACTTATTGATTAAAGCTGTGTAGGCTGATTCTGAAAAGTCCATTAAAATCATTTTATCTTTGCTACAAAGAATCACAGCCCCCAAGCAACTTTACATTAATTATATCACAGACACGCAGGTACATACCCACACCTGCAAAGACACACACATATACAGATGCACATATACACACATGCATGCACATACTCTCACACATGCATGCACACGTGCATAAATATGCCCACAGACACCTACTTGTCTCTGTTATTGTTTATTCCCATGAGATGTTTTGTAACACTGAAACTTGACCTTGGCTGCATCTTCATCCTGAGATGATGTATCACCACATCAGGTATTGCTTGGAATAAGCCGAAGTGCCACTATTTTCTTCCTACATTTTGAGGAGAAAATTCAAAAATAATTTTTTTTCAAAGTAAATCTCAAAAAATGGTAGTTTTCTTTAATTCAGTTTCCCCTGGAATAGCAATTGTTTTGTGATTTATAAGATCAAGTTGGTAAGGTCAGGGAAGAGAAAAGATCATAGACTCTCCACATTTGTCTAGTAGACTCCTAGCATTTACACACACACACACACACACACACACACACACACACACACACACACACAAAATATATGGTGCCTCCTTGTTTTGAAAACATTTTCTTCAATAATCTAGTTTATAAGAATCTAGTCTATAAGTCTAAAACACTCAAATGAGTACATGGACTTGACTTGATCATATTTGACCTTTTAAATGTCTAATCGACCTTCTCTTTGGCTCCATCTGTTGTCCTCTGGTCCCCTGGTTATATCTCCCTATGTTGTGATTCCCATCATCCTCAGTCTTCTCTGTTTGCCAAAGCAAGTAAGGTTGAAGGTACCAGGGATCTCGGTCACCACAATGTTGATGACTGTCCCTGAGAATAAATAGGAGTAGTCCAATTGTCCAGAAATAGAAGAGAGAGATTGAATGCTCAGAAATCCTGAAAAATCTGGCTTTCCTAATATTCCATCTAAGTCTGTTGGATCCTTACTCAAATTATAAAGAATGACCTACTCTACCCCAATCACAAGTTCCAATAGTTTTCTGTCTATCTTCTTATATGTATACTAGTCTTCTCCTTCACCTCCCTTCAAGGGTAGGAGGCCTTTCATTCAAGTCTCTCTATCTTCAGTGGCTAACACTGTATTTGAGAGATAATCGGCATCTGATAAATATGATTATTGATTGTAGAGTTACGTGAAGCCAGATAGAAGAGATCATTTAGTAGGAGAGGTAGTCTGCAACGTTCAGTATTATGGAGAGTTCAAAAAAGGCAAGTATTAAGAAAAGGTCATCAAATTTGATAAGTAATCATTGCCAAATATGGGGAGAACAGCTAAAGTTTAGAAGTTGACTTTTAAAAATTAATAATTTATAAGAAGAAAGGAAGTGGAAGCAAATAGTATATATAGCTTTATCCAAGACTTTGGCTTCAGAAGGGAGACTAGATATAAGATGACAGCCTGAGGGAAAGGCTGGGTCAAGAGAGGTTTTTTTTTTGTTTTGTTTTTTGTCTGTTTATGTGTTTTATTAAGGATGGGAGAGACATGAACATAATTGTAAGCAGAAGGGGAGGAGTTAGTAGCTAGAAATGAAAAAAAAAATTAAACCTAAGGGATGACTGTAAGGGCATTCTTTGCAGTTAAGACATCAGAGGATAGAATCATGGAGATGGGGAGTGGGTTGGTCTTGATAGTAGGAGGTCTAACTTTTCATAAGAAAATGTAGTCAATGGCAAAATGCAAGTTGGTGGAGAGATTCTAGGAAAGTGTCTGAGCTCTCCCAAATTTCCCAGAGAAACAACATTAAATCAAATCTCTATGTATTCTGAAGTCACAGAAGCCATGGAAACACAAAGCAAAAGAATTTTCTAGCTTAGGTTAACTTAGAAGGACTTCAGGAAAGGCAAGTATCACTTAGGTAATAGGGAAACACAGCCCACCACAGAAAATGTCTTGGCGAATCAGCAGAATGCTCATAGTCACAGCAAAATCAGCAACTGAGAGTCCTTCATCGTGGCTCAGAAGGCCAGTGGCCCAATGGACTTCTACTAGACCCAGTAAAGAAATAAACTGAAGCCCCAGAACTCTAGCACAAGAACCCTGAATAGGGTAGGCCACCCCAAGGCAGTGGGCAAGCTGTCATCAACTGAGATCTAATCATATAAAGTTAGTAATCATGACAATGACCCCAGCAGAATAAGTTTGGGATAGTGTACCCAGTGCCCAAAGATCAGAGCTTAACTTTGAAAGTCACAAAATAGGCTAAACAATGAGTAAAAAAAAACAGAACAGAGTTCTGACCATAGAAAGCTATTATGGTAACGTGGAAGATCACAACACAAACTCAGAAAAGGATGGCAATGTCAAAATACCTATATACAAAACCTCAAAAGGGAATATGAATTGGTCTCAAGCCCAAAAATCATTCCTGGAAGAGCTCAAAAAAGATTTTAAAAATCAAATAAGGGAAAATGAGAAAAATTAGAAAAAGAAATGACAGTTATGTAAGAAAACATCAGCAGCATGAAAAATAAAGGACAAAACTGACTGAAGAAAACAAGAACTGAAGAAAACAACTCCTTAAAAAGTAGAATTACCCAAATGGAAAAGGAGATACAAAATCTATCTAAAGAAAATAGTTCCTTGAAATTATAATTGAATAAGTGAAAGCTAATGACTCTAAGACCTCAAAAATCAATTCAACAAAATTAAAAGAATGAAAAAATAGAAGAAAATGTAAAATCCTTATTGTGGAAAAAAAGATTCAGGAGAGATATTTTAAGAATTATTGGATTACCTGAAAGCATGATCAAGACAAGAGCCTGGACAGCATCTTTCAAGAAATTACTAAGGAAAACTGCCCTGATATCCTAGAACCTAGAACCACTAATCACTTTTGGTAGATAAAGGGGCTTGGATAACAACAATAAATCAACTACTCAGAAAAAAATTGAGCATGATCTGTCAGTGAAAGCAATGGGCATTAAAAAAAATTAGGGGATTTTCAAACTTTCCTGAGGAAAAAAACAGAAGTAAACAGAAAATTCAATCTTCAAATAGAAGACTCAAGAGTAGTATTAAAAAGGGCAAACAAGAAAGAAAATGAAAACATTATTCAATACATCCCCACATGGGAAGATGAAACTTGTAACTCAAGAACTGCATCTCTATAAAGACAGTAAAAAGGAGTAAAAATAGACAACGAGTATGGCTATAAAATGTTGATGTGACCATATTAAAAAAGAAGAGTTGAAAAAAGAATTGTACCTGGAGGGAAGCAGAATAGCATAAATTATAACATAGGAAGAGACTCAAAATACCTATTATAGTAGAGGGAGAAAATAAAGGGACTGAGCATTGTTTCAAATTTATTCTCATAAGATTTGGCTCAAAGGGGAAATAACTTACACATTCAGTTGCATATGGAAAGTTTGAATATATAGAGAAATAGGTGGGAAAAGGGGAAAGAGTTTTGAAAGAAGGAGCAGGAGATTAAGGAAGTGGGTATTAAAAAGCAAAACACTGGGGTATAATGAGAGGGCAAAGTATAAATTGGAGTATAGGATGAAGTGAAATACAAAGTAATTATATCTGTGAATGTGAATGGTATGAACTCTCCCACAAAAGAGCAGTGGATAGCAAAGTGGATTATAAACCAGAATCCTATAATATATTGTTTGTATGAACCTCATTTGAAGTAGAGAGATACACACAGAATAAAGATGAAAGGTTAGAGCAGAATACATTATGTTTCACTTGAAGTAGAAAGTATAGAAGAAGAAAAAATAGAGGCTAGGGGGCAGCTAGGGGGCAGAGTGGATAGAGCACCAGCTTTGAATTCAGGAGGACCTGAGTTCAAATCTGATCTCAGACACTTAACACTTCCTAGCTTTGTGACCCTGGGCAAGTCACTTAATTCAGGGGGGGGGGGGGAGGAAAAAATAGAGGCTAGTAATTTTTATCTCAAATGAAGCAAAAACAAACAAACAAAAAAAGAGATAAGGAAAGAAACTACATCTTGCTAAAATGTACCATAAACAATAAAGTAATAGCAATACTAAATACACACACACACACACACACACACACACACACAGAATTCAAATTGTGAATTAAAGAGAAATTAAGTGATTTACAGGAAGAAATAGACCGCAAAACTATACTAATCAGAGGACATCAACCTCCCTCTCTTGGAACTAAATAAATCTAAACACAAAATAAACAGCAAAGAAGTTAAAAAGGTGAATAGAATTTCAGGAAAAAAGTGATATGATAGAACTCTGGAGAAAAAAAAAATAATGAGAATAGAAATTTAGCTTAGTAGTAAATGTAACCTATGCAAAAGTAGACCATATATCACAGCATAAAACCTTCATAAGCAAATGCTGAAAAGAAGAAATATTAACTGCATCCTTTTTAGTTCATGACACACTAAACATTATATGAAATAAAGGGTCATGGAAAGATAGACTAAACATTAGTTGAAAACTAAATAATCAAATCCTGAAAAATGGGTGGGTTGAACAACACATCTTGGAAATGAACCTATAATTTCAGCAAAGACAATGACAATAATGAGACAACATACCAAAATGCATGGGTTGTGGTCAAAACAGTTCTTAAGCGATGTTTGTAAATCTCTAAATGCTTACATGAATAAAATAAAAAGAAAATTGATTATTTAAGTTTGCAACTAAAAAAGCTAGAAAAAAAACAACTTAAAAATTCTCAATTAAGCACCAAATTAAAAATTCTGAAAATCAAAGGAGAAATTAATAAATTTGAAAACAAGAAAACCATTGTACTAACAAATAAAACAAAGCACTGGTTTTATGAAAAGATAAACAAACAATAAAATAGATTAACCTTTGGGTCATTTCATTAGAAAAGAAAAAGGAAGAAAACCACATAAACAATTTCAAGAATGAAAATGGTAAACTCACCATCAGTAAAGAGAAAATTAAAACAATCATTAGGAATTATTTTTCCTAATTGTATGTCGATTAATCTGACAACCTAATTAAAATGGTTGAATATTTACAAAACTATAAAGTGTCCAGATTAACAGAAGAGAAAATAAAATGGCTAAATAACCCAGTTTTAGATTTTTAAAATGAACAAGCTATTAATGAACTCCCTAAGAAAAAATCTCCAGGGCCAAATGGATTTATATGTCAAACTTAAAAAATATATTCATTATAATACTATTGAAGCTATGTGGGGGAAAATAGGCAAAGGAATTCTACCAAATTCCTTTTATGACACAAATATGGTGCCAAAACCAGGAAGGGCCAAAACAGAGAAAGAAAATGATAGACCAATTTCTCTTATGAGTATTCATGCAAAATTTTTAAATGACATAATAACAGAGAGATTACAGTATTTTATCAAGAGAATAATATACTATGACCATATGGTATTTATACCAGATTCTATATTAGGAAAACTATCATCATCATTGGCCATATCAATAACAAAACTAACAAAAATTTTATTATCTTATTAGATGCAGAAAAAGGTTGTGACAAAATATATCATCTATTCCTATTTAAAAAAAACACACTAGAAAACATAAGAATAAATGCAGTTTTCATGCAAATGATATGGAGTTTCTCTCTAAAATCATCAGCAAGTGTTATGTATAATGGGGATAAACCAGAAACTTTCTCAATAGGATCAGGGGTGAAAAAAGTGATGCCTATTATCAGCAATATTATTTAAAGTTATCCTAGGAATGTTAGTTTTAGTAGAAGAGGAAGAACAAGGAAGTAGGAAAGGAAGAGGAGGAGGAGAAAGAGAAAGAAGAAACAAAGGAATTAGAAAATTCAATGAGAGCAAATCTATCACTCTTTCCAGATGATGTGATAATATACTTAGAGAATCAACTAAAAAACTACTTGAAACAATTAACAATTTTAGCAAAAATTGCAGGATATACAATAAACCCACATAAATCATCAGCATTTCTATATATTATGAACAAAACCTAGCAGTAAGAAATAGAGAGAAAAATTGCATTTAAAATAATATAGATGATAAAAAAATAAGCTAAGATAAACCCAGGAACTGTATGAACACAATTACAAGATATTTTACACTCAAATAAAGTCAAATCTAAATGACTAGGGGAAGTAGCAATTGCTCATGAGTAGGCTTAGCTAATATAATAAAAATGATAATTTCATCTAAATTAAACTACTTATTCAGTGTCTTACCCAAATGCCAAAAACTTTTATGCAGCTAGGAAAAATATCAACAAAATTCATATGGAATAACTCAAGGGAATTTGTTAAAAAAAATTGTAAAGGAAGGTGGTCTATCCATACTATATCTAAGACTATATTGTAAAGTGACATTTATCAAGATTATTTTGTCCAGCTAAATTATAGAGTGGTGGATCAAAAGAATAGTTTAGGTACATAATATATAGTAGTACATGACTATAGTGATAAACCCAGATTCCAAGTTCAGATTTATGGAGAAGGGAAGAATTTATGACCAAACCAAAAAGAGAGAGAACATTATTTTGATTTGGATAATACTACACTTATTACCCTACATTTACATATACTACAATTACACTAATTTACAAAATTAAAAAAAAAAAGTTTTTGACAAACAAGACTGATACAATCAAAATTAAAAGGAAAACAAATATCTGGGAAATAATTTTTGCAGCCAGTGTTCTGATAAAGGCTTCATTTCTCAATTATATAGAGCACTGAATCAAATTTATATCAACACAAGTCATTCCCCAATTGAGAAATATTCAAAGGATATAAAGAGACAATTTCCAAGATTAAAAAAAAAAAAAACTATAGTCATGTGAAAAAAGTGCTCTAAATCACTGCAGATAAGAGAAATGCAAATTAAAATAACTCTGGGGCATGATCTCATATCTATCAAATTGGCTAATATGAGAGAAAAGGAAAAGTATGTATATTGAAGATGCAATTACAACACTAATGCATTTTTGGTGGAATTGTGAATTGGCCCAATCATTCTGGAGAGCAATTTCCCAAAGGACTATAACACTATGCATACACTTTGATCCAGCAATGCACTATTAGGCCTATATTCCAAAGACATCATAAAAGAAGGAAAGGACCCACATGTACAAAAAATATTTATAGTAACTCTTTTTGTGGTAGCAAAGAATTGGAAAATGAAGGGATGCCCATCAATTAGAGAATGGCTGAACAAGTTGTGGTATATGAGTGTAAAAGTATACTCTTGTGCTATAAGAAATGATGAACAGATGGATTTCAGAAAAATCTGGAAAGACTTACATGAAATAATGCTGGGTGGAGTAGAACCAGGAGAACACTGTACACGAGGAGAACATTGTACACAGTAACAGCAAGATTGTGAAATGATCTTCTCCACAATAAAATGATCCAAGACAATTCCAAAAGATTAATGATAGAAAATTTCACATCCACAGAAAGAACTATGGAGTCTGAATGCAGATCAGAGCATGCTGTTTTCAATTTACCTTCTTTCACAACATTATGTGGAAATATTTACTATGATTGTACATGTATACCCTATATCAGATTGATGCTGTCTTGGAAAGCAGGGAGAGAAGGGAGGGAGGGAGGGAGAAAAATTTGAAACCCAAAATCTTAAAAATGAATGCAAACTATCTTTACATGTAATTGGGGAAAAAAAAATACTATGTTGGGAATTTTTTTAAAAAATCTATCTGCTGCCTTAAAAAAAAAAAAAAAAGAAGTATAGTCTAGAAGGAAAGAGTAGAGGATGATGTAAAGTAATTTTGAGATATAGAGAAGGAGAAAAGGAACTCTTGGTGAGTGGATTCCATTTTGTTAATAGAGTAAGGAACAAGATCCTCAAATGGAAGAACAGGAAGTACATGAGGTGGTAAACTAGATAAGGAAATGGATGGTTTGGAGTAGTAGTTGGCAGAAATAAGACAGAGAATCAATTAGGGCAATGGTCCTCAAACTTTTAAATGGGGGCCAGTTCATTGTCCCTCAAACTGTGGGAGGGCCGGACTATAGTAAAAACAAAAGCTCACACTCTGTCTCTGCCCCCCAGCTCATTTCCCATAACCCTGCGGGCTGCATAAATGTCCTCAGCGGGCCGCATCTGGCCTGTAGGCCGCAGTTTGAGAACTCCTGAATTAGGGAGTAGTAAAACCACCCCACTACAATGGGAACTAAAATGAAATTGTATAATATGAATTTGCAGTAGAACCAATGGACAGGATATATTATTTTTCTTTCTAGATGCATTTAGCAGCATGAAGATTCAAAAATGGAAGAAGGAGATGGTGGAACTAATCCAACATTGGAGTTTAGTAAGACAAGACCTGTGATCAGAGAAGAAGGGAGACAAGAGTTTTAAAGATAGATGAGTAGGTCTTATGGAACTCTCTTACTAAAGAGTTGAGATTAAGACAAAAGGAAAGGAATCTAGTTCAGGATTAATGGACTGAAAGATCATTTAGGGATGAATGGACTGGAGATCATGATGGTAAAAATTCCTTTAACAGTGAGGCAGATAGATGCAATGATAAAAAGGATTGATTAAATTAAGGGATTTCAGAAATTGTAAGCATGGTGGAAGAGCACTTCGTGGTTGTCATAAGCTCAAGGCTGCTACATAGCTGTGTGTGGCTGAAGAAGAGTGAAAGAGTGGGCCTTATGTGTGCAGGAGATTGAACAACTGGGTGAGTGGACAGAGTGTTGGAGTTCATGTGTCTGTTGATATCCTCAAGTACTTTCAAGACAGAGATTGAGTGAAGAGGACCACCAGGACCCAGGTTTATGATAAAGGAATAAAGAAAGTGTGAGATGCAGCCCATAACAACCACCATGAGGTACATAGGGTGGTAAATTTGGATCGCATGAGCCTCTAAAGAAAAGAGGTTGATTGATTGATCGTTCTTTTCATTTTCTCAATTCAGAGCCTCAGCATTAAGCCCTGCCAACCATTGGGATTGCTTCCTTGCCCATGTTTACAAAATACATGATTGGAGCTTTTATATAACCCGGCCTAAATATAGAGCGGTGCTCACATGCAGGGCAGTGGTCCATCGGTCGGCAGCAATAACACTGCAGTGGGTATTTAAAGATGATGGCTTCCATATGTCCAGGCCAGCCTCCCATTGAACTTGAGCTCTGCAGTGTTTACATCATACTAACATTTCCAGCATTCACTATCCCTCCTGGTGGCGGTGCATGCAGCGCTTGGGTTTCCAAACAGACTCCGTGGTGTTTTGCCACATACCCCTCTGGTATGAGAGAAGAGACTTGAGGAAAGGGGAGATCGCCGGCATAGCTCCTGCTGTCTATTTACAGACTAGACTTGAAGCAAATCCAAACTTTCCAAACATCTGTATCCTGCTGTGGCCAAACCTTGAGGCCATTGCTCAGATGCCTCCTGTGTTGTTAAAGAGGTTGAGGGAGGAGGCTGTTTTTCTTTAGGGATGGGGAGAGTGGAAGAAAAAAGGGGGATAAGAGGGATGGAGGAATTTGGTTACTTGTAAAGATGGACCTCCTGAAAGATGAATGTAATTGGAGCCACAGAACTCCAAAATAGAATTAATTTTCTTCTCCCTTAAGATCCCCTCCTCTCCCAATTTCTCTCTTTCTTTTGGGGGCACCACCATGGCTCCATTTACTGGGGTTCCTAACTTCAGTCCTCTTCAACTCCTCCCTTTAGCCTCACACCACAATCACTTTGCCCACTCCCTTCCATTCCTTTATCTTTATGCATACATCTGCATCTTAGGTCAGGTTCTCTTTATTTTCTTCTTAGGATATTTCAAGAATCTCCATCTCAAGGATGTCCTCCCTGCTGCATCATGTCCCCTCTCCAATCCATCCTCTAAACAACATTCAGAACAATCTCCAGAAAGCAAAGATCTGCTCATGTCACTCAAGAGCCTTCACTGACTCCCTCTTGATTCAAGAATGAAATAGAAGTGCCCTAAGTTAACATTTCAAACCTTTTACATGCTTGCTCCTTTCTTACTTTCTAAGCTTGTTTTGACATCAGTACCCTTCAAACATAGACTGGCCAGAATGGTCTACTTGCCATTCCTACTAATCTCCTTTCTTCTTTATCTTTGTTGAGACTATCTCTCATGGCTAGAAAGACCTCCTTCCTCACTTCCACATCTCCTAAACTCTAGCTTCCTTCCAGACATATGCCATTTCCTCCACCTCCCCGTGCTTATTTCACACTCAAATTGTACTCTATCTGCTCCTTTATCTTGATGTTCTGTCTCTCCAGTATAAAATAATTCACTAAGGATAGAGAATGTTTTCTTTTTGTCTCACTAACTGCAGCACCTAGGCTAGGATCTTCTATAAAACTGTGCTGAATGAATACAGACATATTGGTTTCAATTAAATAGAAGAATCAGGTAATCATTGGTCCTCTTCTATCTCCTTTGGTGCAAAATCCTCCTTTGGGCTTCCTCTCTACCAACCATCACTGGACCTGTTTCCCTTAGATGATTTTCCATTCCAGACTGTCTCTTGAGTTCATTGGGTTAGTCCATTTGGTTATCCTACAATGAGCATAATGTCCTACACATAGTAGGTATATAATAAATATTTATTTGATTCAAATAAATTGAATCGCATATTAAGAAGCAGCATGGTTAAGTATACAGTCTTCTAGTCTTTAAATCAGGAAGACCCAGATTCATAACCCACCTCAGATGTTTAGCCTCTGGACATCACTGGGCAATTGAATTTAATTCACTGAACTTCACTTTTCTTAACTGAAAAATGAGAGAGTTAAACTAGATAGACTCTAAATGTTCTTCTGAATCTCAAGCTATAAGTAGAAAGTTACGGTCCAAAACATCAATTAATTTGTCCTGAGTTCCATTTTGTCCTCATCTCACATCCTCATACAAACACTGCCCAATCTCTACTTTCACTTCTGGTGGTCCCTTGTTTTGCCAAGGTAAGCCCCTTCACATCCAACCTTGATCTTTTCTAGAAGATTGTCCAAATCACAACCACCCACTCTTTTCCTAACCTTCAAGTTCTTCCATCTGTATGATCTTCCCTCAATGCCCTAGAGTCCCTAACTAAACATATAAACAAATTTATTTATTCCTGCCATCTTTGATAGCTAGAAATTACTATCTCTCTTTCCTTTTTTCAGCTAAAGTCCTTAAAAAATGTAGCCACACTTTGTGCGTTTTTCCCTATTCACATTGTCTTCTAATCTTACCAAATTTTGTTTCCCATCTCATCATTCAATGGAAACTTTCCAAAGTTGCTAATGTCCTCAATCAATGAATTCTCCATTGACTTTTCTTAGTCTTCAATCTCTTGGATCTCTCCATAGCTACTCTCTTTTCATGACACTTATCTCTTGGTTTTCTTACCTTTTGACCATTCTTTCTCTATTTCCTTTGCTGGCATTATATCTTGGTCACAGCTACAAAATGTGGTGTTCCCCAAGATTGTGACCAGAGCCTACGTATCATATAGAAACTTTAATTATCATCTTTGTGCAAATAAATTCATAGATCTATGTATCTCTCCTAATCTCTAGTTCCAGTACCACTTACTATTTCAAACTGAACTGCTGAAGGTATCTTAAACTCAACATAGCCAGAAGAGAATTCATTATCTTTCCCTAGAATGTTCCCCATTTCAGCTCTCTTGTTATTCTTGAGGGCACCAGCCTGCAGCTGGTCAAGTTAGCAAGTTTGGGGAGCCTTTACTCTTCATCATCACCATCCCATCTATCCAGTTCACAGGAAATGTTTTCATACTGATTTTCACATCCCCTTTCGTGAGTGTATCCTTCTCTCCACTCTTGTAGCCACCACCCAGATACAGGCCTGCATCATCCATTTTAAACTGCTACGTAGTCTTCTAAATGTTATATCAGGTTCAGTTTCCCCACAATACAATTCACTTTCAATCAAATCTTTTCACATTTCCAAGATAATTTCTTAAAGAATAGGGCTAATAGCCATGTCACTCTATTTAACAAATTCTAGTGAGTCTATATTTATGCTTCCAGGATCAAATAAAATTCTCATAACATGATAGCTAAATTTCTTCACAATTTGAAATTCAGGAACTCTTGAAGTTGGAATTTTCCAAGGAGGAGCTCTCAAAATTGGTACTTCTCAAGATATTGCTACCTTTGGTTGAATCAAACAGCAAGATGCCTAGGGAATTTGAAATACACTTTCATTGATACAGAAGGTTGGTTTTAAGAGTAATACCATTGAGATCCCATTTGTAAGCAATTTTGCAAGCTCATGTCTCCCACTGCCATGTGCTTCTGCTATAATTTACGAGTGCCACTCCTTTGGAGGAAAGAAATCCCCTTCCCTTGTCACACTTTCAAAGAACACAGACGGGAAAAACTGAAGGAGCATTCCAGATCTGAGAGCTCCAAATAGAACAATCCACTTATCTTTATAGACCAGAAAGAAAAGCAACTGTTTTTTTTTTTCCAATAAACCAATCCTGAGTCATTACAGTCATCCCAATCAATTTGATTGGAGGACTCTTCATTCTAATAAAAAAATAACCCAATGGTCAATGACTTGTAATCACATCCAGTTGATAGGAGAACTCCATCATTTGATCAGAGATGTTCATTGCTGATCAACCTCTCATCTCATACCATATACATTCATAGCTGTATTTACATGTCCTGAATACTGATTATTATGGATGAGTTAAGAAACTATGGAAACGGCCATCGAGGTCATTATGGGCTCATAAACTGCAGAGTGGAAAAGCACTTTAGAGTTAGTCCAGCTCCCTTATTTTAGAGCTACATAAAGTGAAAGGGGATTTAACTGATACAACTTTGTCCCCATTTAGTTAGGAATAGGACTGTGTTTAGGGTTTGACACCTGACTCCCAGTCTAGCGCTCTTTTATATAAGATCATATTTGCAAAGTGCCTATCATAGTATCTGGCACATAATAATTGCTCAATAAATGCCTCTTTTCTTTCTTTTCTTCTACTGGCAGCTTCATTTCACTTCTTCAAGAAGTATATGCTGTGATTGCTGTCTGTTTTCACTGAATCCAAGCTCCCCACGCCTAAGTAAATGGTTTTGTAGGTTGCTGTGGCTGACCTTCTGAGGATGAATGTTTCCCAACTGAATCTAAGTTATCCTCATATGATAAAAACAGAATCCACTGGCAGGGATGAATTCAAACTCTTTCTTGGGTTGAACCTCCCCGAGCTCTCTCCCACTGGCATAATTTTCATGAATCCCTTCAAGCACTTTTCCATCCTAGGATAAGAACTGAAGTGGAAGCAGAGTCCCTTCATCTCCATAATAGTCCTGTCCAGAATTCATGTTTTAGAATCCCATATGTACACTTCTATTTCTCATATAACAAGTCTATTTTACGATGTTTCAGTATGCAAAAGGCATTTCTATAAATAATACCATGGAGAGTTTACTCTACTCTTGTAAATTACCATATAAATTACGATGATATTTACTGCAGTGCTTCAAGAATACCTAACTTACCAATGAGTCCGGTTCACATATATCACCACCTTGATACAAACCGTTAAGCTAAAAGGTCTTCATGAGTTGCTGTGGTCTGGGACCACCTTGAGATCTCCATGGTGACGAGGGATGGACCTTGGAAGACAGACAGCCCAGCACGGATCCAGGACTCTAAGCCTTTCCATATTTTCTCAGCAATGCTCCTGTGAGAACCTAGAGTCCATCTTGACGTTAGAAGACAAAAAGTGATACTTAGGAGTAGTGGAAGAAATGATTACATGCATGCATACATAGATATGTGCATAGATATGTATGTATGTATACATTTCTTGAGATAGATACATATGTGTGTACATTATGTGGCACCTTTTTGCATATGAGTATGTATGTATATATACAAACACATATGTATTTGCATTATGTACGTGCATGTTTTTGTAAAATATACGCCTTACCAAGCTTAACCCCTCAATCTGCACAAGCATCCCCATTCCCTCTTGTATCCTCCACGAGGCTACCTCCTTTGTCAACCCCTTCGTCCCGGTCTATAAAATCCCCACGTCCACTGGCCCCTTCCCTCCCATGTCTCTTCCGCTACTTGTGACCAAATCTTTGAAAAGGCTATCAGTTATATAGGGCTTCACTTTTCTTCTCTGACTTTGTCCGCAATACCTGACAGTCTTGTTTCTGACCCCATCGTTCCACCCAAACCACTGACTCCAGAGCTCTCCCAGTGATCTCTCAGTTGTCCGATACAAAGGTCAATTTTGAATCTTCATTCTTATCTCTGCAACTTTTACCACAGCTGAGATCTCTTTCTTCCATGATATTCTCTCTAGGGTTTCAGAACAGGCTGGTTTTCCTTCTGCTTATCTCCCCCCTGACTCTCAGCCCCCTTTGCTGGAATTTCACCCAGACAGCTCCTCAAACTGCAGGAATCCCCAAGGTTTCTAACCTGGGTCTTTTTTCTCTCCTCTCCCTATCTTACATCACTTTATCAGCTCCTGTGCACTCCATCGTTATCTCTATGCCGATTCTCAGATCTACCTTCACTGGCCTCTGATCTCACATTTTCAACTGTCTTCCAGACATCTCAGATGAATGTCAAATAGACATCTTGACCTAAATATGGCCAAAATTGAAATTCTCTTTCCTTCCCCCACCTGAAGTTCTATTACTTTCAAGGGCATCAATATCCTCACAGTCCATCAGATTATAAATATTATATTTTAATAATAGAATTAGTATTAATAACAGCAACCTATCTTGTAATAAAATAGTATAATAATGGAATATTTTAATGTGATTCTTATATATACACATAGATATATATGTCTATATATTCACATATATATATACACAAACAAGTTTATGTATCTGTTATGGACAACAACCTATTTAGTGTCCTTGACTTCACCTGTTCTCTCACTGCCTCCCTCATATCTACTTTTTTGTCGTGGCCTTTGCGCCATCTCTTGAATTTGTCCCTTCTTTCCCCTAGGCTGCCCTCACCTTGGAGATGGCTCTCATCGCCTCACACCTGAACTAGTGAGTTGGCTGTTGGTGGATCTGCCTGCCTTGCATCTCTCCTCACTGCAATCCATCCTCCACTTAGTCACCAGTGATTTTCCTAAAGCACGGGTCTGATCATGTCATTCTCCCTACTCAATAAACTCTAATTGTTCTTCATCATCTCTGGGATCCAATAGAAAATACTGTTTATAGTCCAAAGCTCTTCTTAATCTATCCTCATTCTAACAATGGGCATCCTTGTCTGCAGAGAAGATACTTCATCTTTCAGTTCTGGGCATTTGCCCTGGCTTCTCCCATTCCTCAACAGAGCTAGCGCTCTCTCTCTCTCTCTCTCTCTCTCTCTCTCTCTCTCTCTCTCTCTCTCTCTCTCTCTCTCTCTCTCTCTCTCTCTCTCTCCCCCTCCTTCCCTCTCTGTCTCTCTGTTTCTCTTTTTCTCTCTTTCCTTTCTCTCTTTCTCACTCTCTTTCTCTCTCTTTCTCTCTCTCTCTCTCTCTCTCTCTCTCTCTCTCTCTCTCTCTCTCTCTCTCTCTCTCTCTCTCTGTTTCTCTTTTTCTCTCTCTGTCTCTTTCTCTCTCTCTGTCTCTCTGTTTCTCTTTTTCTCTCTCTGTCTCTCTCTCTCTGTCTCTCTCTCTTTCTGTCTCTCTCTTCTCTGTCTGTCTCTGTCTGTCTCTCTCTCTGCCCCCAACTATAATGCCACCTATTAAATGAAAGCTTCCCCAATCCCATTTAATTCTCCTGCCTTTCCTCTCTTAATTCTTTCCCATTCCACATCTATAACTTGTTTGTACACATGTGTTTACTTTTTGTTTCCCGAACTAGATTGTGAACTCCTTGGAGTCTAGGACTGACATTTGTCTTTTTGTATCCCCAGTGCTTACATACTAAGCATTTAATAACTATCTATTAGCTATTAACTATTAAAATTGTATTAAAATACCAATTTCTGCTCCCTTCAGTCTGTCTCATTTCATCTGGATAAACAGCGGTGTTTGGAGTGGGAAAAGAAGAGATTTGGCAGAATGTCATTCCATGTCCTCATTTATCTAGTAGAAACTATGTACACAACATCCCAAGGAGACACGGGTAATTGTTGGGGAAAAATTAGGCTTGATGTAAGAAAAACGTTCTTAACAATAAAAGGCTTCCTTAACTAGAATGTGCTGCTCCAGGGGACCATGGGTCCCTCCTCTCTTCCCTTTGAAGGTCATCAAGCAATAAGTCATTGCTCATTGCTTAAGAATGAAGAGGAGACTTTTGTTTACATGTTTTCATCATGAATATTAGGGACTTTTCAAATTTGCAGGTTTCTGATTCTGACCTCCATATTCTTTCTTATTACTCTCAGAAATTCTTTCTTCTTTCTTCTTTCTAAACAACAAATCCAAAACAAAATCAAATAAATAAAAAAGAAATTTCAGTCCTTGAAACACCAAGATCCTGCTTCTTTACCTGTCTTCATTTACCTCTGAGGAGCCACTTCAGCCAGTGCATGACCCTTGAGGGAGGGAAGCCAGTTACTAAAAGACAATTATTAACGTTCTTCTAAAATCATCTCAAAAGGTGGTGATTGATTGTCATTTTGGCTATTCCAGCAACCCATATTACAAAGATATCTCTTTATTTATGGCTCTCTCGGTTTCTGTCTGCCTCTCTATGTCTCTCTCTCTCTCTTTCTCTGTCTCTCTGTCTCTCTCTCTCTCTCTCACTCCTCTTTCTCTCTCTTCTCTCTGTCTCTCTCTCTCTCTTTCCCTCTCTCTGTCTCTCTCCATATCTCTCTCTCTGTCTCTCTGTCTCTCTCTGTCTCTCTCTGTCTCTCTCTCTTTCTCTGTCTGTCTCTCTCTCTGTCTCTCTCTGCCTGACCCCCCCCAACCATGTGGGAATCCATACTGAGAAATCTGGCCACCTCTTAACATCTGGTGTGAGGAGAAAAGCATACATGCTGCCTGCCAGAAAAAGCAGCGTCTCACTAGCCAGGCTCCTGGACAGTATGGGCTGGCTCAGCAGTTCTGAGTTGCTCCAGAATGGGATGGTGCTTCCAGGAGCCCCACTCTTCGTGACAAGCTGTCGTTGGATCAGCTCAGCAAATGCCAGCCAGCCTGGGGTTCTGTGGCTTCTGTTCAAGATTCCAAAGACCTCAGCCCCTCTGGGAGAAGTGGTTTTCTGGGCAAGCCCCAGGCCCTTTCTATGCTGTGTCAGGATTTGGTCAGAGGTAATCCATTCCCAGTAGTTGAAAGTTAAGAACAACGAAAGCATTGGAAAGATTTCTAGGTTCAGAATCATTGAATAAAACTTGGAGAAACTTGAATAAAAGGGCATTCAAATCTGTATGGCAAAAAGCAGTGTATGGAACACTATGTGTGTGTGTGTGTGTGTGTGTATGTGTGTGTGTGTGTGTGTATCCTCTCTGAACCTTTGAACACTATGTGTGTGTGTATGTGTATATACATACATATATATATACATATATATATACATATATATGTATATATATATATCCTTTCCTCTCTGAACCTCTGAAGCTTTTTGTTCTGATTTGGCCAAGTTATCGCCATATCTGGTGGCCAAGACACATGTCCCATGACTACACTGGCTCCCTAGTCTTTTGAGATCCTTAAAGTGAAGCTAAAGATGATTTTATTAAGATGAAATTCAGGAGGCATAAATATAAAATCTTATGCTTTGGCTCAAAAAATCAAATGAGCAGCATAAATGAGAAAATAGGATTAGTTTGTAATAATATTTCTTCTTTTTCTTCTTGTTCTTGCTCTTGTTCTTCTTCTTCTCCTTCTCCTTCTCTTTCTTCTTCTTTCCTCTGTGTTCTTCTTGTATTTAAATGTAAGAGACCACAGCAACTCTTGGAGGATTCATATAACCAGAATCTTTCACAACAGTTCAACAAAGCTACTTAAATTACACTAGTAATAATAAGGAAACAGAATAAAGCAATGGCTACATTGGAATTCTAAATGAGTGAGATGTAGATACAACACATTGAGCAGAAAGCATCTATGGACCCAATTTCAGAATTTTTTTATTAATTTTATAATTATAATTTTTGACAGTACATATGCATGGGTAATTTTTTTTACAACCTTATCCCTTGCATTCACTTTTCCAAATTTTCCCCTCCCTCCCTCTACTCCCTCCCCTAGATGACAGACAATCCCATATATATTAAATGTGTTACAGTATATCCTAGATGCAATATATGTGTGTAAAACCAAATTTCTTGTTGCATAGTAAGAATTGGATTCAGAAGGTAAAAGTAACCTGGGTAGAAAGACAATAGTGCAAACATTTTACACTCAATTCCCAGTGTTTCTTCTCAGTTGTAGCTGTTTCTGTCCATCATTGATCAACTGGAACTGCAATTCCAGAATTGTTAACAGCATGTATGGCTATGTTCTAATTAGAACTGCTGAGGGAAAAGCTCTGTATGAGCATCTCTCCTATTCAGAAAAAGGTAAAATATGAATAACTATAATCAATAACATCTCCTATGTTCCAGTTACTATACTAAATGCTAGCTAATGGACAGCCAAAAGTTACACAAGCAAAACAAAACAAAACAAACAAGAAGACCTTTGTTCTCCCTTGCTATAAGGACTTTCCCAGAGTTCTCCAAGAAGATTTAAGCAACCCAGATTCCTTTGTACTCATGCTAACTTCTAGAAGCACAAAAAAAAAATCAGGACTAGAATTAAGTGGCCCTTGATTCCTGCTCCTGAATCTCTCATTTTAAAGAAGAGAAAACTGAAGCAAAAGGAGGTTTCCTGTGTTACCAAAAGTCACAGAGACAGTGTGGCAGAAAGGTTTTTAACTCAGGCCTACTAACTGTTCAGTGCTCTTTCAACTCCATTTCCTCCAGGAAGATGACTTAGCTACCCATAAGGTGATTTGCAGAATAAAGACACGTCAAAGGTCTAGTTCTCAGCTTTGGCAGGCCACAACTGAAATATGCGAGTTCTTCACTTCTGATCCCTTTACTTTTCAAGATCCCTGATAACTTGGAGACTGCCTCCTCTAGTAGGTTGTGACTTCCTGGGGAGCAGAAACCATCCTTGCCTTTGATTCCTAGATTTCCTGGGTCCCAGATCCCCACACTGTGCTGTCTCACCCTGGAAATTCCCTCCACTCCTGAGCCTATAACAGCCTTCTCAAGCTGGAGTAGCCTTCTATAAGTCCTGCTCCCTTTGGTACCTCCTCTGGTACTTCTGGACTTAAAAATTAGATCAGAAACCTCGCCTCCCACTGCCCTCCATCTCTCTCTCAGCTTTTCAGCTCTGTTTTGTATATTCACTTTCCCCATTAGAATATAACTCTGCATTTAGAATTTAGTCTATGATCTGTGTGGAATTCTGAGGAAAAAGGCAAATAACTCACCATTATTAAAATACAATGGTGCTATTTCTCTCTTGTGGCCTTTTAGACGTTTGTTGCCCTAAAAATTCCATTTTATTGGAAAACCATATGCCACCTGTGCTTTCTTGACAGGGATTTTTCCTACTTTAAACAGTTTTTAAATAAAGCTTGGTATTTCAAGAAAAAAAAAAAAAAACAGAATATAAGCTTCAGAGGTCAGGGACTGATTTTCATTTGTATTTAAATCCCAAGTACCCACCACTGTGTGGGACACTTTTTCTTATTATTGCTCCCTTGTTTTTTAGTCCTACTCTTTATGACCCTGATTGGAGTTTTCTTGGTAAAGCTACTAGACTGGTTCGCCATTTCCTTCTCTACTCCTTATAGGAGGAGGAACTGAGGCAAACGGGGGCTAAATGATTTACTCAGGATCACAGTTCTCTTTTCTTTTCTGTTCTTTTTTTTTTGGGGGGGGGGATCACATTTCTAGCAAGCATTTGAGGTCACATTTGAACCCAAGTCCCTGAGTTTTCTTTACTTCAGGCTCAGGACTCTGTCTCCTGTACCATTTATCTGCCCATGGCACATATTAAATGCTTGTTTCTGCCCTTCTTTCTCTCATGCTTTCCTTCCTTCTTTTGTATCCCCAGTGTTTGGCACATAGTAGGTACTCAATATATGCATGTTAATTGACAGAAAAGTTCTGTGAGCACTATTTCTATACTATTGAAATAAAAAACAGAACAACACAAAAACTTCTCTGAGTCCACTGTCTGGTTGTTAAAGGAAAGCACCGAGCAGGGACCTTTTGAGCTAGTTTCTAGGAGGATGGCCACCTTCAGGGCTACACTTGCAATCCGGAAAGTCATAGCAACCAGCCCTCTTGAGGATCCAACTTGTCAGGAGCTGTTGAGCTGAATGAATTTAAGGGAGATGTTACATGGGGAAACTCACTCAAGATCTGTGTAGACCCCTTCGGCGTTTTCATTTTCAGGGACCCACTGTAGAGATTCTACAGGAAGGATACTCCTTCTTGGCTCACTTGATTAGTTCTGAGATACCTTGTGCATCAGCGAACATGTCTGCCCTGAAACCTGTTGTGTTAGAGCATATTTAGCAACATGGAGGTTCTTTTAATTGATATGGGTAATGAATTCTTAGGACACTGGTATGGCACACTGGTGGGGAGCCAGAGATAACCCAGTTAAGAGAAAGGCCCTGGAAATTAAGAAAAGAGGTTAGAGCTACTTCTTTTTTTAATAAAGATTTCAATTTTCATAACCTATGCATAGATCGTTTTTAACATTACTTTATGCAAAATCTCGTGTTCTAATTTTTTTCCTCTCCCTGATGGTAGTAACCCAATATAAATTAAACCTGTACAATTCTTCTATTTCCACAATTATGATAGGGAAGAAGAAAAATCCGATCAAAAAGGAAAAAAGTGAAAAAAAATGCAAGAAAAGAACAAAAGCAAAATAAAATGAAAATACTATATTGTAATCCGCACTCATTCCCCACAGTCCTCTCTCTGGGTGCAGATGGCTCTCTCCATCACAAGACCATGGGAACTGGCATGAATCACCTCGCTGGTGAAAAGAGCCATGGCCGTCAGACTTGATCATCACATAATCTCGTGGTAGACAATCCACTTTGTAAGATGATACTGAAACCTGGGAAGATGGTTCCAAAAGATGGACGTCTACGTGTGCCATTAGTCTTCTAGGTCACTTCGTAATACGGACCTTCCTACACAGCTGGATAGTTTCAAAAAATATAGGAAACTTGAATAACAGACTTTTCATATAAAATAAGGGAATACAGGAAGAACCACTGTGTGCTTCATGAATATTCTCTCATTTGATACAATAATCCTGTTGCTATTTTACATTTTACAGCTGAGGAAACTGATACAGAGGCGAAGTGCCTTGTCCAGGGTCCCCCAGCTACTAAATGACTGAAGGCAGGTTTTCCTAACTCCTACCCAGCATTGTATTCACTGCATCACCAGCCACCAGCTACCTCCATCCTGCTATACTCAATTAATCAATTAAAGAGTACCTGGAGACAGATTATTTGAGCGGAGCTTAAAAGGAAAGTCATCCATCATGCTTGAAATAGCTTCAGATATCACAAGCCTCCCACTCCTCACAACACACAATATGGCACCATAGTGCAACTCTAGGACTAAGAAAAAGACCATATCCCCTTTAGGAAAAAATATAAGCTACTCAGAATAGAAATGTGATTGAAGGACTACAGCACTGGGATCTAGACTGCTGGGAAACCTTGCGGGTACTGCTTTTGGAACTGTTCTGTCTGAAATCTTCAGACCTGAAAGCTCAGGCAAGGAAAGCTTCACGGAGACGAGAAGATCGATCGAGACGAGAAGTAATGATGTCGTTCCAGAAGAAATGGACGCCATCTTCATTTACCTCTGTGTAAATTCAGTGAAAGGGGGAGAGGACTTTGGAATTGGAAACCCAGGAAGAGAATAGCATAGACTTTTAAGAAGCAGAGTGATAATATTTGAAGAGGTAAATGCGACTAGATTAGAGAACCTGTTCAGGCGATAGCAGATAGGCAAATCCATTTGGTCTTCAGAAGAAACAAAAGTGGCCCAAGTGCGATTGGTTGTTAGACAAAGAAAACCAATTTCAGAGATTCCAAGCTACGAAGAAGCACATAACCAGATAAAATTCAGCTCATCCTTGCTCCAGGACACCATCTGCTTTGCGGGGCTACAGAAACCATGAAAATGCATTTCCTGTTGGTCTCTTTATGTGTGATGAAAGTCTTCGAGCCTCCCACCCTTTCCTAGAGGGGGCAAGTTTTCTTTTCCATCAGAAAGGTGTCCTCTTTTATTTAGCCATTTTTTGAAATCATTTTTTTTCAGTAATCCATTAGCTGTAACTGACATATCAATGAGCCCCCCCTCTTATCCTGTTATTCAGTGACTGGAAGTCCCTAAAGCCCTGAATGTCAGAGGCCTAGTAGGATCACAGGGTAACCGTGAAATTAACTTTAAAGGTCATTTCATGAAACCCCTTCTTTAGGTAGATAAGTGAATCCCAGAGGCATAGTGGGGCTTGCTTGATGTCCCACAAGCAGGAAGATGGAGGGTTAGAATGGCAGCCTCTGTCTGGGTCCCTCACTGAGAAGTCCTGCCACTCGCTTTACAGTTTCCCACGGGCGTGGTCGTAACTACATGCACACATCCCCATATACAAACCCCACACTCATACACCCGTGCGTACACGCTTGCAGACTACGTGAATACACACACACACACACACACACTTGGTCCAGTTACTGTATGTCCCTCTCTTTCCAGAGACCCTCAGCACTTATTATGAAAACCAAACCAAGCCAAACCTCAGAGGAGCTACACAAAGGTGGAGAAAACTTGAACTGTTTCCCAAACAAAGCAAACAAAAAGGACAGAGAAGGGAATTTCTTTCCCAAAGCAAAGCCTATCTCAGTGGCAGAGCAAGTGAGCATGGGGGAAGAAGGCAGCACTTGTGCCTCTAATTAAGAAGGCCAAGCCGTACCCACATTCTCTCTGTGTGTCTCTGTCTCTGTCTCTCTCTCTGTCTCTGTCTCCCTCTTTCTTTCTCTCTCTGTCTGTTTCTTTCTGTCTCTCTTATTGTCTCTCTCCTGTTCTCTCTGTCTCTGTCTCTCTCTGTCTGTTGTGTCTCTGTTTCTTTCTGTCTCTGTCCCTTTCTTATTCTTTGTCTCTTTCTGTCTCTGTTTCTCTCTGTCTCTCTCTGTGTCTCTGTTTCTCTCTTATTCTCTCTTTGAATCTCTCTGTCTCTATTTCTGTGTGTGTGTGTATGACTTTCTCTCAGTCTCTGTGTCTCTATTTCTCTGTCTCTGTCTTTCTCTTGTTTTCTCTCTGTATCTCTCTGTGTCTCTCTGTCTCTTGCGTGTGTGCATGCATGCACACACATACACACACATGTGCACACACACACACACACACACACACACACACACACACACACACTGATTCTGATTTCCCTGCCTTGCCTCTCATTCCTGCTTTGAAGGGAACCAAACAAAGCTGCCAGAAGGACCCTCCCCTGTCGATGTTCTCCTTTTGCCGAGTCCTCAGTGAAAATGATTAATTGTTTCTGCCTTTCAGTTTTCCTTCCCAAGTTGTCCCAGGACACTCTCAGAAAGTGTTAAAAGTTCATCTCCTTGCACTCAAGCTGTTTGGCTTTCATAACCATCATCTGTGTCCTTCTAAGCCAAAGGAAATAGGACAAACCACCCCCCCAGTATGGCCCTTGACCTTCACTTCTGGATCCAGCACTTTGCTAGGCACAAGGAGATTCATATTCTCTCTCTGTGTGTGTCTCTCTCTGTCTCTCTCTGTCTCTCTCTGTCTCTCTCTCTCTGTCTCTCTCTCTCTCTCTGTCTCTCTGTCTGTCTCTGTTTCTCTCTCTCTCTCCCTCTCTGTCTCTCTCTGTCTCTCCCCCTCCCCCCCCCCCCCCCCCCCCTCTCTCTCTCTCTCTCTCTCTCTCTCTCTCTCTCTCCTCTCTCTCTCTCTCTCTCTCTCCCTCCTCTTTCTCTCTCCCTCCTCTTTCTCTCTCTCTCTCTCTCTCTCTCTCTCTCTCTCTCTCTCTCTCTCTCTCTCTCTCTCTCTCTCTCTCTCTCTCTTACACACACACACACACACACACACACACACACACACACACACACACAGAAACACACACACACACAACTGAATGAGACTTGGCCTTTCCTTATATAATCTTGCAGGGAAGGAGGAGAAGGCTAATTGAGGATAAATCAGTCGTCACCACCCCACTTCATATAAAATATCAGGGCCCTATGAAGCCCACTTGATGAATTACAGATGTGTCACATCCTTCCTAAATCTTCTCTGTGGTGGTGAAACACAGGCTTTACTCTAGCTTGTCATGCACAGCCTTTCTGACTGTATAATATGGTTCAAGGTCGAGAGCTCTATGAACCTTCAGAGGCCAGAGTCCAACTTCTTCATTTTTGTTGTTGTTCGGTGTTTCAGTCATGTCCAGCTCTTCACGACCCCCTTTGAGTTTTTCTCAGCAAACATATTAAAGCAAGTTGCCATTTCTTCTTTCCAGCTCATTTTACAAATGAGGAAACTGAGGCAAATAAGTTAAATGACTTGCCCAGGCTAAATTAGCTAGTACTTGTCAGGCCAGATTTGAACTCAAGATGAGGAATCCTCCTGAATACAAATTCAGTTCTCTATTCACTTAATCATCTAGCTGCTCAAAGGCAACAAATCTGTGAGGGAGTCTCCTATCCAAGTACTAATTAGACCTGACCCTGCTTAGCTTCTAACTCAGTCAAGATCTGTCACATTCAAATATAACATGGCTGCAGACTTAATTTTAAATATAAGGAATTACATCCTTAGAGAGGGGGCCCAGCCTAGGCTCTCACAGCTAATAAGTACTTGAGGTTAAATTTGAAGATAGACCTCTCCACCTCCAAATACAGCTTCCTAGCCATCACAAGCTCCAGTTCTGCTTTGGTGCCTTAGTTTAATATTCTTTCCACATTTATTGTTGTCATCATTGTTTCCTTTGTTTTTCTAGCTCTGTACTTCATTCTGTGTCTATTCATATGTGTTTCCCATGTTTCTCTCAGTTCTTCATGTTTTTAATTTCTTATGGTGTGGGCAATATTCTTTTGTGTTCCTATGTCACTATTTGTTCACCCATTCTTGAAACAAATGTTAATGTAATCCCCAGTTCTTTGTTATCGTAAAAGACCGCTGCTACGAATAGTGGATTGAACATAAGAATTTTTTCTGAATTTTTCACGTTGCTGGGACATAGAACCAGCCGTGGGCCTTCTGGATCAAAGTGAGAGAATGTTCATCCTCAATCTGACATCTGTAGATGGAAGGCTAAGAGATCCATAGTGCCATATGCCCCCCCTAAGGATGATGGGAATAGGGATGGAGGATGAATATCAAGCATGAAGAAGTTGAATAGGCACAGAAAGACTTTGACCTGAGAATGGAATGAGGATTTTCTTTTAAAGCTCACCTCCTGGAATTGAGGACATCATCCAGCTGAGGATCCAAATGGGTGCTTCAGCCCATCCTAGATCGATAAAGAAGCATTCTGTCATGTTATGATATCCAGATTATCCCATCTCCAGAGATGCCATCTATAGATGAGATGATAAATAGTGAAAAGACCTGATTCTGTCAACCCTTGGGCATCAGCACATCATGCTCAGAAAACAAGCAAACAAACAAATCACTCCAAAGCAAAAGATGCACTTCAAATATAGTCACTATCTCTTTCAGACATCATGCAGCAGGCAAGGGAAAAAAATTGTTGGTCTCATATAGTCAAGAAAGACCTGAGTTCAAAATCTACTTGTGACATTTTCTAAGTATGATGTTGAGTGAATCACTTAGAGAAAGTTTCTTCATCTGGACAATGAGAATCATATTAGCTATAAAATGCATAACATGGGGTTGCTGTGAGAATTACAATCTTCCTTTCCGGAAAGTCCTTTTCTTAGTTCTCCCCATGAATTGATTAGAGCCCTGTTAGATTTTAGATGTGGTAACTAGATAGACAGGAGAGGGAGAGCAGTTAGCTTTGATAAGGTGAGAAAAGGAAAATAAACAACTGTGGGGCTTTTGATAAATGAGACAGAACCCAGTTGTCAAAGGTAAAACTGAAAAAATAAAATCCCTAGCAAATAAACCCAGGAAAAAATCTATTCCAAAGCCCTTAGAATGGATTGGAATATTCCTTGGCCCGAGAACTACAGCTGAAGGCTTGAGTTTGATAAGATGAAAGAAATAGATTCGAGTAAGCTCCTTGATGTATTCATCTATCACCAGGAAAGGCTCCAGTGAGAACAGACCTTTAGCAAACCTTTTTGCTAAGTTGAATGAGGTAGCAAAGGCCAGCATTGAGCATCCTGTATAAGTTGCAAGAGCATTTGAATCTTCAGGATAAACAGCATGAATGAATGAAAGAATAGTTTTCAGAGATAAATAGATGGAGTCAGCCAAACAGTTTGGCAAGGGCTTGCTCGAGTCAGGTGGATTGCATTTGGGAACAACACTGGCCTCACATCAAAACACTCTGAAATATGTTTACATTCTAACAATGAAGGAGAAAAGAAAGGGGAATTGTGTGTGTGTGTGTGTGTGTGTGTGTGTGTGTGTGTGTGTGTGTGTGTGTGTGTAAATACTTTGTCCCCTCCTTTTTTTTCCATCTATCCAAATCTCTACACAGCCCTGCTGATGGGATGGAAAATTAGGATTTATGTTTTGCTTGAATGATGATCTCTTGTGTCCCCAAAGGCCAGTGGTCTTTGTTTCAGGTTCCAAGGCCCAAAATTGTTACCCTTAGAAATAGTGTTCTCCATGTACAAGAGGAAGTGAAAACTAATTAGGAGATGGAGAGTCTGACCTGGACTAGGAGTCATCTAGGAGACTCAAGAGAAAGCTGCAAATGAGGCTAACCCAAAAAGTAGTCAGCCCAGTATATGATTTGATCCCAGAAGCACCCAGAAGGCTTTCTGCCCAGAAAAGTGCCTTCCACCTCCACCTTGAATTGTCTTCAGCCATCACTTGATTCCTTACTTCTTTATTCCTTTCCTGTCCATTCCTTACTCTCCAAACTTTATTCTTTATTATTATCTAGCAGTCTTCTGACTTAAAGATCTTTCTGTCCCTAAAATCTTTTTTTTTCCCCCTCAGGTGGGTCAATTCCTCCAAGACAAAGCCAAATATAGTCAGTCATTCCTCCACTGCTCAATGGAGTCCCGTCATAGACTTCTCCTTTCTCCACGTATTGTTCCATGTACCAGCAAAGAGATCTTTCTTTCATTTCTTACTTCCTTTTATGTGGCATCTGAACATTGTTCACAGCAACAATAAGAATATGCAATGATCAATTCTGATGGATGTGGCTCTTTTCAATGAAATGATTCAGGGCAATTTCAATAGACTTTTATGGAGAGAGCCATCTGCACCCAGAGACAGGACTGTGGGACTAAATATTTTCACCATTTTTGTTGTTGTTTGCTTGTTTTTTTCTCTTTCTCATTTTTTTTCCTTTTTGATCTGATTTTTCTTGAGTAGCATGGAAATGTGGAAATCTGTATAAGAAAATTGCAAATGTTTAACATATATTGGATTATTTGCTGTCTAGGGGAGGAGGTGGGAGGAAAGGAGAGAGAAAAATTTGTAACAAGATTTTGCAAGGGTGAATGCTGAAAACTATCTTTGCATGTATCTTGAAAATAAAAAAGCTATTATTTAAAAAAAAAAGAAATATAAAAAGATTTATTTAAGAAAGAACAAACAATCAGTCCCTTTGCCAGACTTATCATCCTTGTGATTGCATGGCTTCAAAGTCTAAACTTCCTCCCTCCATCCCTCTCTCCCACCCTAAGAATGTCTAGTATTTCACTAAGAAATGGGTCCTTTCTTTATTACAGCTCACATTCACACTCAAGTCCCTTTTCTGTCACGCATCTCACCTCCGCTCTTGATCCTTCTTTGGGCCACTTATGAGCATGACCCCCACCACATGCACCCTCTTTTGCTCCTCTCTCCCAGAAAATATGATTAAGGAATTTGGAATGACCTGTCTCGGTCAGCATATCCAGACAGTCTCTTAGCTGGCCCTATTGTCTGTCTGGCTCTTGCTTCTATTATCTACTGTGAATTGGAACTGGGCTCTTCAAACAGCTTTCGGGCATCATCATGACTCCCTCCCACTCATTCTGCCTGATCCCAAATCATGCTCTTGTGGGGCCACAGTTGGATAACATTTGCTTTTAGACAAGGGACAGAAAAGAACCAAGCTATGACTGACTCACTCAATGGCTTTGTGCCCTGTGTTGTGCTCATAAACATCCATCAATTTAATTTGATTATTAAAGAGAAGTTAGAGAACAGACCTCACATGGCATCTTCTGTCTCCAGGCTGAACATCCTCACTCCTCCAAAGGCTCTGGTCATCTTCTTGTCTCAGCTGTACCATTCTTGGGAAAACAGGCTTGGGAAAGTCTGGGCCATGGAGAGGTAGCCAACAGCCCAGCACAGCTGATGTCACTGATGTTCTCTTAACCCTCAAATAAGAGTGCCTTTTCTCAGTCCTCATCCTTCTTGATTGCTCTGTAGCCTTTGATACTGTTAATCACCAGACATGTCCTTTGGACATTTTAAACTCCTCATGTCAAAACTGAACTCATTATCTTTACCCTCTCTTTCTAACTCCCCTATTATTGTAGAGGACACCATCTTCCACCAATTCACCCAGGCTCAGAACAAAGGAGTCATAAATGCCCCACTCTCTCTCATCTTCCATAGTTAATCAATTATTAAATCTTTGGTTTCCACATTCTCAGCATCTCTCCTAGATGTTCCCTTCTCTCCTATGGCACTGTAATCATCTTGAAGCATAAGGGCAATAAGTCATAATTACTAAAAGGACCGTAATTTTCTTTTAGTTGTATCTAGTACTAGGAAAACAGACATGGTGGTGATAGGTGACAATAGGTATTGAATGTGACTCAGCAGAGGAAAGGATCCTGAAGAAAATACCTAGTGATTCCAGCAAATGCAGATGGAAGATCACTTTTTTCTTTCTGGGGTTTTGGTGGATACAATAATAAGCTGCTCTTACAAATTCTTGATGGGACATTCTGAGTGAAAATATAGAAAGGGAGATTTTAATTCTATTGGAATCCATTCCAGCTCCAAAAGTATAAGAATTATACAGCAATAGCCACCCACCCAATAATTTCAAGAGGAAACTATTGTTGAAAAACAGCTCTATAAATTAGCCCCTGTTGGGGGACCCATAACTTTTTTTAATTTTCATCTTTACTTTCAGACTTCTGAATCATGACTATCTCATGCTGGAACCTCCCTCTGCTCCAGAAGCCTCTTCAGCCCGAAACATTCAGCTACTGCTATGGCCTTCTTCGTCTTCAATATCACACTATAAAGCTGATCTTCCCTCATCCATTTGGCTATTTCTTTCTAAGGATAATATTTTGTGGAGGGGTCCAGGCAATCTTCAGCACCCTTCCTAGCCCAGCCCCTGACTTGTGGATTTAAAAATCATACCTCTGGACAGATTTGTCAATCTTATTCCATTGTCACTTTTTTAAGTGTAGAGATTCTCTTTCTTTTGTTTGTTTATGTGTCCTCAGAGCACAGCACAGAGCCTGATACACTATAAAAATGCCAGCAATTTTTATTTTCTTCCTCTCTTCTTTGTTTCTAGGCATACATATATATGAATATTTGTGTATATATATATACACATACACACATACATATATAATATACATATATGTGTATATATAATATGTATATACACATATAATATATAACATACATATATGTATATGTCTATATATACATATATTATATGTTTGTATATGTGTATATGCATATATATGTATATATATACACACACACATACACACACACACACATATATATATATATATAATCTAGGATTTTTACTCTAGAGCTGGAAAGGGAACTTAAAGGCTATTTAATCCAAGCCAGCCATTTGGTAGCTAGAAAAAACTAAGGCACAGGGAAATGAATTGTTCAAGGCTAGATGAATAGGGAGGATTGGGTGGCATTTTAATAAAGTTGTCTACCCTAATGCATATTCTTTATATTTCCAAATCTAGACACAACTGGCAGGACTTAAAAGAAAGTTCTTATGTCTACCAATATTTTTTGTTTCTTTGTTTATTTTTCTTAGGTTTTCTGTGAATTCACTGAGGATTGGTTGGGAAAGATGGCCTACAGAGCCCATAGTAGGAGTATGAAAATGTAGGGAGAAGCTTTGCGAAATTGGGTAGAACTTTTAAGTCACTGCTAGTATTTTCACAAAAGGAGAATGGATGGCCCTGAAGGTGGGGCACTTCCTCAGAGCACAGCATTTCTTTTTTTTTTTTTTTTTTTTTACTGACAGAGCTCTGAGGAATCTCTTCCAAAGAGAAGAGATGAGCCGGGGATTTTCATCTGGTTTGGCTTTCTATGCAGGTGGAAGTTAATCTTTGGTACCATGTTGGTGCTTTTAGCACTGTAGTTGGGAAAAGCCTGTGAAGACATGGAAAACAGGTGAGCTGTACCACAAACAATGCTGGCTATAAAAAGGAAACCTTTCCTGGAGGTGCTTGAGGAGAAGGAATTCTCAGCACTGGTGCCAGCGGATTATTAGCTTAGCCACAAGATGGGTGCCTTGGGGTAAATAGTGTTTATTCAGTGAGAATCAGAAGCAAGTCAGATTCTGAGCCTTGGGAAGGGTGTGGTTGTATTGTCTGAATGTCCTGGGAAATTTCCCTGATGTTGGAGTATGTTTTCCCAGGTGGGCGGATCATTTGGAATGGAATTTGGGAGGCAGTGAATGGTACCTTACTTTGTATCTTGATAGGATAATGCTCTTCGAGAACAAAGGACAAACAACAATACAAAATATGATCACTCTTTTCAATATGGTATATGGCTAAGTCCCACTTGGAATGAATCATGAATCTCCGCTGCATTAGTCACATTATTTGAATTTCTCCTGTACATTTCCATTAAGTTAAACCCAAAGACTATATTTTACATAATTATAATTTTCAATACTACAAATTCAAATAGACACAACAACTTCAGGAGATTCATTGCAAAGAATAATGGAATCTAGCAGTCCTGGAGAAATCCCAGGCTAGAAACCACCCTATGGTATTTTCTGAGCTACAAAGATCTAGTCGGGTTTCTTCTTTCAACCTTAAGATCAAGTGGGAAATGCAGACAGTGAAACTGCCTATCTCACACATTGTCCATGAGCATAAAATGAAATAGTGGATGTCAGCGACTTCAGACACTTTAAAGAACCAGATCTCTATTACCACCATCACCATCACCATCACCTTTCCCGGTGGTTCAGGGTCAGATTCAGAATAACAGGGAGCCAGTCAGTAATTGTGAGGCTACAGGATCCCATGGATAAACATTCTTCATATAAAATCAGCCCAGGATGAACTCACATCTCATTCTGGAAGTCATAAAGAGAAGTTACTCTAAGAAAGAGAAAAATAATAAAGCACAATGGTAATGTTGAGGGAACTCTCCAACCTTCTTAACTTGAAAAAAAGTTATTTTTTTTTGTTTTTAAGATGGTTGCAAATGCAAGTAATAGAAGATGGATAAGAAGATTTCATGATTCTCTAACAATCATATCAGAAATTCCAAGCCTTAGAATGAAGTAAGATTAGAAAGGAAGGCTAAGAACAACAAAAAGGGTGTTGAGTGATGCTTTAATGCTCAGGACAGATGAGATAAGAAGAACAGACAAAGAGAAAACAGAGTTGGTCAGTTCTGATTTTTCTTCTGTTTGATCTGCAAAGAATGAAATGGGAAATACCAGAACAAAATAAGAAAATAGAGTAGATTCCCAAGATCAAAATATAGACAAAAAAGAAAGTAATGAATTCAAGTCAACTAGCCCAGAAACCTAGATTGTTGAGTTTCGTGATATATGGTTGATGTGATTGCTAAATTGCTAGTAATGAAACACTTCAAAACTTTAGAAGTATATAGTATGTTAAGCTGTCCTTTTTTTCTCCAGAAATCTAATCATGTCTCCCCAAATCATCTCCCTATTTACTTTTTTTTTTAGTTTGATTTACTTTTTGAACCTGAGTGGATGATTTTGCATTTATCCTTCTTGATTTGGATATTACTATGGGCATTCCAATGCTCTAGCTTGTGGAGCTCTTTTTAGAGCTTGATACTTTCATTCAATATTTTAGATATCCTCTATACCTCCTATGAGCATGTGTTTTATGGCTTTAGAAAGGATCAGTTGGGCAGGAGATCCTCAGCTTCCATGACTCTGAAAACATCCCAAAAGGCTCCCAATTTCTTTAGGAGAGCAATTCAGTAGATGTTACTTTCATTCCTTGGTTGAAATAGTGTTGAAGTCAGTGGCTGGAGTAAAAAAAAGTTACTCGCAGCCCCTTTGGTCTGTCAGTAAATCATTTCCCCCCAAAATAGTAGTTATTGAGCATACCTGGATAAAGGGCTTCCATCCATGAAGACAAATAATTTGAAAGCAGGAAATGAGGGGAAATAAATGGTCTACTTTGAATTAGTTTCTCTAAGCAATTGAAAACTGGTGACTAATGTTTAGTAGTGGGCAAGAACACTACTGTTAAGTGAATCATGAGCAGAAGGCTTCTTGGAGTAAAATCAAATAGGCTTTGATACAGAGATTTGATTTGACAGAACATAAATTCAGTACTACCAAAATGGAAATATTAGTGATAGGTAGAATCAGGAAATCTCTTGCTGACATTAATCCCCTGATATAACTTCAATCTTGACCATGTCATAGGACACCAAATGGAAGGAGCTGGTACAATGTAACACCCACTATCCCCTCATGATTTATCTGTCAGCAATTTTCTTTCACTAAAAGTCCTCAAAAATCCATTGGGGTTCTTACAGAATAAAAGTTATTAGAGCACCAACAAGATGATCACTCACTGAGGCATCCAATAAAGAGTCAAACTTTGAGGTATCAGGGAGGACATCTGTTACTTGGTGCACCAAAAGCAATGCCATTATAAAGAGAAGATAGGAAAAAGCTGTTTTCCAGCTAGAAATGAGCATTTCAGCATAACAGCTGAGCCCACAACCTTAGGATTTCAGCTTCCTAAATGAAGAGATCAAATTCAATTCTGTCAACATTCCTTCAATTCCCAATGTACAGAGCCAGAACAGAACGGCATGGGGTTCAGTTTCCTCTACAACATGGTGAACTTTTCTCTGAAGCGTGTCCTTTTAATCTGGCCAGTAAGTATTTTAAAAAGAACATTGATAACCTGGAAAACATCCAGAGGAAGGCAACCACAGTGGTGAAGAAACTCTGAAGTCCATGCCATATGCAAATGGATGGAAGGCATTAGGAATGTTTACCTTAGAGAAGAGAAGACTTGCATGGAGAGACAAGAAATAATAATTGCATTCAAGTATTTGGACAGCTATCTTTTGGAACAATCATTATCTCATGCATATCCCTTGACCTAACAATATCACTACTGGGCATGAATCCCCCCCCCCAATTTTTTTTTATTAAAGCTTTTTATTTTCAAAACATATGCATGGAATTTTTTTTTCCACATTGGCCCTTGCATAGCCTTGTGCTTCAGATTTTCCCCTTCTTCCCTTCACCCCCTCCCCTAGATGGCAAGTAATTCAATATATATTAAAGTTGTTAAAATATATTTTAAACCCAATATATGTAAACATTTATAAAGTAATTTTATTGCACAAGAAAAATCAGATCAAAAAGGAAAAAAAATGAAAAAGAAAACAAAATGCAAGCAAACAACAACAAAAAGAGTGAAAATGCTATGTTGTAATCTCCACTCAGTTCCCACAATCAAAAGATTTTTTTTTAAAGAAGAGGGTTTTTATGTACAAAAATATTTATAGCAGTTCTCTTCTAAGGGGAAGAATTGGAAACTGAGGAGATGCCCATCATTGGGGAATAGATGAATAAATTGTGATATGTGATTATGATGGAATATTATTATTCTATGGGAAATGATAAGCAGGTTGCTCTCAGAAAAA